>NC_041383.1:391066231-391097331 GCF_002162155.2 Triticum dicoccoides | reverse complement strand
GGGGGTCACGACCCCCCTCCCCACCCCCTACTCGGCCTCACGCTAACGCGCGCAGTGCGCTTGGTTGACAGGCGCAGTGCGGACATTCTGTTTTTTCCATCAAAGGGGACGCGCGCATAAACCACCACCCCTCCACACACACACACCCTAAGATAGACAGGGGGGCGACGGGGTATGACGGACTCGCCTACGCATGCGGCGCCGCGGCAAGCCGCGTCGTCGCCTGCTCCGGCTCGTTCCAGGCTCGGCCTCGCAGGGGGATGTGGAAGGGGGGTCACGACCCCCCCTCCCCACCCCTGCTCGGCCTCACGCTAACACACGTAGTGCGTACAAGAACAATACAAAAAATATATAGACAACTAAAAAAATTTGGAGGGGGGCACGTACAAACAAATAAAAAACCAACTACAAACCGCAACTATAGGCAAAAAGTAATGCGTTTTTTGTTCTGACAAAAAAGCAGTTCGGTGTCATAAAGCAATGCAGTTTCGGCATGCACACACGTGCAGCACTTTGCTTGAATGCCAAAAAAATGCAGTTCTCTTATATTGGACAAAGAAGTTCGGCATCAAATGCGATACAGTTCATCGAACACATATCATACATATAAGCGTGACAAAATGCCAGTTCGCATAGACCGTGGTAGTCAACAAAAAATAAAATTATACACTTATATATATTGTATCAGTTATTGATATAAAAATACACATACAAATACAAATTCATCCACATGCACTGCCACATAAACGAACAAGAAGAAAACACAACGACAAAAAAGTCTTTTTCATACATAGTCAGCACACACAAACACAACATCAAAACCTAGCTATTGTCCACGCACAGCCTTTTGCACACAGTAGAAAAACAGTGCCCCAAATGACTGTTATTGCGTCTGCGACTGCGTCCGCGATTGCGACAGGGAAGTGAGCCAATGGTCCGCAATCAGTTCACGTAACTCAAGAGGCATGTCTTCATAACACAACATGTTCAAAGGATTGAACAGCAGCTGGAACATGTACTCCGCCTTCCAATCTTCAGCAGCAGGCTGAAAAAAAGAAAACAAATGCAAACACGTGATTAAAAAAAAGGTTGTCATAAAGAACAAAAAAGTAAAAAGAAAACAGAGAAGCTGTTACGTCGGATTTCAAAATTTTCTCAACTAGACGTTGGCCGTCATACAACTGCGCCATCCTCAGAACATAGATCCCACACTCATTTGCTCCCCGCGCTGGCATGACCGGGTAAGATGGCTTCTCTGCCAATTTAACCCAGTCAGGAAGGTTCTTCGATTTATACATTTTTTCACCATAAATCGCCTTCAGCAGCTGAGTCATCCTCCTCATCTGGCAAAAAAAATAAGCACAAGGTAAGAATAACACACATCACGGATCAAAAAGTTGATATTCAAACGAACCCCCCCAAAAAAAGTTGCTCTCAAACATCTAAACAATCCCTCTTTTAAGTGCACGTGAGAAAAATGCAGTTCTGTCGCGCATATGTTGAAGTTCACTACATAAACAATTGTAGTTTATAAAAAAATACAGTGGGAGAAACACAAAGAAAGCTTTACGGTTGGCAAAGAAAAAATAACATACCACTTCAGTGCAATCTGCGTGGTAGTCAGTCCTGCGCCACCTTGTTGTGACATCAGGATGGCCAGTGTACTTCCTACTGTCATGGATATCAAGGGTCTGGCGATGCTAGTACATCGTGTATAAGGAATAATGACCATCCTTGAATCGCGGCATCATAATCTGTTCGCATAAAAAAATGAAATCAAAAGTTCTTTCGACACGTACCACCAGGACCACTGTTCCAAAAATAACTATAAAAAGAAATGCAACAAACCAGGAAGAATAAATGACAAAAAACAATGAATTTACCAGTTTTGCATCCAACAGGTTTGCGCCGTTGTTCACAAAAAATTTGAACGGATTAACTGCATCTTCTAAAACAAACGAGCTATGCACAACTGGCAACACAGGATTTCCGTCATTATCTCTCGCCCAGAGGTTTCCATTTGAAGAACATACTGTACACAAAAAAGAACAAAAAAAAGGACATGAAAAAAAAGAATAAACAATGCAAGCAGGCATGGACATGAAAAAACCAGTGCAGTAGGAAAGAATGACAGCAAACGTTTACCATGATAAATAAAGGTGAAAGTAGCAAACGTTCACTGGATTGATAAGCTAAACCCAATTCAGGGTCTTGCTTCCAGTACTTGATAACAAAATCCATGATATACGAATCCATTAAAGCTCCTTTGCCAAATGTATCATAGATATAGTCGAAATTGTAAGTATCGACATCATCACCAAAAGGACCATGCACCATAAAGAACGCGTTCCTGTAGTAAACATACACAGATGAGATCAATAAAATTAGAACTAAAATCAAAACACACAAAAAGCATGAAAGGGCACACGCATCACATAAAAAACTTACTCGCGGTGTTTGGTTACAAAATCTTTGCTGAGAACAAGATCCTTTATTTTAATCGCCTCATCCATATATCTGAACCTCGGAGGCTTCAATTTCTCTATAGAGCATCTCAACTTAAAAGCCCTCTCACCTGCCCTCTTGTTCGAAAATACTTCAACCTCATCCAAATGAGGACGATTAATTGCTGCACTCCTAGTCCTAGTTACACGTGCACACGGTGTAACAAAATCATCATCATCAACATCATATAAATCATGTGGAGAGCTAGGTCGAGAGACACTTCCACCATCAGGTCCAGACGCCACATTTGTGTTCAAACCAGAATTATCTGGAGAGATTTCAATGACACAATCCTCCATAACCACATCAGAATCCTGGGACTCAAACAATGACGTACAACCTTCATGAAGCCCCCAACCAAAACCTAAAAACATGCAGAAAAAATATGGAAGCACTCAGTACAAAACACAAGAACCTAAAAACATGTATAGAGAAAAAAATAGAATGCAGCCCACTGTTGTATACATCAATGCAGCCCACATATCTACAGTAATGCAGCCCACATATAAATAACAATGCAGCCCACTTATCTACATCAATGCAGCACACACTTGTATAAAAGCAATGCAGCCCACATATAAAATAACAATGCAGCCCACTTATCTACATCAATGCAGCTCACACTTGTATAAAAGCAATGCAGCCCACATATAAAATAACAATGCAACCCACTTCTCTACAGCAATGCAGCCCGCACTTGTATATAGCAATGCAGCCCACATATAAAAATAACAATGCAGCCCACTTGCCCATAAAGAAGCGGAACCAAGCAGTAGTCAAAAATAAAATAAAGCGAGGATGAAGAAGTTCAATAAAACAACCTTTATCTGCAAAAATTAGAAGTGATGTTAAATCAAGGCAACACTTCCTCGATGTTAGCCAGCTATAGAGCATGGCCTTTCTGATGTAGCCAATGTGCTCCACCCCAAACTTAGCAACTCGAACACTATCCCATGTCTGCAAGAATTGAAACATATAGAATCCACAATCATGCCTGCAATAAAAAGAATAAAAAACATCAGTTTCACAAAAATTAAGTGAAAAAAAACTTGAACGGTATGACACAGAAGGGCTGTAAAGAACGCACCCATTTGGCTGCATTGGGACAATGACATGTTTCAACACAAATCCATCAAGTGTGGGAGGATTTAGCGGCTCATCAGAACTCAAGCTACCTTCTTTCCATGCACGCTTGATATTTTTAACCATCCTCCTAAAAACCCTGACCGCATCAGGGCTTCCAGGTTTGTTGAGCGAGTCAAGAAATTCAAGCCGCCTTTCTTTCACATTTAACGCAACTACACAATAATGACCAACACCATCCCTCGTATATGGCGGATCAAAAGTTGCAAAAAGGACCTGTTGGAAACATGAATAAATAAATAAAATTATTATAAGAAGAAAAAACAGAACGCTATAAAAACAAAACAGGCAAAATACACATAAAAAAGTCTCTCACCATATCCTTTTTATCAACACGCTCCTCGGCTTTTGAAGAGAACATCAATTTAACACTCCTGCCTACAGTACCACCATTCCAAATATTTGTCTGCCAAATCAAAACCAAAAATCAAATAAGCAAAACAAGTCGTCGGACAAAATTAGAAAAGAAAATGAAAAAAATAAAACAAAAATTTATGTGTTCTTACACAAATATGGTACGGGACAACCATTGTCGGAGATCTCTTAAACTTATCTACCAGCAAAGAAACCCCAAGATCTACAAGCCTTGTAGTGAGCATCCCTTTATCCCAAAAGGATTAACCAACTTCGCCAATGCTAATATCACCCATCTCAGTTTTAAAAGCAATCATGTCCCTGAATTTTTCATGAAAAACTCAAACATAAGATACTATAAAAAATAACAACAAATAAAAACGGGTAAATACAAAAATTAGATAATACATATGAACAAAACAATTTCTAAAAAACCATACTTCTTCTTCTTGTCCTTCTGAGCCCTTGTAACAGCAGCGTACAACTCATTGTACCTTTTTAGAAGAGCTGGATCAATGCTCGATGGTGTCACAACAGGGAGTTCATCATCTGCAATAAAAAATGAAGTTCACTTATCCAAACAATGAAGTTTAAATATTAAGATAAGGGAATTCTGCTAGCTATTTTGAAAATCATAGACAAAAGATCAAAGTTTCACTTATCACTTAACATCTAATACAGATACCATAGTAATTAAACAACATGAATGAGAAAAACATCAAACTGCACCGTTTAAGAAAAACTCTTGCCTTCAGTGTCAGAGTCTTCAGGCTGCCGTTCTTTAGAACTGAGCAAAATATTTTCTTGCATAGGTTCCGACGAATCCACCACAACCTCACTAGACTTTCCTTCTGCAGCAACATCAACATTCTCTCGATTTACAACAGTCTGGTCAACAGCAGCTTCCTTAGATACTTCAACTACATGAGGCTCCACTATCAATACTTCCGGAACATCATTGGACACCAGAGACACAGGGGAAGAAACAACACTAGCAGCAGGGGCAACATTCTCCAGTGGCTTTTCAATGCCAACATCAGAATCTTCATGCCGACTGGTGGGAACAGCATCATGGGATCCTTGAGCTACAGAAGGATCTGCACACTCAACGGCAACCGATACAGAAGCATCAACACTGGCACAGCCATCAACAGCACAACTGCCCTGATTCAGATCAATGTGGACTTCCACGTTTGGTTCTCCAACCTGTGGAAAGTTTAAAAAACACCCAGTAACACAAACATAAGCATGGGGATAACTAACACAACAACACACAGCACACTTATGTTAAAAGGCTGCTGGCAACATACACATAACAACTACAGTCCACATATACAAAACAACACCAACACACATGTGTCATACACAACTACTACTGCAACCCACGTATACATAAAAAAAGAAATGCAGTTCCATTTGACAAACGCTGCAGTTCAGTTATGTTAATTAGGTATGTAAATAAGTATGGATCACGCATGCCAAAAAGAACTGCAGTTCACTTATGTCAAACAGTGAAGAGCATACATGTAAAACTATTGCAGCTAACATACGCAAATGAAAATGCATATGGATGAACATAACAGCGTACATCAAGTTTATAACAGACAACAAAAAATTAGATTATAACCCACTAACAGAACAAGCAATACAATTATACCTTATCAGCTACAACATCAAGAGGGGACACTGCATCACCAAGACCTCATCCTTCCCAGAGCCATCGTAAGTCTCTTTGTGCACATCACGAGCAGCGACACCAGTCTACGGACATAGAACAAACCAAAAAAGAGAAATAAGATGGTACCGACCAATAAAGAAAAAACTCCAACCATGCACAAGCAGTACACACTTCACAACAGAGAAGTACAAAAGAAAAATATGGGAACCAAACAAATGTAAGTTCAAAGAAAAAGGGAAGCATGGCAGAACAGACATGGCAGGAGTATTTATACCTGACCAACCCCATCGTCTCTAGTTCCATCGACATCAGAAGATTCCACTCCAGCCTATAACAAAAATAAATAAATTGAGGAGCAGTCAACATAATACACAAAAAAGAGGTCCAAAGCCACAAAAAACATAGAACATACATTATCAGCACCAATGCCAGCGTCCTAACGGATCATTTCATCCACAATATGCCCAGCATCCGTCTCATACCGACCGCATTTTTCTTCTTGTGAATGTCTCAATTGAGCATACGAAGAACGAACATTTGTCACTGCAATCTTCAGGCTTTCGATCACACCACAATCAAAATTGTGAGCAGCAACAATATCTTCATCTCGTGGGCCATGGCCAACAGGGAAAAAACTAGCAACTGTCCTCAACCTGTCACCAGAGGTTGGCAAATCTTCAGTCAGCTTCAAAACCTTCAGAAGAAGCTCATCAATCTCCTCATGCTTTTTGCCGCCAACAAATGTCTGTTTATAAGAGCTTGTATTATCAAACATCTGTCGAGGCATGAAACCACGAGTATGCGGCACCTCATCATCACAGCCAGGAAGCTAACTACAGATAGGCTCATAAAACCTATCATGAGTGCTAGGCCCCGCATCAGAGCTGCCGTGTACAACTGCAACAGGACGGTTGTACACAATATCACCTGACGCCTTCCACTGCAAAAAAAAGAGAACACGCAAAGAGAAGTACACATGTGAGTACTAGAATAATTCACATTTATAATGACTGCACATTTTTTAAAAAAAATCTGATATTAAAAAATCAGGTGCACTAACCGGCAGCTTCCCAAATTTGTAACTTTCCAAGTAAATCTTTCCCTTCACAAGCACATCCTCATTGTACAACTTCATCAGGTCCTTGGTCATCAGGTATAACGCATGTGGCGTCAACGTGTGCATGACTGAAAATTTGCGAAGCTTCAAGCAGTCAAGATACATAATCAGGGGGACAATGGCACAACCCTCTGCACAATTCTGCTTGCTGCCTTCTGATTGCCACCTAACCACAGCTGCCTGCAACTCATCAACAACAAGCTGACAAAAGTCCATCTGAGCCATAGCCGCATAATCCATGTTCTCTACCATCGCAACAACTCTACCCAAACGAACTGCAGGCCCCGGGCACAACAAATTCTGGTAAAGTATAAGGAAGAACACCTTCACAGCAAGGTCAACACTCACATAATCATCTTCCTCCACCAACACCTTCAACTTCTCAAGCAAGTCCTTGACACCTATACTTTTTGAAGGTCAAAGCCAAGCTCATCCTTGAGGGCAGTCAACGATTCATCATGACCGCTGGAAGCAGGCATGGGTGCAGTGTGACTTCCCATAGGTAAATCAAAAATGTGATGAACTGCATCACGATTGATTCGAAGAACCCTGCCATTCCCAAAGTCCATTAACATAGTGGCAGGGTCAATCACTCCCATCAAATAGCACATAAGAATGCGCGACACATTTTTCTTTACTGTCAGATCAAAGACAACACCAAATCCAGCATCCCTAACATGGCTGCAATGCGCCTCTTTCAACAAAGAAGCAGCCTTGCAAACAGTGGGAAGTGACAAACGCACGGTCTTGTTAAATCGAGAATCATCTCCCTCACCATCATCTTCAGTTGCATTGCTCTTACTAGACTTCTTCCTCTGTGTAAAGGGAAATGCAGTCCACATTAGAAGATTAGGCATAAAAAAAAGAAAATACAGAAAGAATAACAAAATGAAGGAAACAAATGCAGTGCACTTCAACAAACCTTTGGAGCAGCATCCACCTCCTCGCTAGAATCACCACCAACATCTTCGTCGACATCATCATGGGCACGCTTGGGTACAGTCTTAGATGAACCACAGTCTTTGCGTCTAGAAGGATGAACACCCTTCACATAATCAGCAAGCAAAAAGTCGTCGTCATCAGAATTGGGACCTTCAGTGACATGTAGTCGTTTGCGCTGAGGATCATCACTTCCGCCAGCTTCAGCGGTTCTCTTGCCAAGATTCTTCTTCATTCCAGCAACACGTGGACTCCGCTGAGGTGTACCACCTTCTTCAGCAACAGTACTCAACCTCTTCTTCATCTTGCCAAATTTACCACCATTGCCACCATCTCCAGATCTCCTCTGCTTCTCCTTCTCAACAAACTCTTTTGACTCAATTTCAAACCTCAACTTCTTCTTGCTTTGCTTCAACTCATATTGACGAACCTGTTCCGGGACTATCCAATCCTGTGTAACTTCGTCTGTACCATCAACAGACAGCGACTGTGTTTCAGACAAGACAGGATGTCTCTGATCAAAGCTCACACCAACATTACCCTCTGCAAAATAATGGTCAATCAATTGAGTAACCTCCTCAAACCCAGGCGCCCCAGCATGGAAAACAGACACTGCGTCAAAATAAAGTTTGACTATCCTCGTTAAAAATTGCACAAAAAGAACAAATGCAGTACACTTATACATATAAATGCAGTGCTCCAACCATAAACTCAAAATAAAAAATATTGCATTGCACAAAAAACTTGAATAAAACAACAATGCAGTTCACACATACATACAGTGGAGTTCACATACAAAAATAAATGCAGTGCTGCACATGCTAAATCCACGGTTGTTCGCAACAAAAATGTCGAACTAGATAAAACAAAGCATACACAAAAATAAACAAATTAATCACATACCAGAAGGAGGGGCCAAACTTATAGGAGAAGATTCAATCGGCGAATTCACTTGATGTCCTCCCTCGACACCATGATCCTTACCACCAGGACAAGGAGAGACAATTGGTGTATCATTATGAGCACTGCAATCACCTGCTGGATTCAAAAAAAAACAAGAAAAAAGAAATTACAAAAACATCACATGACAAAATAATGCAAACGAACGCTGACAACTAACAGAGCATAACCGAATATGCAGGATGAACTAGGAAACTAGATAAACACCAAACAAAATAAACAAAGCCTAAGGAATAAGCACTCCAATACCCTGACCTCCTTCTCCCTGCCTGCTCGGCGAAGACATAGAGTTTCTCTGCAACACAAAGGACGAAGTGACAGACATAAGCAACAAAATCGGCGAAAATCTCACGAAACCCTAGATCCGCATTGCTACACACAACTATCGACTTCAAAACGAGATAAAATCGACTGCCTACGAAAAATTACACAAGAATAAAGAGCTACAACAACTACAAGAATAACAAAAACAAGGCGAGGGGACAATCAACACCGAGCCAAGCGGAACGTACCGAAGAAAAGTATGCGGCGACGGCAGCGGGAAGGGGGAAGGGGGACGGGGACGGGAAAGGGCTGCGGGAGCGCAGCGGCAAGGGCTCACGGAGCGGACAGCGACACCGAATGCAGGAATAAGGACCTCTTGAGGGCACCGGTTCTCCGGGCGACGGCGGTTGCTGCGCGCGGACGACGGTTTTGCTCGAGGGAGAGATGCCTCGGGAGAAACTGCAAGAGAGGAGAGGGGATTGTTCTCGGTCTCTTTCTCTGACACCGAGCGGTGGAATAGCGTGGAAACGACACGCAGGAGGCCCGCGTTTCGCAAAAAGCGTCACAAATAACGGGCCGGCCCAAAAACAGCCCGGACAAAATAAACCAGTCTACATCAAAATGCACATATTACTAAAAAACAACAAAAAAAACACATGATGCAGTTCTCTGTGAAGAATCATGAAATTTCAAAACGGTAAAACAACAAATAGAATACATACAGTTCGTAAAAAAAGTTAAAATGAAAAACAAAATGGATGTTAAGAAAACACATCCAGAAAAAAAAGTCTACCTTCAATTAAGTGCCACACAAAAAAAATGTGCCCCCCCCCTCCGCTCTCCCCTTTAAC
Organism: Triticum dicoccoides; assembly: GCF_002162155.2. Lineage (NCBI taxonomy): Eukaryota > Viridiplantae > Streptophyta > Magnoliopsida > Poales > Poaceae > Triticum > Triticum dicoccoides. Next base: position 391,087,520 of record NC_041383.1, on the reverse strand, counting down.
CTCCCGTACAGTGAAGTAAGCACAGGCAAAAAAACAAATGCAGTACGCACTGCTGGAAAAATGCAGTGCATTTCTATACGGGATGCAGTACGCCATTATGCATTTCTTTTCGGGAATGAAGAAAAACGTAAACGCGGAATAAGTTAACGCAGTGCGGAAGTACACGAACTTGCAGTACAGTATCATAAACAATGTAGTACAGTCGTATTTTGCTAACCAGTGCAGTCCCATACATTCGAAAATTACAAAAAAAGTAAAAACACGGGATCAAAAATGAGAACTGTACATGCAGTAAGGAATGAAGTTCACACCTAGTACATAACCATGATCAATGCACTGCACCGATGATTTACCAAAAAGCAGTGCACTCCACGTCATAAAAAAACATACAAAGAATAAAAACTGATCACCCAAATGATACCGGCACCAGGCACCCAAAAATTGACAACGTACATGCGTCTCTGAAATACCCGAACACAGGCCCAACAAAACCGACCAAGAAAAAACAATAAGTTCGAAAAAAAGTGGCCCCCCCTCCCATTTCCTATCCGTCCCGTGCCAGGGACTGCAATAAGTACCGGCAAAAACAAGATGCAGTACGGGTCGGTAGAAGTATGCAGTGCATTCCGGTGCGCAATGCAGACCGCCGAAGCATAAGCAAAGACACGCAAAAAACGATGAATTACACACATGTATACAATGTTGCAGTTCTGATTTGTACGCGACGCAGTGCGTAATTGTAAGCAATGCAGTTATGTTGTCATGCAGTATACATCTATAAAACATGACAAAATGCCCATTCTAATATAAAAAGGTGATGGTTAAAAAAATGTGCTGATCAAAAAAAAACCCCACCTTAAAAAAACCACGTTCGCATACATACACCCGATCGGAGCAGTTCCATCGCCACAAACCCACAATCACAGATGCAAAACCAACCCACGATCCGCACAACCGCATCATCAGCGCGATCGTGCAGTTCATCCGACGAGTTCATCCGACATGCAGTACGCAGTGCGTATACAATGCAGTACAGAACACTGATCAGTGCAGTGCACATTCCAACATTGAAAAAAAACACACAGGGCAGAAATATAAAAAAAAAATAAAAAATTGACCACCCAGGTGGCACCGGCCCCAGCCAGTCTCGTAATAGGTCTACGCCCACAGAAGGCGAGTCGTTCTGAGTCACAGTGCATGGGGCCGGTTGCACATGGGCCCACAGGTCATAGAGCATATAGCAGCGAGCGCCGTGTATAAGCGCCCAGATAAGTATACAGAGGAGTTCGACCAGTATGCCTCGCCAACGCTTATAAACAGGTCTGGCGCGCCTTCCGCGGGCGAGGTGGGACTAAACATTAGGACTTACACACAGCGAAACAGGAACCAGTCGTGTGCTCACAGGCCGACCACAGGGCCAACAAAAAAAAAGAGAGGCCACTAAAAATTTTAAAAAAAATGCCACATACCATACACAAACACAGGCCCAACCACGCGTTCCCAGTTCGTCGTGATATGACAATGCAGTTCGCTATTCTCAAGTAAGCAGTATTGTTCCTTCTTGAATGCATTCGTCTTCACTGAATCAGACCCAATCCACCACCTAACGCCAACCACAACATTTATTACTTCCATTGCTCGATTGGTTGCATAAAAACTTATCCATTCGTGCTACAGACTAACACAACTCCTCCCCCCGTTCCTCATTTCCTCAAAACATAGATCTAGGGTTCATCACATCCACAACTCTTCTCTGGAATTCCACTAAACCCGCCATGGACTGCAAGTGCGGGTGCTTGGCAAGGATGGCACCGGTAGCGGACACATGCGTCTACGCAGAAGGCCTACAGCTCACCAACACCGAGTGGCGCAGCATGCTCGGCTGCCTGATGATACCCAACAGGGGGTTTCATGCGCCATTTCTTCATCGCCTCACAACCACAGATCTACAGGAAAGTTGGGTATGTTTTCCACTCACAATTTTTGGACATAATCTAGACTGCAAATACACATCTGAATATATAGTTCAATCAATTTGTTAAGTAATATCAACAAAAATACAAAACAGAATTTGTATTGTTGTTCAGATCTGTTAGTTATTAAGACTAGATGCTTCCACCTATCTTTCTTCAGTACCACACCATGTATCGACATATGTAAAAAAAAGGGTCAGTAGATAAGCGTTGCAGTTATATTAACATGCTGGAGAAGTACACTGTTACTGACATTGCAGTGCACACATGTTGCAGTATAATATATATCACAGTAAAACTAGGAGTCAATTGCGTACATAAGTTTGTTCATACATTGCAACTACTTTACAAAATACAATCATATGTATGTAACTATTTAAGTAAACATAAACAAATCATACTAAGTATAAAACAAAAAAATTTGCTGTTTACTTATAAATTCTTTATCCACCCATTACAATATGCAGAAACTGCCATCCGCAATAAAAATTCATGCTCCGAGTTCAGGGAACCTTATTTGGAGACAGAACACAAAAATGGCTATGGAGACATGGAAGCTGACTACCACATCGACTCTGAAGACTACATCAACATAACTACTAGTTGGAAAGATTTTGTCTCCCACAATGGCTTTGAGGCCGGAGAAGTGGCCATGGTCTTTTTCTACAAAGAAGAAGACTCCATCAAGTTTACAATATTTGCACTCTAGGCTGTCTAATATGAAGCAACCAATATTTCTAATGCTTTGCTTATGCTGTATGCTTTTAAAATTATGTCAATCAGACAAATTGAACAATGCCTATTTAAAGTATGCAACCTCAACTACGTCATTTTATCATCCTTTTTAGACAAAGTTGCTGTTGGCAGTAATGCAGTTCTCTCGAACACATAGTGTGGTACTAATAATAACAAAAGGCAGCCCTCCGAACAGTAACAAGGAAATGCAAATGGTCGAAACTTTGCAGTTAACATATGATGCTCAAAAACAATTCTCATAGTATGAAGTTCAAAAAAATTCTTATAATAACTATTCAGCTAACACAAGCGTATCATGGACCATCCCTTCTAATAGCAGAATAGAACATTAACAACACTGCTAATGCAGTACAAAAATGCATATTATGCAGTCATCTAGAACACAGAATGTAGTAAACACAGAATGTAGTTTACGAAAAGGAGAAATCTCATAAACAGCCATAACCACTGCAATAAAACTACAACGAAGTACGCTACCAAAGAAAATGCAGTGCACTACAACATGTGCCGCGACTACAACAAATAAAATTAAAGCAGTAAAACTACAGACAATGTGATAGACTGATATAGGTGTCAATTTCACTCGCACTTCCATAACTCGCCTAAAAATTCTACAGCCACTAAACCATCGAAAAATACACCCGCAAAAATTTACATGGAAGATATGGCAACTTGACGAACAACATCACCTTTCATTTAAAAACGTGATTCAAAAAATGACAATTATACCCGCAATACAATGAATTCAATCATACAACAACAGTAATTACAATATTCAAACACATGTGGACGGGCAAAAATCAAAAAAATCAACAAGAATAGAAGAGCGGACGAAGCTCACCCACCCGCACAACCAACATATCAAGAATTGAAAACTAACTCCTAAAAATTAACGAATTATAGAGTGAACGGACCGATTAAAACGAACGCAATCAAAGAATTCCTACTAAATAACAACATCCGAGCACAAAAAAAATCGCATCTGACGCGAACACGAACGAACAGAGAAAGCTCATCCGCCAAATCCATCGATTTGCAAGCACTCTAGTATATTTTCCTGTAAATCAGAAAGAATAAAGCTAAAATGAGATGCAGACACAAACTGAATCATCCCGCGACACCCGATTCCACATAGAACGCGCGGGCGGAAAACCGGAAAATGAAGCAGTTCTCCCGTGAAGCATTGCAGTGCTCGTCGTAAAGAAGATGCAGTGCACTTGCGTTCAGCGTGCAGTGCGGAAGTGGTGTGCAGAATAGTTATTCTGCTAATATTAGCAGAATAGACCGTCTGTATATATATATATATATATTAGCAGAATAGACCGTCTGTATATATATTATTCTATAGTGTGACTTTGCTAGCATATTCCATGTGCTGACCTACACGGCTGCAACTTCTCATGTTGTAGAGTTTTCCGACGAGGATTAAAGGTGGGATAGGTCGTTGTTCTACACTCAGTTTGCCGTGGAGTTGGATGGACTCATTTACCTTTGATGCTTCCACAATTATTTTTATTTAGATGGCCTTTGGCCATATTATTGTAATAAATACTATTTGGAGGACCTCGATGTAATAAATTGTGTGATTGAACTCTGTTATAATTCCTCGAGTACTGTGTGTGTCAGCATACCGATCCAGGGATGACACTTAAGCATAGAGACATCGATCCATTTGGGTCGGGTCGTTAAAGCATCTTGATCCATCTCTATAGATCTTGATGCCCAATATGTAAGCAGCTTCACTGAGGTCTTTCATTGAAAAATTCTTACTCAAGTATCCTTTTATGCTATGTAGAAATTCTATATCACTTCCAATCAACAATATGTCATCCACACATAATATCAGAAATGCTACAGAGCTCCCACTCACTTTCTTGTAAAAACAGGCTTCTCCGAAAGTCTGTATAAAACCATATGCTTTGATGGTATATTCCAACTCCGAGATGCTTGCACCAGTCCATAGATGGACTGCTGGAGCTTGCACACCTTGTTAGCACCTTTAGGATCAAAAAAACCTTCTGGTTGCATCATATACAACTCTTCTTAGAGATATCCATTTAAGGAATGCAGTTTTGACATCCATTTGCCAGATTTCATAAAATGTGGCAATTGCTAACATGATTTGGACGGACTTAAGCATCGATACAGTTGAGAAAGTCTCATCGTAGTCAACCCCTTGAACTTGTCGAAAATCTTTTTGCGACAGGTCAAGCTTTGTAGACAGTAACATTACCATCAGTGTCAGTCTTCTTCTTGAAGATCCATTTATTCTCTATGGATTGTTGATCATCGGGCAAGTCCACCAAAGTCCACACTTTGTTCTCATATATGGATCCATCTCAGATTTCATGGCCTCAAGCCATATGTTGGAATCTGGGCTCATCATAGCTTCTTCATAGTTCGTAGGTTCGCCATGGTCTAGTAACATGACCTCAAAAATAGGATTACCATACCACTCTAGTGTCGGCCGTGTTCTGGTTGACCTACGAGGTTCGGTAGTAACTTGATCTGAAGTTTCATGATCATAATCATTAGCTTCCTCTCTAGTTGGTCTAGGCATCACGGGAATGGATTTCTCTGATGAGCTACTTTCCAAATTGAGAGAAGGTACAATTACCTCATCAAGTTCTACTTTCCTCCCACTCACTTCTTTCGAGAGAAACTCCTTCTCTAGAAAGGTTCCATTGTTCACAACAAAGATCTTGCCTTCGAATCTGTGGTAGAAGGTGTACCCAATTGTTTCCTTAGGGTATCCTATGAAGACGCACTTCTCCGATTTGGGTTCGAGCTTATTAGGCTAAAGCCTTTTGACATAAGTGTCGCAACCCCAAACTTTAAGAAACAACAGCTTAGGTTTATTGCCAAACCACAGTTCATACGTGTCGTCTAATGGATTTAGATGGTGCCCTATTCAACGCGAATGCAGCTGTCTCTAATGCATAACCCCAAAATGATAGTGTTAAATCAATAAGAGACATCATAGATCACACCATATCTAATAAAGTATTGTTACGACGTTGAGACACCATTATGCTGTGGTGTTCTAGGTGGCGAGAGTTGTGAAACTATTCAACATTGTTTTAAATGAAGGCCAAACTCGTAACTCAAATATTCACCTCCGCGATCAGATCGTAGAAACTTTATTTTCTTGTTACGATGATTCTCCACTTCACTCTGAAATTCTTTGAACTTTTCAAATGTTTTAGACTTTTTTTTCATTAAGTAGATATACCCAGATCTGCTCAAATCATCTGTGAAGGTCAGAAACTAACGATACCCCCCGCGTGCCTTAATACTCATCGGACCACATACATCGTTATGTATTACTTCCAATAAGTCATTGGCTTGCTCCATTGTTCCGGAGAACGGAGTTTTAGTCATCTTGCCCATGAGGCATGGCTCGCAAGTATCAAATGATTCAGAATCCAAAAGCCCATCAGCATGGAGTTTCTTCATGCGCTTTACACCAATATGACCTAAACGGCAGTGCCAAAAATATGTTGCACTATCATTATCAACTTTGCATGTTTTGGCTTCAATATTATGTATATGTGTATTACTACGATCAAGATGCAATAAACCATTCACATTGGGTGTATGACCATGGAAGGTTTTATTCATGTAAACAGAATAATAATTATTCTCTAACTTAAATGAATAACCATATTGCAATAAACATGATCTAATCATATTTATGCTCAACACAAACACCAAATAACATTTATTTATGTTCAACACTAATCCCGAAAGTATAGGGAGAGTGTGATGATGATCATATCAATCTTGGAACCACTTCCAACACACATCACCACTTCACCCTCAACTAGTCTCCATTTATTCTGCAACTCCTGTTAATCTTAGTAACCGAACATGTGTCAAATACCCAGGGGCTACTACGAGCACTAGTAAGGTACACATCAATAACATGTATATCAAATATACATTTTCTCACTTTGCCATCCTTCTTATCTGCCAAATATTTGGGGTAGTTCCACTTCCAGTGACCATTTCCTTTGCAGTAGAAGCACTCGATTTCAGGCTTAGGTCCAGCTCTCGGCTTCTTCACGTGAGTCACAACTTGCATGCCATTCTTCTTGAAGTTCCCTTTCTTTTCCCTTGTACTTTTTCTTGAAACTAGTGGTCTTGTTAACCATCAACACTTGATGCTCTTTCTTGATTTCTACCTTCTACCGATTTCACTATCGCGAAAAGCTCGGGAATCGTTTTCCTCATTGTAGGATCGAAAGTATGTCTAGAGGGGGGGTGATTAGACTACTTGACCAAATAAAAATCTAGCCTTTTCCCAATGTTAGTTCTTGGCAGATTTTAGCAACATAGCACAAGTCAAGCAATCAACCTACACATGCAATTCTAAGAGTATAACAGCGGAATGTAAAACAATTGCATATGAAGGTAAAGGGGAGGAGTTTGAGAAGGCAAACACAATTGGAGACACGGATGTTTTTGTCGTGGTTCTGATAGGTGGTGCTATCATACATCCACGTTGATGGAGACTTCAACCCACGAAGTGCAATGGCTGCGCGAGTCCATGGAGGGCTCCACCCACAAAGGGTCCACGAAGAAGCAACCTTGTCTATCCCACCATGGCCGTCGCCCACGAAGGACTTGCCTCACTAGGGTAGATCTTCAAAAAGTAGGCGATCTCCTTTCCCTTACAAACTCCTTGGTTCAACTCCACAATCTTGTCAGAGGCTCCCAAGTGACACCTAGCCAATCTAGGAGACACCACTCTCCAAGAAGTAACAAATGGTGTGTTGATAATGAACTCCTTGCTTGTGTGCTTCAAATGATAGTCTCTCCAACACTCAACTCTCTCTCACAGGATTTGGATTTGGTGGAAAGAAGATTTGAGTGGAAAGCAACTTGGGGAAGGCTAAAGATCAAGATTCATATGGTAGGAATGGAATATCATGACCTCAACACAAGTGTAGGTGGTTCTCTCTCAGAAAATGTATGTTGGAAGTGTAGGCATGTTCTGATGGCTCTATCCATGAATGAAGAGTGGGTGGAGAGTATAAATAGCCTCCACACAAAATCTAACCATTACACACAACTTACCAATCTCGGTGGGACCGAATCGTCAAACTCTGTCAGACCGATTCAACAAATAATGTGACCATTAGGGTTTTCGGTGGGACCGACATGCAACTCGGTGGGACCGATATGGTTAGGGTTAGGGCATAACGTAATCTCGGTGAGACCGATTACACAAACTCGGTGGGACCGATTTTGGTAATAAGCTAACCAGAGAGTTGGTCAGGAAAACTCGGTGGGACCTATTCGCTCATCTCGGTGAAACTAAAACGTCACGAAAGGGAAATAGAGAGTTTGCATTGCAATCTCGGTGGGACCGATCGCTCATCTCGGTTTGACTGAAATGTTGTGAAGGGAAACAGAGAGATTACAATCCCATCTCGGTGAGACCGAGATCCCTATCGGTGAGACTGATTTGACTAGGGTTTGTGGCAGTGGCTATGACATCTAAACTCGATGGCGCCGGATAGAAAGAATCGGTGGGGCCGAGTTGGACTTTTGGTTTGTGTCATATGTGGATGTGAGAAAGTAGTTGAGGGATTTGGAGCATATCACTAAGCACTTTGAGCAAGAACCTCATTAAGCAACACCTCATCCCTCCTTGATAGTATTGGCTTTTCCTATAGACTCAATGTGATCTTGGATCACTAAAATAGAAAATGTAGAGTCTTGTGCTTTGAGCTTGAGCCAATCATTTTGTCCTTAGCATTTTGAGGGATCCACTTTTCTCATCCATGCCATGCCAACCATTGAGCTTTCCTGAAATACTTATCTTGAAATAGCATTAGCTCAATGAGATATATGTTGTTAGGAATTACCAAAACCACCCAGGGATAGTTGCGCTTTCAATCTCCCCCCTTTTGGTAATTGATGACAACATATAGATCAAAGCTTCGACAAATGATAATAAGATTGAAAGACATCGTTGCTTTGAGAAGTATGTGATAAGTAAGAGCTCCCCCTAAATTTGTGCATTATTTAAAATTTGCTTTGGACTGCAAATGCACAATGAGTTAGGATCATGGGTCACTCTTCCATGCCACATACATCTTGGTGGAGCGCTCAAAATGATAATAATTAAATACATGCACTCATCACCAAGCAAAGTGAATGATCATATGAGAATATAGGAGATAATATCATCCAACAAGCATTAATGTAGCATAGCATATGACCAAACACATGATCATCCAAGAATCTCACAAAAGGCATAATGTATCAAGCAAACAAGCAAACAAGCAAACACACAAATAACAAAGTTCAACCACCAAAAAGACAAGAGAGATCAATAGCAACACTCTCTCTCGAAGCCTATGATCTATACATTTTCTCCCCCTTTGGCAACAAGTTACCAAAAAGTTCACAAAAATGCATAGTGCTAAACGTCTCTCAGGCTTGGTATTCATGTGATGGTGTAGAGATGGATCCAAGGACGAAGGCTTCTGTTGATGTAGATGGAGCTGGTGGAGTGGCTACTGGAGCTGGTGGCACTGAAGCTGTAGTTGGTGCAGATGATGTAGCTCTGTGTCTGGAACAGGCACTGCAACAGATCTCTGTCCTCTGGGCATGCTAGCAAAAGCATCTGTAGTAGACTTGCCCTTCTTCTCCTCCACATCCTCCTGAAGTTGCTCAACTGCAGTTTGGATCTTAGTAACTTTGACATCAAGAGCATAAAACTTCTGCTCTATGATTCTCTCCATGATCTCCTGGTTTTGAGTCAGGGTGGCCAAGCCCTTCTCAGTCCTCAAGGTGGAGGCAATCAAGTAGCCAAGCTGATCTTGCTTGCTCTTCAGGAAAATCTGAGATGCCTCTTCAGCAGTTGGCATCTTAGCAGCTTTCTCGGCCCTTCCTTTCTCTTTCTTCTCTTGTGCTTGCACATGTGATGGTTCATTTTCATCCATCACAATGGTGTTGTCCTCAAAATCAGGGTAGAAGGGCAGTGTTCCTTGTCCAAAAGATATGTGCCTGTGCCTATCTTGGAGTTTATGAGCTCCTGAATGTGTGGGCCATACCCACAAGATCTCTTATGATAAGCAGCAGTCCTTTTGATTGTTTCCACAATCAGGCGCATGACTTTGAATTTCTGAGGCACATCAAATATATGCAGCAAGTTGATTGCATGGCCTCTGATCATCTTGTGATCACCTGACTTGGGCAGCAAAGTGTGCCTTAAGATCCAGTTGATAGCTAGTAGGCAATCCTGACAACAGATAATGTACAGATCCAAACTTATGTGTCTCTAGTGCAGCATCAAGGATCTCTATGTACATGTGAGCCATAGAGTTGTGGTCTTTCTTCTTCTTGGCATAGACATCCAAGTCATCCTCATTCTCTTTTGGAGCATTTATCAACTCAGCCCATTCCTCAACTGTTGATTGGTACCTAGTACCTTCAGACATCCAGACTATCTTCCCATCTGGGTAGAAGTGAGCTGTGGAGTAAAACTGCATAATGAGCTCATCATGCCACCTAGGCTCAAATGGATCATAAGATATTTCATGCCTTGAAACTTCCGTGTGCAGCCACAAGCCATTATGGGCTCTGGCATAGTTGAGTAAGTTGTGTGACCTCTTTCCATGGTAGACTAGCTGATGTAGGGGAAAGTAGGTGTACTGGTCTACCCAGGGTTTAGAGGAAATACTTCAGAAAGGCTATGTCTCGATCTTCCGATCATGGAGGTGGTCGAGTCTTGTGAGGAAAAGTGTGCAAACCTCTGCAGAGTGTACAAACTAATCATGATTAGCCATGTCCCCGGTAATGGACAACTTGAGTATCTAGAAGTGAATTATTGGTTGATCTCATCACTGTTTTTAATGAAATTATTGGGTTATAATAACTTGGGAATTTTGGGATTGAGTTAGAGGAACATTCTCAATCATGGCATTTTTAGTTTAGTAGTAAATATAAATTTATTCCTTTCTTGTAGGAAAAAAATAGCTTTATGCAAAATTTAAACTTAGAGCCTCCAACAGCTATATATAGGGTGGGTCTATTATGATAACACCCCTTAAGACCTTATTCTGCACACCAAAACACCTTATTCTGCACACCACCAACAAATCGCGTTGCCGCCCCTCCCCTCCCGACCTTCTACCGCGGCAGCGGCCTGGGCTAGCCACCGCCCCTCCCCTCCCGGCCTTCTTCCACGGCGGCGGCCTGGGAGAGATGCTGCCCCTCCCCTCCCCACTTTCTCCCGCGGAGGAGGCCTGGGAGCGACGCCGCCCCTTCCCTCCGGGCCTTCTTCCGCGGCAGCGGAAGGCAGTGACGCCGCCCCTCCCCTCCCGGCCTTCTTCCGCGGCGGCGGCCATGCAGCGACGCCGCCCGTCGCCTCTCGGCCTTCTTCCGCGGCAGGCACCGAGCAACACCAGCCTATCAGCCTTCTTCCACGGCAGCAGCTCGGTAGCACCGCCACCGAACTCCTCAGGGCCTGCAATTAGCTGTAATTCATCAGATGTGGATTGGTGCTGCCTCGACATCAAACCAATTCGAGCAAGGAGGAGTGTGCGCAAGGTTGCTTCATCCACTGTAGCTTCTTGGAATAAGTCTGCATCAACCTTCAGAGCAAATCCTCCTTCCCCGTTCACATTGAGCAACGTCCAGACCGCCCATGAACTTCTGAAGGGCAAGTGGACTGCATGGGCGAACGTGAAAGTTGTGCAGGAGGACAAGAAGGGAACTTCCTCCTGTAAACGCAAGAAATCACTGCATCACGAGGTAAGCAGTACACTTCCTAAACCATCTCAGTGTAGTTATCATAGACAAATCAGTACAAGCAGTACAACGCGTGATTATGCAGTAGAAAACTTATGCAGTGCGGTTGCTTTAGTTCGTTGTGGGGGAAAATGTAGTACGCTTGTATAGGTTCATTACGTATAACGTTGCAGTGCGGTTGCTTCAGTTCACCTTGAGGGGTGATGCAGTCACCGTGCATTGCTTCGGTAGTACCATTTTGAACACATTGCAGTTCGCATGATTCAGTTCATTTAATCTGACAATGCAGCTCGGTCATTTTGTGTGCAGGAGATGACGTTCAGCAGATACAAAATGCCACGCATAATTGACAGCACTGAGAACGACAACTTTCAGAAGAGTGGATATTCTTCTGACAGAGATACTGGCTGGGTTACCCTTGAGATTCCTCATGGATTCTTCACGACGACAAACAGGGTGCAGTACTCTCCACAAGAAGATATTTCCCAGGAAGAAGATGTAGTTGAAGATGACGATGATGTCACATTCGTCTGGGAAGGCACTCACCAACGCGATGATGAAGACGATGACGATGAAGAAGAGCCGATAACAGTTCTCAACCCAGAGTATAAGCACGAGTTCACTATGTTTGGACAGCATGTCCGAACAGATAATGATGACGTAGTTGAACACGATGTTGCAGCAGATGATGATTATGTCTATGATGATGTGCCACTGCTCCAAAATTATAAAACCAATCCACCGAGACATCGTCACAACACTGGATTACCACCACGTCCACCTGCCGCACCCAAAACAGAGCTCAGCGTCCACCTGCTGCACCGAAAAACAGAGCTCCAACCAGACCTGCTGCATCAACTTCAACGCTGCGACCACCAACGGTGCCTCGGTCAAAAGTAAACAGCAGGTACAAATCCTCCTCACTGTTACCGCCGCGAGATCCTCAACTACACACATCTGCTATAACACCGCCATGTCCAATACAACCCGGCGAGCTGCAAACACCATCAGGCGAACGAGTCTACACACATGTAAGTTTATGGTCTGAAAAAAAATAGTTACAGTCCATACAGATAACATTGCAGTGCACACTGATATTTCTTGTGAGCTTTGGCTAGGAACATTGCAAATGCTTTATTAAACTCGTATGCACTCCTCGTATTCAAAAAACAGAACAGAACAAATTTTCTCATATAGCATTTCAATTAATGTAGGATAAAAACATGCCGCTCAACCTCGTACCTGCTGCTGGAATGAAGTTCACCACGTACGAAAAGGCATGGGACTTTTACAACAATTATGCAAGATGTGCAGGGTTTGGTATACGCAAGAGGGCAAAACACATGACAAATGCCTACATTGTCTGCTCAAGAGAAGGGGTCCACAAGCAGGCTGTGTCAGATTATCACCGGGTACGTCAGAAGACATCAAAAAGGATTGGCTGCAATGCAAAGATCAAAGTTAAAAAAAGGAAGGATGGCAAATTTGTGATAGAAATGGTTCAACTCAACCACAATCACAAGATGCTGGAAAGCCCCGGGATGATTCTGCACATGCGATCGCACAAAAAAGACGATCCTTTGATAGACCAGTTAGTGAAAGACATGCAACTGGACAACCACACACATGCTCAGATGATGTCGACGCTGTCGCGTATGTCCGGTGGTCTGCAGTACATGGGACATACTAGCCGCGACTGGGTAAACAGGTAAGCACATAATAGAGCATATCTCTTGAGCATTCTGTCTGTAATTATTCCCTGTTTGGTGAGATAAGTTTGAATTGTCTATGAAAATGCAGGAAACAAAAGTTTGCCAGAGAAGAGTCTGAAGATGATGTCAAGAAACTTCTGAATTTCTTCGAGAAAATGCAAAAGATAAACCCAGAGTTCTTCTATGATTATGACGTTGATGCAGATAACCGTGTAAGAAACGTCTTTTGGGCGAACGCAAGTTGCAGAGGATCGTATGAAGATTTTGGAGACTGCGTTACATTTGACACGACTTATAAAACTAACAAATTCCACATGCCTCTCGGAGTGTTTGTGGGGGTGAACCATCATCTACAAAGCACCATATTTGCTGTTGCACTCGTGCGAGATGAAACAATACCATCGTTTGAGTGGGTTTTCAAAACCTTTCTGAGCTGTATGAACAACAAGCCGCCAATCTGCATGCTCACAGGTACAAGAAATAAAAAACACCTGCATACTTACGTTTTGTTTTGTTTTGTGCACTTATATTTCTTCCATCTATCTTGCAAACACACAAACAACTTAATAAAAAAAACACTGTTTGTCTCTTCTCAGACCAGTGTTCTTCGATGAAGGCAGCATTAAAAACTATCCTCCCACAAACTCTGCATAAGCTGTGTCGGTGGCATATCATGAAGAAGTACAAGGACCACCTCGCCTTGCTGTATAAGGCGCACGAGAAGCTCAAGGACGAACTCAATGCAGTGCTGAACCACCCACTAATGCCGTCAGAATTTGAATGAGCATGGAAGAACCTCATTCAGAGGTACAACTTGCAAGACGACGAAGTGATGAATTCACCGTGGGATGACAGGCACGAGTGGATCTCAGCTTACTACAAGGAAATTTTCTGTGCTCGGATGACTTCCACACAGAGAAGCGAGAGCATGAACCGCATACTAAAGAAAATTTTTGTTAGGGAGAAGCATGATCTCCATCTGTTTGCTCAGCAGGTGGACAAGTGCATTCAGACCAGGAAGGCCGTCGAGCACGCAGAGACGGTAGCAAATGAGGTAAACAAAATGTCAATCAAAAACTGCTTAAAAATATGAATAAAAAAACAAGCATTTTTTTCATTTCTCTTGAGCTTAACAGTGCATTTGTGATCATGCAGTTAGAGGTAAAAACAACAACAAAGTTTGACTTCGAAGTTCAGCTATCAAAAGTGTATACAAGAGCAGTGTTTGCAGATTTCAAAGAAACACTCTACCGTAGCACTGCATTCAGAGCACAACGGTGCCCTGAGAACCCGACAAAGTATCTAGTACACCACTACAACAGATCGGATGCATTTGACTGGGCAAGGCATAATTTCCAAGTGGTCGCCGATGAAGAGAAAGGTGTCTACGAATGTGAGTGCAAACTCTGGACACACACAGGTGAGACTCCTAGCAAAAAAAAATTCTTGATTCTCATAGTCATGCACGAAAGCTAACTTACTGAAATTTAAAAGTACATATGCATGTGTAATTCACGAAACCAAATGAAGTTCACTTCTTTAAAAAATGAACAAAATAATGAAAAAAATACATGTTTACTAATTTCATGCAGTTCACTGACAGAACACAAAAAAAATGTGTTTGTCTGCAGGCCTCTTCTGCGTCCATGTCTTATGCATGCTTTCTCATTTGAGAGTACTCAACATTTCTGAGGTGTACATCATGAAGAGATACACCCGTAACGCAAGATCAGATGCAACATTTGATAGAAGAGACTACGAACAAACAGCACCAGATGGAACCTCGCTTTTTGCCGTAGAAAATTGCTGACAGAAACAACAATGGACCTTGCAAACAGAGCGACAAGGTCAGACGCTGGGTGCCATAGAGCGTTGTCTGGTATGAGAACACTGATAGAGGAAGTTGACGTGCTCAACGAAGAAGAAGAAGAAGCAGCAACACTAAAGCAAGCAGAGAAATACCAACATGACAATAAAGCCGAGCAAGAAGAAAAAACTGAACACATTGGAACTGGTGCTATCAAAAAAGAAACAATTCTTCCACCTCCTGTTTCAAACACAAGAGGAAGAAAGAAAGGGGGAGACGCAAACCAGAAAAAGGTGGCATGCAAGGAGAAAAATGATGACAAAAACAGTAAGCCACAGCCTGAGCTGGACAGTGATGGTCGCCCACTGGGAGTAAGAATGTGCAGAACATGTAATGAAGTCAGCGGCCACAATTCCAGGACGTGTAAAAAAAGAAATGAACAAGAAAAACGAGGACACGGAGATGCACAACAAAACAGAAATTCCACTCACAACACTAAGAAATGGACGAAACCGGGACGTTGTAGCATCTACGAAAAGAGGAAGAGACACAATTCAAGAACCTGCCTCAAAAGAAAAAGAAAAAGATCAGAAAATGAGGACGACGAAGAAGGTGAGATCAAAGAAGAATATGATGACACAACTGAAGAAGAAATGGCTTATGAAGAAGAAGATGGAGAAGAGGAGGAAGAAGAAGAGAGTAAAGAGGACGAAGAACGTGAAGAAACTGAAGAAACGGTGGCTTATGAAGAAACAGGTGATGAAGATGATGAAGAGGAAGAAGAGAGTGAAGAGATTGAAGAGAGTGAAGAGGACGAAGAACATGAAGAAACAATATCAACAAGACCACCCCGAGGAAATGATTCAACCAGCGTGCGGGGATCAAAGAAGGATGCAGTTTACAGCACTGGAAAATGAAAACCACCATCAACCAGCACGCGGGGATCAAAGAAGGATGCAGTTCTCACCACTGGAAAACGAAAACCACCATCAACCAGCACGCTGGGAGCAAAGAAGGATGCAGTCCACATCGCTGAAAAACCAAAGCAGCCATCAACCAGCACGCGGGGAGCAAAGAAGGATGCAGTCCACATCGCTGAAAAACGAAAGCAGCCAACAACCAGCGCGGGGAGCAAAGAAGGATGCAGTCCACATTGCTGAAAAACCAAAGCAGCCATCAACCAGCACGCGGGGAGCAAAGAAGGATGCAGTCCACATCGCTGAAAAACGAAAGCAGCCAACAACCAGCACGCGAGGGGCTACAAACACAAAGGTGCAGAGACAAGAACCAGCAACACCGCCATGGAAAACAAAAGAAAGTGCAACATTAGACACGCTCCAGTCACTGTGCAGAAGCAGCAGGCTAACGACCAAATAGATGAACAAACAATAAATTAATCGTATGCATAGCAATTTGCTTAACTCTATGACTTATTTATCAGTTTAAATTTTGTGTAAACCATGCAAGAAGAAAATGGTATATAGAGTATACCATATATATATAGCAGTCTTGAGTAAAACATTGACACATTTTGATTCAAAAACCATGTAAAAAATGCTGTTAGCTCGCTGCAGTCCAACAAGTAGTACATATAAAATGCATTTCAATATGCTGTATGGAACTTGCAAAAATGCAGTACGCTTTGAACTATCATGCAGTACTATGGACTAACTACATGTAGTACACACAATGCAAATTGGGAAAAATGTGGAAACATGTAATGCTCAGCTGACATATAAGCAGTTCACATACTATAACCATGCAAACACAAATTTACCGTTGGATAATAATTGAAGCGGTTCAGATCACAAAAGTGCTTATTACAAAACACATCACAAAGATGAAAGCGTTCAACACGCAGAAGTACTTATTACAAATCAACCTCATAACCTTAGCCAATCACGTCAAACGTGATTCTAACAGTACGATCCTCGAGTTCAAAGAAGTTGAGGACAACAACTTGCTCAGACTTCAGGCCGCTATCAACGACAAATTCCTTCCACCCTTTATGCAGACACAGCCGCCCATCAACACTTACATTGTACTTGGCTGGTTTAAGGTATCCATTACCAAGAACAACTTCAAGAATTCCTTTCTTCTTGAGCCGCACATACCTAACAGCTCGCTGAGGAATTTTCTGTAAAAAATAATAAAACTGTTTGAGAACGAAACTAGCAGTACAATTCTCATGTTTTGAACAGAGATAGATGAAGTGCACAACAGTCCAACAAGTAGTACATATAAAACGTTTTCAATATGCAGTATGGAACTTACAAATATGCAGTTCTCTTCGAACAATCATGCAGTGCTATAGACTAGCTACATGTAGTACACACCATACAAAATTGGAAAAAATGTAGAAATATGAAGTGCTCAGCTAATATATAAGCAGTTCACAAATTCTAACCTGTAAACTAAAACATAAGCTACATGCACACGAGGAAAAAAACAAGAAAATAAGAACACATTGCAGTACGCTTCAAAAAACACAAATAAAAAAGTGCGTTCCTAAAATACTACAAAAAAACATTAAGAAAAAAAATCATATCTAACGAAACATACCATCTTGTAGTGAGTCTCCACATCTGTCGGCGTAAGCTGATGGACAAAAGGACTCGTGCAGCCAAGGCCACGGCGAAGCAGCGCAGAATAGAATGCAGATATGTTGATTTGGCCCATATCCAATCCTTCTGTGAATACTGTACCATATGCAAGCTACTCGGCTCGCCCAGTTCGGCACAATACCTTCCCACCACGACGAGCACGACGGGCCTGCGAGCAAGCTAAACAATTGCAGTACCTCGGCACACCACAACCATGGCCACAGCAGAAGAGATACGCACAGTGGCCTGGAGCCATCGCAACAAAAACCTAGAGAAAGGAGAGAACTTGCGGCTAGAGGAGAAAAATGAAATGCAAACGAAGGGTATAAGTTAGCCTTCATTTATATAAGAGGAATGCAAAAAGGCCAAAACTGAAAATTAAAGGGGACTTAATGGAAATTATATTCCCAAGAATAAAGAACAATCAATGAAAGCTTATGTTACCATAGAAAGAGGAACGGAAAAAGAAGGTGTACTTTGACTGCAGAAATTCCCATGAACAAAACCACAGATCATTAAAAAATAAGACTCCGAGAAATTATAATCCACGGACCATTTTATGTGTGCAGTTCTCCAAATTCGTACCAGGTAGTTCACTATATGTGTGCATGAAGTGCAGTACGTGCTTTTTGGCACAAAGAAGGATGCACGCAGTGCAAGATGTGTACACCTGCAACACAGAACTATGACGAATGCAGTGCACACCCGTACACTAAGAAAAAAGGATACGATAGAGGAAAAACAATAAAGAAAAATGATACCAATGCAGTGCACAAAAATGTAGCCTAGAAAATGTGCAGTACGGTATGTGTGCAAATGAAGTACTGAAACTAAATTAATGCAGTGCACGCATGATTTACTAAAAAAATTGACCACCCAGGTGCTACCGGCCCAAGCCAGTCTCGTAATAGGTCTGCACCCACAGAAGGGGAGTCGTTCTGAGCCACAGTGCATGGGGCCGGTTGCACGTGGGCCCACAGGTCATAGAGCATATAGATACGAGCGCCGTGTATAAGCACCCAAATAAGTATACGGAGGAGTTCGACCAGTATGCCTCGCCAGCGCTTATAAACAGGTCGGGCGCGCCTTCAGCGGGCGAGGTGGGACTAAACATTAGGACGCACACACAGCGAAATGGGAACAAAGCCGTGCTCACAGGCCGACTTGGACCCAAGTATGTATCTAAACTAGCCGAACAAAGGCCCAACAAGGCCGACTAAGAAAAAACAATAAGTTAAAAAAATGCCCCCCCACCCCCCTCTCCCTACCCCTCCCGTACCAGCGATTGCAGCAGGTACAAGCAAAAACAAGATGCCGTACGTAGCTGTAAACAATAAAGTGCACTACGTTACACGATGCAGTGCGGTATGGCAATCTAGTTCCCGATTACCCCTACACGAATAAATAAACTCAAAAAACAGTGAAGTACGCACATGTATACACAAGTGCAGTACTGAATTCTAGATGATGCAGTGCAGGACTATATTTTAATGCAGTTCATTATCACACAGGATGCATCTACAAAACGTAACAAAACGCCCGTTCGCGTAGAAAAAATGGTGGTTAAAAAATGTGCTGATCAAAAAAAAACCCACCTTAAAAAAACCCATGTTCGCATACATACACCCGATCAGAGCAGTTCCATCGCCACAAACCCACGATCACAGATGCAAAACCAACCCACGATCCGCACAACCGCATCATCAGCGCGATCGTGCAGTTCATCCGACGAGGCCATCCCACCCCGCGCCGTCCCCTTAAATTCAGACCCCTGCCAAAGGCCTTCTCATCCACAACAACACAAGTATCCATTGCGCTCCCACCACCGGCGATGACGTTCACCGACGAGTACAAGGGCGACAACGCCGTGGAGGCGCACGGCAACACTAAGTTGCACGTCATCCACACCAACGACAAGAAGCAGATGGCGATCACCCTCGCGCAGTACGAGCGCCACCTCAGCCTCCAGCGCGACAAGATCGTCGGCATTGATCTCGAGTACGACAATGACCCTGAAGCGACGCAGAAACCTGCCCTCTGCCAGCTCTCCATCAACAAGAATCACCCGGTGCTGCTCTTCCAAATGAGCGACACTGAAAGGTGCACCGTCTTCAACAACTTCCTCGCCGACCCCAGGTACACCTTTGCAGGCTTCTCCATCGACGACGACAAAACCAGGCTCGAGCGCGTCAAACTGGAGGTCGCCAACTTCGTCGACATCCAGAAGGAGTGGAGGGTGCCCGACGCAACCAAGCCGTTGGACTCCCTCGGAGACGTCTCCGGCGTGCTCATCGACGACTACTACAACAACATGAAGAAGAAGATCACCGACGCCGAGCACCAGCGCTGGGCCATCCTGCCTCTGTCCAGGAGGCACATCGAGTACGCGGCAAAGGACGCCTACACAGCGTACGAGATATGGAACCGCATCACCCTCACCCAGGACGGCCTTCGGCGTGCAAAGCTGGAGAAGGAGGAGCCACACAAGAAGCGCGCCAGGAGCAGCTGGGGATGGGGAGAGCCTGACTGGTGAAGAAGAAGATGGTGCCGGCCAGGAGCCAAGAATGCCAGCGTTCTCTTAGAATTATCATCAAATTTGCTTTGTGTTGTTTGCTTATGTATCATTAGTTTGCTTGTGTGCTGACCCTAGTTTGCTTGCCATGCACAATCACCTATAATGATGAATTCAGATTATGTTAGTTTGCTTTCTGTTCAACTTAGATTGCTGGTGATGAAATTGTCGTACAGAATGCAAACAGGACGCATGCAGTGCAAGTTGCGCACGAATGCAGTACACTGAATTTGTCGAATGAAGTCTTAACATACCCAACAAAGCAGTGCACGAACATAAATTTGAAAAAAGGAATACATAAGAGCAAAAACACAAATAGAAAAACGCAAAACACATAAAATAATTCAATACAGTATGGAAGTACACGAAAGTACAGCACAGAACCATAATGAGTGAAGTACATGTATGATTTACAAAGCAGTGAACTCCCATACATTGGGAAAAAAGATTAACTGATAGCAAAAAGATGGAAACAAAAATTTAATGAGTGACACCAAAACATAGTATGCACATACAAAACATAACAGTCCACAAAAAATAGTAATTATATAAAAAAATTAATATTGATATATCTAAAAAAATATAATCCTTGTACATTTCTAAACAAACGTCAATACAGTTCACAGAACCAACATAAGGCAGTTCAACAAGTGTATCCGTGAAGTGCAGTACATGCATAAATGAAGAACGACGACAAGGGCCCCAACACAAACACTTGGTACACGAAGTGCAGTACTCAACGTTGGTGAAAGCAGTACAAATGTCAAGGGCCCCAACACATAAATGAAGAACGACAAGAGCCACACCCCCTGCTCGGCCTCGCGCTAACGCACGCAGTGCGCTTGGTTGACAGGCGCAGTGCGGACATTCTATTTTTTCCATCAAAGGGGACGCGCGCAAAACCACCACCCCCACACCCTAAGATAGACAGGGGGCCACGGGGTATGACAAACTCGCCTACGCATGCGGCGCCGCGGCAAGCCGCGTCGCCGCCTGCTCCGGCTCGTTCCAGGCTCGGCCTCGCAGGGGGATGTGGAGGGGGGGTCACGACCCCCCCTCCCCACCCCCTACTCGGCCTCGCGCTAACGCATGCAGTGCGC
>NC_041383.1:390940093-391066060 GCF_002162155.2 Triticum dicoccoides | reverse complement strand
CGGCCTCGCGCTAACACACGTAGTGCGTACAAGAACAATACAAAAAATATATAGACAACTAAAAAAATTTGGAGGGGGGCACGTACAAACAAATAAAAAACCAACTACAAACCGCAACTATAGGCAAAAAGTAATGCGTTTTTTGTTCTGACAAAAAAAGCAGTTCGGTGTCATAAAGCAATGCAGTTTCGGCATGCACACACGTGCAACACTTTGCTTGAATGCCAAAAAAATGCAGTTCTCTTATATTGGACAAAGAAGTTCGGCATCAAATGCGATA
Source organism: Triticum dicoccoides (assembly GCF_002162155.2). Lineage (NCBI taxonomy): Eukaryota > Viridiplantae > Streptophyta > Magnoliopsida > Poales > Poaceae > Triticum > Triticum dicoccoides. The sequence continues at coordinate 391,065,780 of NC_041383.1, read as the reverse complement.
CAGTTCATCGAACACATATCATACATATAAGCGTGACAAAATGCCAGTTCGCATAGACCATGGTAGTCAACAAAAAATAAAATTATACACTTATATATATTGTATCAGTTATTGATATAAAAATACACATACAAACACAAATTCATCCACATGCACTGCCGCATAAACGAACAAGAAGAAAACACAACGACAAAAAAGTCTTTTTCATACATAGTCAGCACACACAAACACAACATCAAAACCTAGCTATTGTCCACGCACAGCCTTTTGCACACAGTAGAAAAACAGTGCCCCAAATGACTGTTACTGCGTCTGCGACTGCGTCCGCGATTGCGACAGGGAAGTGAGCCAATGGTCCGCAATCAGTTCACGTAACTCAAGAGGCATGTCTTCATAACACAACATGTTCAAAGGATTGAACAGCAGCTGGAACATGTACTCCGCCTTCCAATCTTCAGCAGCAGGCTGAAAAAAAGAAAACAAATGCAAACACGTGATTAAAAAAAAGGTTGTCATAAAGAACAAAAAAGTAAAAAGAAAACAGAGAAGCTGTTACGTCGGATTTCAAAATTTTCTCAACTAGACGTTGGCCGTCATACAACTGCGCCATCCTCAGAACATAGATCCCACACTCATTTGCTCCCCGCGCTGGCATGACCGGGTAAGATGGCTTCTCTGCCAATTTAACCCAGTCAGGAAGGTTCTTCGATTTATACATTTTTTCACCATAAATCGCCTTCAGCAGCTGAGTCATCCTCCTCATCTGGCAAAAAAAATAAGCACAAGGTAAGAATAACACACATCACGGATCAAAAAGTTGATATTCAAACGAACCCCCCCCCAAAAAAGTTGCTCTCAAACATCTAAACAATCCCTCTTTTAAGTGCACGTGAGAAAAATGCAGTTCTGTCGCGCATATGTTGAAGTTCACTACATAAACAATTGTAGTTTATAAAAAAATACAGTGGGAGAAACACAAAGAAAGCTTTACGGTTGGCAAAGAAAAAATAACATACCACTTCAGTGCAATCTGCGTGGTAGTCAGTCCTGCGCCACCTTGTTGTGACATCAGGATGGCCAGTGTACTTCCTACTGTCATGGATATCAAGGGTCTGGCGATGCTAGTACATCGTGTATAAGGAATAATGACCATCCTTGAATCACGGCATCATAATCTGTTCGCATAAAAAAAATGAAATCAAAAGTTCTTTCAACACGTACCACCAGGACCACTGTTCCAAAAATAACTATAAAAAGAAATGCAACAAACCAGGAAGAATAAATGACAAAAAACAATGAATTTACCAGTTTTGCATCCAACAGGTTTGCGCCGTTGTTCACAAAAAATTTGAACGGATTAACTGCATCTTCTAAAACAAACGAGCTATGCACAACTGGCAACACAGGATTTCCGTCATTATCTCTCGCCCAGAGGTTTCCATTTGAAGAACATACTGTACACAAAAAAGAACAAAAAAAAGGACATGAAAAAAAAGAATAAACAATGCAAGCAGGCATGGACATGAAAAAACCAGTGCAGTAGGAAAGAATGATAGCAAACGTTTACCGTGATAAATAAAGGTGAAAGTAGCAAACGTTCACTAGATTGATAAGCTAAACCCAATTCAGGGTCTTGCTTCCAGTACTTGATAACAAAATCCATGATATACGAATCCATTAAAGCTCCTTTGCCAAATGTATCATAGATATAGTCGAAATTGTAAGTATCGACATCATCACCAAAAGGACCATGCACCATAAAGAACGCGTTCCTGTAGTAAACATACACAGATGAGATCAATAAAATTAGAACTAAAATCAAAACACACAAAAAGCATGAAAGGGCACACGCATCACATAAAAAACTTACTCGCGGTGTTTGGTTACAAAATCTTTGCTGAGAACAAGATCCTTTATTTTAATCGCCTCATCCATATATCTGAACCTCGGAGGCTTCAATTTCTCTATAGAGCATCTCAACTTAAAAGCCCTCTCACCTGCCCTCTTGTTCGAAAATACTTCAACCTCATCCAAATGAGGACGATTAATTGCTGCACTCCTAGTCCTAGTTACACGTGCACACGGTGTAACAAAATCATCATCATCAACATCATATAAATCATGTGGAGAGCTAGGTCGAGAGACACTTCCACCATCAGGTCCAGACGCCACATTTGTGTTCAAACCAGAATTATCTGGAGAGATTTCAATGACACAATCCTCCATAACCACATCAGAATCCTGGGACTCAAACAATGACGTACAACCTTCATGAAGCCCCCAATCAAAACCTAAAAACGTGCAGAAAAAATATGGAAGCACTCAGTACAAAACACAAGAACCTAAAAACATGTATAGAGAAAAAAATAGAATGCAGCCCACTGTTGTATACATCAATGCAGCCCACATATCTACAGTAATGCAGCCCACATATAAATAACAATGCAGCCCACTTATCTACATCAATGCAGCACACACTTGTATAAAAGCAATGCAGCCCACATATAAAATAACAATGCAGCCCACTTATCTACATCAATGCAGCTCACACTTGTATAAAAGCAATGCAGCCCACATATAAAATAACAATGCAGCCCACTTCTCTACAGCAATGCAGCCCGCACTTGTATATAGCAATGCAGCCCACATATAAAAATAACAATGCAGCCCACTTGCCCATAAAGAAGCGGAACCAAGCAGTAGTCCAAAATAAAATAAAGCGAGGATGAAGAAGTTCAATAAAACAACCTTTATCTGCAAAAATTAGAAGTGATGTTAAATCAAGGCAACACTTCCTCGATGTTAGCCAGCTATAGAGCATGGCCTTTCTGATGTAGCCACTGTGCTCCACCCCAAACTTAGCAACTCGAACACCATCCCATGTCTGCAAGAATTGAAACATATAGAATCCACAATCATGCCTGCAATAAAAAGAATAAAAAACATCAGTTTCACAAAAATTAAGTGAAAAAAAACTTGAACGGTATGACACAGAAGGGCTGTAAAGAACGCACCCATTTGGCTGCATTAGGACAATGACATGTTTCAACACAAATCCATCAAGTGTGGGAGGATTTAGCGGCTCATCAGAACTCAAGCTACCTTCTTTCCATGCACGCTTGATATTTTTAACCATCCTCCTAAAAACCCTGACCGCATCAGGGCTTCCAGGTTTGTTGAGCGAGTCAAGAAATTCAAGCCGCCTTTCTTTCACATTTAACGCAACTACACAATAATGACCAACACCATCCCTCGTATATGGCGGATCAAAAGTTGCAAAAAGGACCTGTTGGAAACATGAATAAATAAATAAAATTATTATAAGAAGAAAAAACAGAACGCTATAAAAACAAAACAGGCAAAATACACATAAAAAAGTCTCTCACCATATCCTTTTTATCAACACGCTCCTCGGCTTTTGAAGAGAACATCAATTTAACACTCCTGCCTACAGTACCACCATTCCAAATATTTGTCTGCCAAATCAAAACCAAAAATCAAATAAGCAAAACAAGTCGTCGGACAAAATTAGAAAAGAAAATGAAAAAAATAAAACAAAAATTTCTGTGTTCTTACACAAATATGGTACGGGACAACCATTGTCGGAGATCTCTTAAACTTATCTACTAGCAAAGAAACCCCAAGATCTACAAGCCTTGTAGTGAGCATCCCTTTATCCCAAAAGGATTAACCAACTTCGCCAATGCTAATATCACCCATCTCAGTTTTAAAAGCAATCATGTCCCTGAATTTTTCATGAAAAACTCAAACATAAGATACTATAAAAAATAACAACAAATAAAAACGGGTAAATACAAAAATTAGATAATACATATGAACAAAACAATTTCTAAAAAACCATACTTCTTCTTCTTGTCCTTCTGAGCCCTTGTAACAGCAGCGTACAACTCATTGTACCTTTTTAGAAGAGCTGGATCAATGCTCGATGGTGTCACAACAGGGAGTTCATCATCTGCAATAAAAAATGAAGTTCACTTATCCAAACAATGAAGTTTAAATATTAAGATAAGGGAATTCTGCTAGCTATTTTGAAAATCATAGACAAAAGATCAAAGTTTCACTTATCACTTAACATCTAATACAGATGCCATAGTAATTAAACAACATGAATGAGAAAAACATCAAACTGCACCGTTTAAAAAAAACTCTTGCCTTCAGTGTCAGAGTCTTCAGGCTGCCGTTCTTTAGAACTGAGCAAAATATTTTCTTGCATAGGTTCCGACGAATCCACCACAACCTCACTGGACTTTCCTTCTGCAGCAACATCAACATTCTCTCGATTTACAACAGTCTGGTCAACAGCAGCTTCCTTAGATACTTCAACTACATGAGGCTCCACTATCAATACTTTCGGAACATCATTGGACACCAGAGACACAGGGGAAGAAACAACACTAGCAGCAGGGGCAACATTCTCCAGTGGCTTTTCAATGCCAACATCAGAATCTTCATGCCGACTGGTGGGAACAGCATCATGGGATCCTTGAGCTACAGAAGGATCTGCACACTCAACGGCAACCGATACAGAAGCATCAACACTGGCACAGCCATCAACAGCACAACTGCCCTGATTCAGATCAATGTGGACTTCCACGTTTGGTTCTCCAACCTGTGGAAAGTTTAAAAAACACCCAGTAACACAAACATAAGCATGGGGATAACTAACACAACAACACACAGCACACTTATGTTAAAAGGCTGCTGGCAACATACACATAACAACTACAGTCCACATATACAAAACAACACCAACACACATGTGTCATACACAACTACTACTGCAACCCACGTATACATAAAAAAAGAAATGTAGTTCCATTTGACAAACGCTGCAGTTCAGTTATGTTAATTAGGAAGGTCACTTATGTAAATAAGTATGGATCACGCATGCCAAAAAGAACTGCAGTTCACTTATGTCAAACAGTGAAGAGCATACATGTAAAACTATTGCAGCTAACATACGCAAATGAAAATGCATATGGATGAACATAACAGCGTACATCAAGTTTATAACAGACAACAAAAAATTAGATTATAACCCACTAACAGAACAAGCAATACAATTATACCTTATCAGCTACAACATCAAGAGGGGACGCTGCATCACCAAGACCTCATCCTTCCCAGAGCCATCGTAAGTCTCTTTGTGCACATCACGAGCAGCGACACCAGTCTACGGACATAGAACAAACCAAAAAAGAGAAATAAGATGGTACCGACCAATAAAGAAAAAACTCCAACCATGCACAAGCAGTACACACTTCACAACAGAGAAGTACAAAAGAAAAATATGGGAACCAAACAAATGTAAGTTCAAAGAAAAAGGGAAGCATGGCAGAACAGACATGGCAGGAGTATTTATACCTGACCAACCCCATCGTCTCTAGTTCCATTGACACCAGAAGATTCCACTCCAGCCTATAACAAAAATAAATAAATTGAGGAGCAGTCAACATAATACACAAAAAAGAGGTCCAAAGCCACAAAAAACATAGAACATACATTATTAGCACCAATGCCAGCGTCCTAACGGATCATTTCATCCACAATATGCCCAGCATCCGTCTCATACCGACCGCATTTTTCTTCTTGTGAATGTCTCAATTGAGCATACGAAGAACGAACATTTGTCACTGCAATCTTCAGGCTTTCGATCACACCACAATCAAAATTGTGAGCAGCAACAATATCTTCATCTCGTGGGCCATGGCCAACAGGGAAAAAACCAGCAACTGTCCTCAACCTGTCACCAGAGGTTGGCAAATCTTCAGTCAGCTTCAAAACCTTCAGAAGAAGCTCATCAATCTCCTCATGCTTTTTGCCGCCAACAAATGTCTGTTTATAAGAGCTTGTATTATCAAACATCTGTCGAGGCATGAAACCACGAGTATGCGGCACCTCATCATCACAGCCAGGAAGCTAACTACAGATAGGCTCATAAAACCTATCATGAGTGCTAGGCCCCGCATCAGAGCTGCCATGTACAACTGCAACAGGACGGTTGTACACAATATCACCTGACGCCTTCCACTGCAAAAAAAGAGAACACGCAAAGAGAAGTACACATGTGAGTACTAAAATAATTCACATTTATAATGACTGCACATTTTTTTTTAAAAAATCTGATATTAAAAAATCAGGTGCACTAACCGGCAGCTTCCCAAATTTGTAACTTTCCAAGTAAATCTTTCCCTTCACAAGCACATCCTCATTGTACAACTTCATCAGGTCCTTGGTCATCAGGTATAACGCACGTGGCGTCAACGTGTGCATGACTGAAAATTTGCGAAGCTTCAAGCAGTCAAGATACATAATCAGGGGGACAATGGCACAACCCTCTGCACAATTCTGCTTGCTGCCTTCTGATTGCCACCTAACCACAGCTGCCTGCAACTCATCAACAACAAGCTGACAAAAGTCCATCTGAGCCATAGCCGCATAATCCATGTTCTCTACCATCGCAACAACTCTACCCAAACGAACTGCAGGCCCCGGGCACAACAAATTCTGGTAAAGTATAAGGAAGAACACCTTCACAGCAAGGTCAACACTCACATAATCATCTTCCTCCACCAACACCTTCAACTTCTCAAGCAAGTCCTTGACACCTATACTTTTTGAAGGTCAAAGCCAAGCTCATCCTTGAGGGCAGTCAACGATTCATCATGACCGCTGGAAGCAGGCATGGGTGCAGTGTGACTTCCCATAGGTAAATCAAAAATGTGATGAACTGCATCACGATTGATTCGAAGAACCCTGCCATTCCCAAAGTCCATTAACATAGTGGCAGGGTCAATCACTCCCATCAAATAGCACATAAGAATGCGCGACACATTTTTCTTTACTGTCAGATCAAAGACAACACCAAATCCAGCATCCCTAACACGGCTGCAATGCGCCTCTTTCAACAAAGAAGCAGCCTTGCAAACAGTGGGAAGTGACAAACGCACGGTCTTGTTAAATCGAGAATCATCTCCCTCACCATCATCTTCAGTTGCATTGCTCTTACTAGACTTCTTCCTCTGTGTAAAGGGAAATGCAGTCCACATTAGAAGATTAGGCATAAAAAAAAGAAAATACAGAAAGAATAACAAAATGAAGGAAACAAATGCAGTGCACTTCAACAAACCTTTGGAGCAGCATCCACCTCCTCGCTAGAATCACCACCAACATCTTCGTCGACATCATCATGGCACGCTTGGGTACAGTCTTAGATGAACCACAGTCTTTGCGTCTAGAAGGATGAACACCCTTCACATAATCAGCAAGCAAAAAGTCGTCGTCATCAGAATTGGGACCTTCAATGACATGTAGTCGTTTGCGCTGAGGATCATCACTTCCGCCAGCTTCAGCGGTTCTCTTGCCAAGATTCTTCTTCATTCCAGCAACACGTGGACTCCGCCGAGGTGTACCACCTTCTTCAGCAACAGTACTCAACCTCTTCTTCATCTTGCCAAATTTACCACCATTGCCACCATCTCCAGATCTCCTCTGCTTCTCCTTCTCAACAAACTCTTTTGACTCAATTTCAAACCTCAACTTCTTCTTGCTTTGCTTCAACTCATATTGACGAACCTGTTCCGGGACTATCCAATCCTGTGTAACTTCGTCTGTACCATCAACAGACAGCGACTGTGTTTCAGACAAGATAGGATGTGTCAGGACCCCGACTCAATGCCACATCGATCTAGCATGTAACACCTCATATCACTTTGCGGCCTCACGCACGGTATTCCCACGGGTGTCGCCTTACTTTTGCCCGGGACCGTTTGCGCCTTTTGGCACACGTATATGACAGTGTCGCTAGCATCCATATGATAAGGAGCCCGGGCTGACATGGCTAGTCGTAAACCCAAAGTGGCACAGACTTACAGGGACAGGCATCCATGACCCAGCATCGAACGTGTCGGTCATCAGCGAGTGAATCCAGGCTGTAGCACTGGGCTAGCAGGACTCCGGTGAACCGGGCTGTAGCGGGCTAACAGGACTCCGGTATTCATCGCGTGACATTTCCCCGAAGGGACAGACACAGGAACGAAGAAGGACACATGCCGGCCAGCCTAAGTGTCCCGGAGCAGTAGCAAGCTACCATGGCTCGGTGGAAAACACTAGGAGACATTTCCCGGTAAGAGAGGCTACCAAGGATAAACAACTAGGTTGTCAGATCCCACACATACCAAGCATTTCAATAACATGCACACAATATGCTTGATATGTGCAAATACAACATGGCATCACAACATGACTCTACAACTCAAGTATTTTAATCAATAGGCTCCGAGGAGCGAGATATTACAAACATGGGTCTCACGACCCAACAATCAGAGCATACAAGTCAAAGCACAAGCGGAAGCTATCATGTCTGGGTACAGACATCTATAAATGAAGAAGGCTGAGAAGCCTGACTATCTACCAAATCCTGCCGAGGGCACAAGATCGTAGCTGAGGTAACAAGCTAAACGTCGAAGTCCACGCGAAACTACTAGCGAGACCGAAGTCTCTCTGCAAAAACATAAATAGGCAAACGTGAGTACAAATGTACCCAGCAAGACTTACATCAGAACTATCTACATATGCATCATTATCAACAAAGGGAATGGTGGGGTTTAACTGCAGCAAGCCAGCTTTGACTCGGTGGCTATCCTGAACTACGACTGCGAGTAACTCTTTTGAGGTGGCGCACATGAGTCCACATATTCACCATATCAATACACCACTATGGATCCGCTCCCGTCTCCCTACGAGAACGCCATCCATAGCACTCACGCTTATCTTGCGTATTTTAGAGTATCCACTTTCACTTGTCTATGAACTGATATAAGCAACCCAGAGGTCCTTTTCCGTGGACACGGCTATTCGAATAGATTAGGTTAACCCTGCAGGGGTGTACTTCTTCACACACGCTCTCACCACTTACCGCCGTTTACACGACATGTACTCGGCAACCTTCAAGCGGAAGCCCAACGTGGGTGTCGGCCACGACCTACCTAATCACCTAAGCCTCCAGTCCAGGTTTATCGCCTATCCAGGTTCCATCCGCAGGGAGTCCGGCCGAGGTTTCCCATACGGCCCCGAACGATGTGAACAGGGTTCCCGAGATACCTAACGGGTATTCGATACACCGTGCCACGTACCTACCGCATCACAGCCCACCCCTACGGTCAGCGCTGTCCACGGCCTCCAGTAGGCTACAAACACCAGAAACTACTTGCAACTCCTGGACGGAGAACTAGGGTGAATAAGAAGCCGAGAGGGTCCATTGGTTTCGGGCCCAATGCATGGTAGTAGCTGATTCTTAAATCACACATACAGATCTCAGTGCTTAAGGTCGGCTTCAATGAAACAACCCACCATGTACTCCTACATGGCCTCTCATCGATACCTTTACCAAATCGTGTTCACCACACCACTCTCATTACCGACATAAACATTTCACTCTAGCCCATCACCCAGATGAACCAGACCTGGCACGACTCTAAGCATAGCAGGCATAGCAAGGTAGGAACAACACATACATATGGCTCAAACAACTCCTACACATGCTAGTGGGTTTCATCTAGTTACTGTGGCAATGACAGGTCATGCAGAGGAAATGGGTTCAACTACCGTAGCACACAGCAGTTTGAAACGCGTTGTCTTAATGCAGTAAAAGAGAGCAGGAGCGAGAACATGGGATTGTATCGATATGATCAAATGGTTGGTTGCTTGCCTGATGGTTCGATGCACTGATACGGTTCTTCGTTAGGGTAATCACGGTACTCCTCGGAGGCAGAACCTGTCGCAAGGACACCGATACACAACCATCACCAAACAATGTGCAACAATATGATGCATGCATGAAACATGGCAATATGAGTGTGTTGGGCTAATGCAACTAAAACCAGAAGGGTTTGAACAAATTTGAATCAAAGATTCAAATTTCAAACTCAAACATGGCCTTTTAAAGTGCTTTTCCTTGTTCTGTTTAAAACATCCATTTAACTTGTTTGATCATGCATGAGAATAGTACAGATGGATAGATTGGATTTTTCTGATCATTTTTCATATATAATTTGTCCAATTTGGAGTTACAGAATAAAAGTTATGAATTTTTGAAGTTTAAATTATATTCTGGAATTTCCTGATTAAAATTAAATCCAGAAAATCAATTACTGCATCAGCCTGACGTCAGTGTGACGTCAGCAGGTCAACGGAACAGGTCTGGGTCAAACCTGACAGTGGGTCCCGCATGTCAGGGTGATTATTTTAATTAAAACTTAATTAAAATTAATCCTGTTTAAATAACAGGGCTGGGCCCCACCTGTCATTGACTCAGGGGAGTCAACCAGGGCCCACCCGTGGTCAAACCCGGGTCGGCTGCACCGGCGTTTAGCCACCGGCGAGCCCGACGCGGCGGCGGAAGTGGTTTTGGCCATTTCGGCCACCAAATGGGCCGCGGAGACCACCGGAGGGAAGCTGAGGACAAACCGCAGCTCTTGGCGGAGTCCGTTGAGGTCGGGGTGGCCGGAGTTGGCGCCGGCGACGACTTTGGTGGCCACCGGGGTTCGGTCGGAGGTGAACTTGGCGCTAGAGGGTTCGGTGAGGCTCGTGGAGTAGCTAGCTAGGTGCTGCGGGACTTGGTGAGTAAGATGGACACCATCTTGTGGCCGGAGGATGACCGGGAGCACGTCGGTGACGAGGTCCACGGCGGTGGGTGCGGTTGAGCTCCGGGAGGTTGCTACACGGCTCGGGAGCAAGAACGGAAGGGAGGGGAAGATGGCTAAGCTCACAGTGAGTGCGACGGAGTCCTTGGTGCGGCCGGAGATGGACCGGAGCGACGATGGCGTTGAAGGGGATCTGTCAGGACCCCGACTCGATGCCACATCGATCTAGCATGTAACACCTCATATCACTTTGCGGCCTCACGCACGGTATCCCCACGGGTGTCGCATTACCTTTGCCCGGGACCGTTTGCGCCTTTTGGCACACGTATATGACAGTGTCGCTAGCATCCATATGATAAGGAGCCCGGGCTGACATGGCTAGTCGTAAACCCAAAGTGGCACAGACTTACAGGGACAGGCATCCATGACCCAGCATCGAACGTGTCGGTCATCAGCGAGTGAATCCAGGCTGTAGCACTGGGCTAACAGGACTCCGGTGAACCGGGCTGTAGCAGGCTAACAGGACTCCGGTATTCATCGCGTGACATTTCCCCGAAGGGACAGACACAGGAACGAAGAAGGACACATGCCGGCCAGCCTAAGTGTTCCGGAGCAGTAGCAAGCTACCATGGCTCGGTGGAAACACTAGGAGACATTTCCCGGTAAGAGAGGCTACTAAAGATAAACAACTAGATAGTCAGATCCCACACATACCAAGCATTTCAATAACATACACACAATATGCTCGATATGTGCAATACAACATGGTATCACAAAATGACTCTACGACTCAAGTAGTTTATTCATTAGGCTCCGAGGAGCGAGATATTACAAACAGGGGTCTCATGACCCAACAATCAGAGCATACAAATCAAAGCACAAGCGGAAGCTATCATGTCTGAGTACAGACAACTATAAATGAAAAAGGCTGAGAAGCCTGACTATCTACCAGATCCTGCCAAGGGCACAAGATCGTAGCTGAGGTAACAAGCTAAACGTCGAAGTCCAAGCGGAACTAATAGTGAGACTGAAGTCTCTCTGCAAAAACATAAAATAGGCAAACGTGAGTACAAATGTACCCAGCAAGACTTACATCAGAACTAACTACATATGCATCATTATCAACAAAGGGGATGGTGGGGTTTAACTGCAGCAAGCCAGCTTTGACTCGGTGGCTATCCTAAACTACGACTGCAATGTAACTCTTTTGAGGTGGCGCACACGAGTCCACATATTCACCATACCAATACACCACTATGGAACCGCTCCCGTCTCCCTACGAGAACGCCATCCATAGCACTCACGCTTATCTTGCGTATTTTAGAGTATCCACTTTCACTTGTCTATGAACTGATATAAGCAACCCAGAAGTCCTTTTCCGCGGACACGGCTATTCGAATAGATCATATTAACCCTGCAGGGGTGTACTTCTTCAACCCACCCCTACGGTCAGCGCTGCGCACGGCCTCCAGCATACTACAAACACCAGAAACTACTTGCAACTCCTGGACAGAGGACAAGGGTGATCAAGAAGCCAAGAGGGTCCATTGGTTTCGGGCCCAATGCGTGGTAGTAGCTGAATCATGGATCACAAACACAGAACTCAGTTCCTGAGGACGGCTGCAATGAGACAACCCACCATGTACTCCTACATGGCCTCTCACCGCTACCTTTACCAAATCGTGTTCACACACTTAGCTCACACACGGTAGGACATGTTCACACACCTCTGATTCATCCCTGATGAATCAGACCTGACTCAACTCTAAGCAGTAGCAGGCATGACAAACAAGCAGGAATGAGTAGGCACAACAGGGCTCAAACAACTCCTACTCATGCTAGTGGGTTTCATCTATTTACTGTGGAATGACAGGTCATGCAAAGGATAAAGGGGTTTAGCTACCGCAGCAAGTAACAGTTGAATCGTTGTTGTCCTAATGCAGTAAAAGAGAGCAGGAGCGAGAGAGTAGGATTGTATCGGAATGAACAAGGGGGTTTTGCTTGCCTGGCACTTCTGAAGATAACATTGAGTCTTCATCAGTGTCAATGATCACGTCATCGGTATCACGTCTATCGAGAGGGGACAAATACCGGCAACACAAAAAGGAACACAATCAATGCAATGCACAATATGATGCATGATCATGACATGGCAAAATGAATGTGTTTTGAGCTAATGCAACTAGCAACAGATTAAATGAAGTTGGTTTGAATACAAGATTCAAATTCAAACTCCATATGTGAATATTCAAATGTCATTCACTTCATTTGTCCTAAACAGTAGTGATAAGTTGTTCTAACATGCATGAGAATGGTACAGATGGATTCCTTGAATTTTTCTGATAATTTTTCATATATAATTTATTTAATTTGGAGTTACGGTTGAATTTCTATGAATTTTAGAAGTTTATACAATTTTCTGGAATTCATAAATTATTTCCTAATTTATTTTAATTCCAGAAAGGAATTATTGTGTCGGCATGACCTTATCCTGACGTCATCAGGTCAACGGGGCAGATTCAGGTCAAACCTGACCAGTGGGGTCCACTGGTCAGTGACCCAGTCAACTAACCAGGTTAGTTAGCCCTAACTAACTTAGTTAGCCGGGCGGGGCCCGCATGTCAGTGGCCTATCTAATTAGCTAGGTTAATTAGCGCTAACTAATCTAACACTAATCTAGCAGGCGCCTGGGCCCACACGTCAGGGGGTCAAACCCCGGGTCAAACCCGCCGGAGTTGACCCGCGGCTTGTCGCCGGCGACGCCAGCAACGGCGGAGGGCATCGGAAACGCTCCTTCGGCGACCAAATCGGCGACTGAGGGGCTCTACGCGTAGCTGGGAGTCGCCCGCATCCATCTGTGCAAACGGCAGGGGCTGAGGTGGCCCGAGCTCACCGGAACGGGGCCCGCGGCGGCGATCGGAGCACGGCGAGGTCGGGGTTGGCGCTAGGGGGCACGGCAGGTCGCACGGGTGGGCGCGCTCGGCTCCTGGAAGGGTGCTGAGCACGTTGCCGTGCTCGGGGGTTAGCTACGGTGGCTCTAGCCCCGTCTGCGTCATCGCCGGCGGCGAGGAACGGTCGGCTCCGACAGCCGGGGTGGTTAGAAGGCGCGGACGGGCACAGGGAGAGAGGGGAAATGGACAGGGGCTCACGGGGAGTTCGAAGAGAAGGTCGGCGTGCTCGGGGAGGCGGTGGAGACGGTGAATCAACGGCGGCGGTGGTCGGAGCCCGAGGTGGAAGACGACGGCGATGGCGATGTTCCGGGCCCTCCCGGTTTGCGTGGCTCATCGAAGATGAAGAAGACAACGTGGCGGAGCTTCTGGGTGCGTCGGAATTGCGTGTGGTGGCCGGTGGCCATGGGTACGGCGACGATGACGGCGAGCTCCGCTCGGTGGTGTGCGCGGGAGGGAAACAGAGGAGGGAACGGGGTCCAGGGGAAGAGAGGGGAGGTGCAGGGGGCGAGGGGGAGTGCGTGGCTCCCTCGGGTGCCTCCAGCGGCGAGCAGGTAAGCAGGAGGTGGCCGAGGCAGCGTCGGCGCGCGCCACGCCTCGCCTCTGTTCGTCCTCCTGGCAGAGGAGGAAGAGGACAAGGGGGGAGGTGGGCTGGGCCGGCTGGGCCGGCCAGATGGAGCTGGGCCAGGCTCTGGTGGGCTGCACGGTAAGGCCAGGTAACTTCCTTCTCTCTCTCTCTCTTTTTCTAATTATCTCAGTTTTCTATTATTCTGTAAATTTAGGGCTTTATTAAAAATACTCAGACACTTTCAAAAATCATGAAACTAATCATGGCTACTGTTTAGAATATATCCAACAGTAAACATTTTAGTTTATGATTATTTGAGCATTTGAAATATTTAATAGCATTTAAATGCCCAAATGAAAATACTATATGATTTAATTCAGTGACCAAATATGTCCTGCAAAAATATAAACCATTTTTGGTAGATGCTTCCACCTCAACCCAGAAATGTTGAACATTTTTAGAGGACATTTTGAGTTCAATGAAAAGGTTTTATTTTGACCCTAGTTGAATTCATTTGGTGCTAGGGCTTAGTCAATCCCCATCTCAGGTTTAAATGAAATTTAAACATGATGTAACACTCTAATGCATGCACTAGGCATTGTCAGAACTAGGGATGTGACAGGATGTCTCTGATCAAAGCTCACACCAACATTACCCTCTGCAAAATAATGGTCAATCAATTGAGTAACCTCCTCAAACCCAGGCGCCCCAGCATGGAAAACAGACACTGCGTCAAAATAAAGTTTGACTATCCTCGTTAAAAATTGCACAAAAAGAACAAATGCAGTACACTTATACATATAAATGCAGTGCTCCAACCATAAACTCAAAATAAAAAATATTGCATTGCACAAAAAACTTGAATAAAACAACAATGCAGTTCACACATACATACAGTGGAGTTCACATACAAAAATAAATGCAGTGCTGCACATGCTAAATCCACGGTTGTTCGCAACAAAAATGTCGAACTAGATAAAACAAAGCATACACAAAAATAAACAAATTAATCACATACCATAAGGAGGGGCCACACTTATAGGAGAAGATTCAATCGGCGAATTCACTTGATGTCCTCCCTCGACACCATGATCCTTACCACCAGGACAAGGAGAGACAATTGGTGTATCATTATGAGCACTGCAATCACCTGCTGGATTCAAAAAAAAACAAGAAAAAAGAAATTACAAAAACATCACATGACAAAATAATGCAAACGAACGCTGACAACTAACAGAGCATAACCGAATATGCAGGATGAACTAGGAAACTAGATAAACACCAAACAAAATAAACAAAGCCTAAGGAATAAGCACTCCAATACCCTGACCTCCTTCTCCCTGCCTGCTCAGCGAAGACATAGAGTTTCTCTGCAACACAAAGGACGAAGTGACAGACATAAGCAACAAAATCAGCGAAAATCTCACGAAACCCTAGATCCGCATTGCTACACACAACTATCGACTTCAAAACGAGATAAAATCGACTGCCTACGAAAAATTACACAAGAATAAAGAGCTACAACAACTACAAGAATAACAAAAACAAGGCGAGGGGACAATCAACACCGAGCCAAGTGGAACGTACCGAAGAAAAGTATGCGGCGACGGCAGCGGGAAGGGGGAAGGGGGGCGGGGACGGGAAAGGGCTGCGGGAGCGCAGCGGCAAGGGCTCACGGAGCGGACAGCGACACCGAATGCAGGAATAAGGACCTCTTGAGGGCACCGGTTCTCCGGGCGACGGCGGTTGCTGCGCGCGGACGACGGTTTTGCTCGAGGGAGAGATGCCTCGGGAGAAACTGCAAGAGAGGAGAGGGGATTGTTCTCGGTCTCTTTCTCTGACACCGGAGCGGTGGAATAGCGTGGAAACGACACGCAGGAGGCCCGCGTTTCGCAAAAAGCGTCACAAATAACGGGCCGGCCCAAAAACAGCCCGGACAAAATAAACCAGTCTACATCAAAATGCACATATTACTAAAAACAACAAAAAAACACATGATGCAGTTCTCTGTGAAGAATCATGAAATTTCAAAACGGTAAAACAACAAATAGAATACATACAGTTCGTAAAAAAAGTTAAAATGAAAAACAAAATGCATGTTAAGAAAACACATCCAGAAAAAAAAGTCTACCTTCAATTAAGTGCCACACAAAAAAAATGTGCCCCCCCCTCCGCTCTCCCCTTTAACCTCCCGTACAGTGAAGTAAGCACATGCAAAAAAACAAATGCAGTACGCACTGCTGGAAAAATGCAGTGCATTTCTATACGGGATGCAGTACGCCATTATGCATTTCTTTTCGGGAATGAAGAAAAACATAAACGCGGAATAAGTTAACGCAGTGCGGAAGTACACGAACTTGCAGTACAGTATCATAAACAATGTAGTACAGTCGTATTTTGCTAACCAGTGCAGTCCCATACATTCGAAAATTACAAAAAAAAGTAAAAACACGGGATCAAAAATGAGAACTGTACATGCAGTAAGGAATGAAGTTCACACCTAGTACATAACCATGATCAATGCACTGCACCGATGATTTACCAAAAAGCAGTGCACTCCACGTCATAAAAAAACATACAAAGAATAAAAACTGATCACCCAAATGATACCGGCACCAGGCACCCAAAAATTGACAACGTACATGCGTCTCTGAAATACCCGAACACAGGCCCAACAAAACCGACCAAGAAAAAACAATAAGTTCGAAAAAAAGTGGCCCCCCCTCCCATTTCCTATCCGTCCCGTGCCAGGGACTGCAATAAGTACCGGCAAAAACAAGATGCAGTACGGGTCGGTAGAAGTATGCAGTGCATTCCGGTGCGCAATGCAGACCGCCGAAGCATAAGCAAAGACACGCAAAAAACGATGAATTACACACATGTATACAATGTTGCAGTTCTGATTTGTACGCGACGCAGTGCGTAATTGTAAGCAATGCAGTTATGTTGTCATGCAGTATACATCTATAAAACATGACAAAATGCCCATTCGAATATAAAAAGGTGATGGTTAAAAAAATGTGCTGATCAAAAAAAAAACCCACCTTAAAAAAACCACGTTCGCATACATACACCCGATCGGAGCAGTTCCATCGCCACAAACCCACAATCACAGATGCAAAACCAACCCACGATCCGCACAACCGCATCATCAGCGCGATCGTGCAGTTCATCCGACGAGTTCATCCGACATGCAGTATGCAGTGCGTATACAATGCAGTACAGAACACTGATCAGTGCAGTGCACATTCCAACATTGAAAAAAACACACATGGCAGAAATATAAAAAAAATTTAAAAATTGACCACCCAGGTGGCACCGGCCCCAGCCAGTCTCGTAATAGGTCTACGCCCACAGAAGGCGAGTCGTTCTGAGTCACAGTGCATGGGGCCGGTTGCACATGGGCCCACAGGTCATAGAGCATATAGCAGCGAGCGCCGTGTATAAGCGCCCAGATAAGTATACAGAGGAGTTCGACCAGTATGCCTCGCCAACGCTTATAAACAGGTCTGGCGCGCCTTCCGCGGGCGAGGTGGGACTAAACATTAGGACTTACACACAGTGAAACAGGAACCAGTCGTGTGCTCACAGGCCGATCTGGGCCCAATTGCGTCTTCACTACCAGAACACAGGGCCAACAAAAAAAAAGAGAGGCCACTAAAAATTTTAAAAAAAAATGCCACATACCATACACAAACACAGGCCCAACCACGCGTTCCCAGTTCGTCGTGATATGATAATGCAGTTTGCTATTCTCAAGTAAGCAGTATTGTTCCTTCTTGAATGCATTCGTCTTCACTGAATCAGACCCAATCCACCACCTAACGCCAACCACAACATTTATTACTTCCATTACTCGATTGGTTGCATAAAAACTTATCCATTCGTGCTACAGACTAACACAACTCCTCCCCCCGTTCCTCATTTCCTCAAAACGTAGATCTAGGGTTCATCACATCCACAACTCTTCTCTGGAATTCCACTAAACCCGCCATGGACTGCAAGTGCGGGTGCTTGGCAAGGATGGCGCCGGTAGCGGACACATGCGTCTACGCAGAAGGCCTACAGCTCACCAACACCGAGTGGCGCAGCATGCTCGGCTGCCTGATGATACCCAACAGGGGGTTTCGTGCGCCATTTCTTCATCGCCTCACAACCACAGATCTACAGGAAAGTTGGGTATGTTTTCCACTCACAATTTTTGGACATAATCTAGACTGCAAATACACATCTGAATATATAGTTCAATCAATTTGTTAAGTAATATCAACAAAAATACAAAACAGAATTTGTATTGTTGTTCAGATCTGTTAGCTATTAAGACTAGATGCTTCCACCTATCTTTCTTCAGTACCACACCATGTATCGACATATGTAAAGAAAAGGGTCAGTAGATAAGCGTTGCAGTTATATTAACATGCTGGAGAAGTACACTGTTACTGACATTGCAGTGCACACATGTTGCAGTATAATATATATCACAGTAAAACTAGGAGTCAATTGCGTACATAAGTTTGTTCATACATTGCAACTACTTTACAAAATACAATCATATGTATGTAACTATTTAAGTAAACATAAACAAATCATACTAAGTATAAAACAAAAAAATTTGCTGTTTACTTATAAATTCTTTATCCACCCATTACAATATGCAGAAACTGCCATCCGCAATAAAAATTCATGCTCCGAGTTCAGGGAACCTTACTTTGGAGACAGAACACAAAACTGGCTATGGAGACATGGAAGCTGACTACCACATCGACTCTGAAGACTACATCAACATAACTACTGGTTGGAAAGATTTTGTCTCCCACAATGGCTTTGAGGCCGGAGAAGTGGCCATGGTCTTTTTCTACAAAGAAGAAGACTCCATCAAGTTTACAATATTTGCACTCTAGGCTGTCTAATATGAAGCAACCAATATTTCTAATGCTTTGCTTATGCTGTATGCTTTTAAAATTATGTCAATCAGACAAATTGAACAATGCCTATTTAAAGTATGCAACCTCAACTACGTCATTTTATCATCCTTTTTAGACAAAGTTGCTGTTGGCAGTAATGCAGTTCTCTCGAACACATAGTGTGGTACTAATAATAACAAAAGGCAGCCCTCCGAACAGTAACAAGGAAATGCAAATGGTCGAAACTTTGCAGTTAACATATGATGCTCAAAAACAATTCTCATAGTATGAAGTTCAAAAAAAATCTTATAATAACTATTCAGCTAACACAAGCGTATCATGGACCATCCCTTCTAATAGCAGAATAGAACATTAACAACACTGCTAATGCAGTACAAAAATGCATATTATGCAGTCATCTAGAACACAGAATGTAGTAAACACAGAATGTAGTTTACGAAAAGGAGAAATCTCATAAACAGCCATAACCACTGCAATAAAACTACAACGAAGTACGCTACCAAAGAAAATGCAGTGCACTACAACGTGTGCCGCGACTACAACAAATAAAATTAAAGCAGTAAAACTACAGACAATGTGATAGACTGATAGAGGTGTCAATTTCACTCGCACTTCCATAACTCGCCTAAAAATTCTACAGCCACTAAACCATCGAAAAATACACCCGCAAAAATTTACATGGAAGATATGGCAACTTGACGAACAACATCACCTTTCATTTAAAAACGTGATTCAAAAAATGACAATTATACCCGCAATACAATGAATTCAATCATACAGCAACAGTAATTACAATATTCAAACACACGTGGACGGGCAAAAATCAAAAAAATCAACAAGAATAGAAGAGCGGACGAAGCTCACCCACCCGCACAACCAACATATCAAGAATTGAAAACTAACTCCTAAAAATTAACGAATTATAGAGTGAACGGACCGATTAAAACGAACGCAATCAAAGAATTCCTACTAAATAACAACATCCGAGCACAAAAAAAATCGCATCTGACACGAACACGAACGAACAGAGAAAGCTCATCCGCCAAATCCATCGATTTGCAAGCACTCTAGTATATTTTCCTGTAAATCAGAAAGAATAAAGCTAAAATGAGATGCAGACACAAACTGAATCATCCCGCGACACCCGATTCCACATAGAACGCGCGGGCGGAAAACCGGAAAATGAAGCAGTTCTCCCGTGAAGCATTGCAGTGCTCGTCGTAAAGAAGATGCAGTGCACTTGCGTTCAGCGTGCAGTGCGGAAGTGGTGTGCAGAATAGTTATTCTGCTAATATTAGCAGAATAGACCGTCTGTATATATATATATATATATTAGCAGAATAGACCGTCTGTATATATATTATTCTATAGTGTGACTTTGCTAGCATATTCCATGTGCTGACCTACACGGCTGCAACTTCTCATGTTGTAGAGTTTTCCGACGAGGATTAAAGGTGGGATAGGTCGTTGTTCTACACTCAGTTTGCCGTGGAGTTGGATGGACTCATTTACCTTTGATGCTTCCACAATTATTTTTATTTAGATGGCCTTTGGCCATATTATTGTAATAAATACTATTTGGAGGACCTCGATGTAATAAAGTGTGTGATTGAACTCTGTTATAATTCCTCGAGTACTGTGTGTGTCAGCATACCGATCCAGGGATGACACTTAAGCATAGAGACATCGATCCATTTGGGTCGGGTCGTTAAAGCATCTTGATCCATCTCTATAGATCTTGATGCCCAATATGTAAGCAGCTTCACCGAGGTCTTTCATTGAAAAATTCTTACTCAAGTATCCTTTTATGCTATGCAGAAATTCTATATCACTTCCAATCAACAATATGTCATCCACACATAATATCAGAAATGCTACAGAGCTCCCACTCACTTTCTTGTAAAAACAGGCTTCTCCGAAAGTCTGTATAAAACCATATGCTTTGATGGTATATTCCAACTCCGAGATGCTTGCACCAGTCCATAGATGGACTGCTGGAGCTTGCACACCTTGTTAGCACCTTTAGGATCAAAAAAACCTTCTGGTTGCATCATATACAACTCTTCTTAGAGATATCCATTTAAGGAATGCAGTTTTGACATCCATTTGCCAGATTTCATAAAATGTGGCAATTGCTAACATGATTTGGACAGACTTAAGCATCGATACAGTTGAGAAAGTCTCATCGTAGTCAACCCCTTGAACTTGTCGAAAATCTTTTTGCGATAGGTCAAGCTTTGTAGACAGTAACATTACCATCAGTGTCAGTCTTCTTCTTGAAGATCCATTTATTCTCTATGGACTGTTGATCATCGGGCAAGTCCACCAAAGTCCACACTTTGTTCTCATATATGGATCCATCTCAGATTTCATGGCCTCAAGCCATATGTTGGAATCTGGGCTCATCATAGCTTCTTCATAGTTCGTAGGTTCGCCATGGTCTAGTAACATGACCTCAAAAACAGGATTACCATACCACTCTAGTGTCGGCCGTGTTCTGGTTGACCTACGAGGTTCGGTAGTAACTTGATCTGAAGTTTCATGATCATAATCATTAGCTTCCTCTCTAGTTGGTCTAGGCATCACGGGAATGGATTTCTCTGATGAGCTACTTTCCAAATTGAGAGAAGGTACAATTACCTCATCAAGTTCTACTTTCCTCCCACTCACTTCTTTCGAGAGAAACTCCTTCTCTAGAAAGGTTCCATTGTTCACAACAAAGATCTTGCCTTCGAATCTGTGGTAGAAGGTGTACCCAATTGTTTCCTTAGGGTATCCTATGAAGACGCACTTCTCCGATTTGGATTAGAGCTTATTAGGCTAAAGCCTTTTGACATAAGTGTCGCAACCCCAAACTTTAAGAAACAACAGCTTAGGTTTATTGCCAAACCACAGTTCATACGTGTCGTCTAATGGATTTAGATGGTGCCCTATTCAACGCGAATGCAGCTGTCTCTAATGCATAACCCCAAAATGATAGTGTTAAATCAATAAGAGACATCATAGATCACACCATATCTAATAAAGTATTGTTACGACGTTGAGACACCATTATGCTGTGGTGTTCCAGGTGGCGAGAGTTGTGAAACTATTCAACATTGTTTTAAATGAAGGCCAAACTCGTAACTCAAATATTCACCTCCGCGATCAGATCGTAGAAACTTTATTTTCTTGTTACGATGATTCTCCACTTCACTCTGAAATTCTTTGAACTTTTCAAATGTTTTAGACTTTTTTTTCATTAAGTAGATATACCCAGATCTGCTCAAATCATCTGTGAAGGTCAGAAACTAACGATACCCCCCGCGTGCCTCAATACTCATCGGACCACATACATCGGTATGTATTACTTCCAATAAGTCATTGGCTTGCTCCATTGTTCCGGAGAACGGAGTTTTAGTCATCTTGCCCATGAGGCATGGCTCGCAAGTATCAAATGATTCAGAGTCCAAAAGCCCATCAGCATGGAGTTTCTTCATGCGCTTTACACCAATATGACCTAAACGGCAGTGCCAAAAATATGTTGCACTATCATTATCAACTTTGCATGTTTTGGCTTCAATATTATGTATATGTGTATTACTACGATCAAGATGCAATAAACCATTCACATTGGGTGTATGACCATGGAAGGTTTTATTCATGTAAACAGAATAATAATTATTCTCTAACTTAAATGAATAACCATATTGCAATAAACATGATCTAATCATATTTATGCTCAACACAAACACCAAATAACATTTATTTATGTTCAACACTAATCCCGAAAGTATAGGGAGAGTGTGATGATGATCATATCAATCTTGGAACCACTTCCAACACACATCACCACTTCACCCTCAACTAGTCTCCATTTATTCTGCAACTCCTGTTAATCTTAGTAACCGAACATGTGTCAAATACCCAGGGGCTACTACGAGCACTAGTAAGGTACACATCAATAACATGTATATCAAATATACATTTTCTCACTTTGCCATCCTTCTTATCCGCCAAATATTTGGGGTAGTTCCACTTCCAGTGACCATTTCCGTTGCAGTAGAAGCACTCGATTTCAGGCTTAGGTCCAGCTCTCGGCTTCTTCACGTGAGTCACAACTTGCATGCCATTCTTCTTGAAGTTCCCTTTCTTTTCCCTTGTACTTTTTCTTGAAACTAGTGGTCTTGTTAACCATCAACACTTGATGCTCTTTCTTGATTTCTACCTTCTACCGATTTCACTATCGCGAAAAGCTCGGGAATCGTTTTCGTCATTGTAGGATCGAAAGTATGTCTAGAGGGGGGGTGATTAGACTACTTGACCAAATAAAAATCTAGCCTTTTCCCAATTTTAGTTCTTGGCAGATTTTAGCAACATAGCACAAGTCAAGCAATCAACCTACACATGCAATTCTAAGAGTATAACAGCGGAATGTAAAACAATTGCATATCAAGGTAAAGGGGAGGAGTTTGAGAAGGCAAACACAATTGGAGACACGGATGTTTTTGTCGTGGTTCTGATAGGTGGTGCTATCATACATCCACGTTGATGGAGACTTCAACCCACGAAGTGTAATGGCTGCGCGAGTCCATGGAGGGCTCCACCCACAAAGGGTCCACGAAGAAGCAACCTTGTCTATCCCACCATGGCCGTCGCCCACGAAGGACTTGCCTCACTAGGGTAGATCTTCACAAAGTAGGCGATCTCCTTTCCCTTACAAACTCCTTGGTTCAACTCCACAATCTTGTCAGAGGCTCCCAAGTGACACCTAGCCAATCTAGGAGACACCACTCTCCAAGAAGTAACAAATGGTGTGTTGATAATGAACTCCTTGCTTGTGTGCTTCAAATGATAGTCTCCCCAAAACTCAACTCTCTCTCACAGGATTTGGATTTGGTGGAAAGAAGATTTGAGTGGAAAGCAACTTGGGGAAGGCTAAAGATCAAGATTCATATGGTAGGAATGGAATATCATGACCTCAACACAAGTGTAGGTGGTTCTCTCTCAGAAAATGTATGTTGGAAGTGTAGGCATGTTCTGATGGCTCTATCCATGAATAAAGAGTGGGTGGAGATATAAATAGCCTCCACACAAAATCTAACCATTACACACAACTTACCAATCTCGGTGGGACCGAATCGTCAAACTCTGTCAGACCGATTCAACAAATAATGTGACCGTTAGGGTTTTCGGTGGGACCGACATGCAACTCGGTGGGACCGATATGGTTAGGGTTAGGGCATAACGTAATCTTGGTGAGACCGATTACACAAACTCGGTGGGACCGATTTTGGTAATAAGCTAACCAGAGAGTTGGTCAGGAAAACTCGGTGGGACCTATTCGCTCATCTCGGTGAAACTGAAACGTTACGAAAGGGAAATAGAGAGTTTGCATTGCAATCTCGGTGGGACCGATCGCTCATCTCGGTTTGACTGAAATGTTGTGAAGGGAAACAGAGAGATTACAATCCCATCTCGGTGAGACCGAGATCCCTATCGGTGAGACCGATTTGACTAGGGTTTGTGGCAGTGGCTATGACATCTAAACTCGATGGCGCCGGATAGAAAGAATCAGTGGGGCCGAGTTGGACTTTTGGTTTGTGTCATATGTGGATGTGAGAAAGTAGTTGAGGGATTTGGAGCATATTACTAAGCACTTTGAGCAAGAACCTCATTAAGCAACACCTCATCCCTCCTTGATAGTATTGGCTTTTCCTATAGACTCAATGTGATCTTGGATCACTAAAATAGAAAATGTAGAGTCTTGTGCTTTGAGCTTGAGCCAATCATTTTGTCCTTAGCATTTTGAGGGATCCACTTTTCTCATCCATGCCATGCCAACCATTGAGCTTTCCTGAAATACTTATCTTGAAATAGCATTAGCTCAATGAGATATATGTTGTTAGGAATTACCAAAACCACCCAGGGATAGTTGCGCTTTCAATCTCCCCCCTTTTGGTAATTGATGACAACATATAGATCAAAGCTTCGACAAATGATAATAAGATTGAAAGACATCGTCGCTTTGAGAAGTATGTGATAAGTAAGAGCTCCCCCTAAATTTGTGCATTATTTAAAATTTGCTTTGGACTGCAAATGCACAATGAGTTAGGATCATGGGTCACTCTTCCATGCCACATACATCTTGGTGGAGCGCTCAAAATGATAATAATTAAATACATGCACTCATCACCAAGCAAAGTGAATGATCATATGAGAATATAGGAGATAATATCATCCAACAAGCATTAATGTAGCATAGCATATGACCAAACACATGATCATCCAAGAATCTCACAAAAGGCATAATGTATCAAGCAAACAAGCAAACAAGCAAACACACAAATAACGAAGTTCAACCACCAAAAAGACAAGAGAGATCAATAGCAACACTCTCTCTTGAAGCCTATGATCTATACATTTTCTCCCCCTTTGGCAACAAGTTACCAAAAAGTTCACAAAAATGCATAGTGCTAAACGTCTCTCAGGCTTGGTATTCATGTGATGGTGTAGAGATGGATCCAAGGACGAAGGCTTCTGTTGATGTAGCTGGAGCTGGTGGAGTGGCTACTGGAGCTGGTGGCACTGAAGCTGTAGTTGGTGCAGATGATGTAGCTCTGTGTCTGGAACAGGCACTGCAACAGATCTCTGTCCTCTGGGCATGCTAGCAAAAGCATATGTAGTAGACTTGCCCTTCTTCTCCTCCACATCCTCCTGAAGTTGCTCAACTGCAGTTTGGATCTTAGTAACTTTGACATCAAGAGCATAAAACTTCTGCTCTATGATTCTCTCCAAGATCTCCTGGTTTTGAGTCAGGGTGGCCAAGCCCTTCTCAGTCCTCAAGGTGGAGGCAATCAAGTAGCCAAGCTGATCTTGCTTGCTCTTCAGGAAAATCTGAGATGCCTCTTCAGCAGTTGGCATCTTAGCAGCTTTCTCGGCCCTTCCTTTCTCTTTCTTCTCTTGTGCTTGCACATGTGATGGTTCATTTTCATCCATCACAATGGTGTTGTCCTCAAAATCAGGGTAGAAGGGCAGTGTTCCTTGTCCAAAAGATATGTGCCTGTGCCTATCTTGGAGTTTATGAGCTCCTGAATGTGTGGGCCATACCCACAAGATCTCTTATGATAAGCAGCAGTCCTTTTGATTGTTTCCACAATCAGGCGCATGACTTTGAATTTCTGAGGCACATCAAATATATGCAGCAAGTTGATTGCATGGCCTCTGATCATCTTGTGATCACCTGACTTGGGCAGCAAAGTGTGCCTTAAGATCCAGTTGATAGCTAGTAGGCAATCCTGACAACAGATAATGTACAGATCCAAACTTATGTGTCTCTAGTGCAGCATCAAGGATCTCTATGTACATGTGAGCCATAGAGTTGTGGTCTTTCTTCTTCTTGGCATAGACATCCAAGTCATCCTCATTCTCTTTTGGAGCATTTATCAACTCAGCCCATTCCTCAACTGTTGATTGGTACCTAGTACCTTCAGACATCCATACTATCTTCCCATTTGGGTAGAAGTGAGCTGTGGAGTAAAACTGCATAATGAGCTCATCATTCCACTTGGTGAGCTTCTGGCTAACAAATTCATCTACTCCACAAGCATTGAAGCTGTCATACACTCCTGGATAGTGCTCTTCATTCTTCCTGATGTACTCCCAGCCAACCCATCTCATGTCACATACTATGGGCTTCTTGTCAAGCAAAATTGTCTTATAGAAATCTTGTTGTTCCTTAGTGTGGAACCTGTAGTCCACTATAGTTCTTCTTCTGACAGCATAGGGATCAGTCTGTCTCCACAGTCTCAGACTTGCATCCTTCCTGAGCTTCATATCCTCTGCTACTGGATGAGCATCATTATGATCAGGAATCTTGGGCTTCAACTTTCTCAAGACAAGTGAATCTTCATCTTCTTCATCAGCTTCAGGCATTGGGGCCTTGTTCTTCTCTTCAGTTGGAATACTCCTAGTGTTCCTCTTAGGTGTAGACTTGGGCTTAGGAGCAGCAGCCTTGGGAGCATCTTTGGGCTTAGATGGAGCAGCCCCTGATCTTATAGCATCTCCCATCAGCTTTTGAGCTTTAGGTGCTGGTGCAGCAACCTCTTCCTCATATTCTTCCATCATTGAGAGCTTTCCAACAACTCTGGCCATGGTCTTCTTGACCCTTTCTTTCCTTTTCTTTTCAGCCACAACTGGTTCTTTGGGTTCAGATCCCAAAGTTGCTTGAGTGGAGGCTCTGGCCTTAGACATGGAAATTCTTTTGGTAGGAGCCTTTGTCTTCATTCCTTACTTAGTGGATGCAGCTGTGCCATATTCCTTTTTCAGCACCTTCTTCTTAGAAGTGGCCTCATCCTCAACAGCCACATAGTTCTCATCTTCAGAATCTGAGGTTTTCTTCTTCCTTGCCCTGGTGGCTGCCTTTGGCAAATTGCTGGGTGTGCTTCTGCTACCCTCATCATAACTGCTAGAGGGACTAGTGCCCACACTCATATGAACTTGCTCCTCAGACTTGTTCTGACTGTCACTCTGATCTGACATGATGCAAACTCTAACAACAGACCTTGTGAATAGATGTAAATGAGGTAGAGTAGATGAGCATCACAAAGCACAGAGGATTTTGCAAAAAATTGAGTCAAAAACTTAGTTTTAGTTTTCCATAGAAAGCATTTCAGAGCTACCGATTTGTAAACTCGGTGATACCGAAGCAGCTTTTGGAACCTAAACTAGTGAACTCGGTCAGACCGAGTCACAGTTTGGTGGCACTGAGACTGCTATGGTTTCACAAAGAATCGATCTCGGTCACACCGATTTGCAATTCTCGGTCAGACCGAGAATCACATGTGCAATGGCCTGAGCCAAATCGGTGAGACTGATTTCTACAACTCGGTCGGTCCGAGATGAATTCAGCGGAAACCTAACCCTAAATTTTCAATCCAAAACTAATCTACGGAGTAGTTTTTCTGGATAGGAAGATTTCAAACGTGGCAAGATTCATGGCAATGCAATGTGCTAGGAATCGGAGTTAAGAATAGCACAAAGTTCAAATCCATACCCTAATGCGGCGATGGATTTGCTATGGCGACAACGGCGGAGCAGAATCCCATTGACAGCAGTGGAGACCAGCAGCGGGAGGTCGCTGGCGACGAGGAGGATGATCCGGAGACCCGAAGAGGCAGAGCAGGCTATGCGCGGGCAAAGGGTTTCGGAAAAATTTCCGAATTTTGGCCTGGGGGTATATATAGCCTAACCCTGTCAGTGTGACCGAGTGGAACAACTCGGTGGCACCGAGATGCATTACTGCTAGCAGTTACTGCAACTCGGTGTGACCGAAAAGTTCTAATCGGTTGCACCAAGATTGAAAACCTAGATCAACTTAGTGATCTCAGTATGACCAAAAAGGTTGAATCGGTCAGACTGAAACACACAAAGAGGGTTTGGAAGTTTAAGTCTATGACGAATCGGGGACTCTGAGTGCTCCTCACA
Source organism: Triticum dicoccoides (assembly GCF_002162155.2). NCBI lineage: Eukaryota > Viridiplantae > Streptophyta > Magnoliopsida > Poales > Poaceae > Triticum > Triticum dicoccoides. Next base: position 391,037,210 of record NC_041383.1, on the reverse strand, counting down.
TAGAGTGGTTTGAATCTGACTTGATCAAACTTTGTGATATAGCATGAATAGAATTTGAGACAAGAAAAGCATAGATAGCTAGAGAAGTTTCTTAGGCATTCTTGTACATCTACTTGGCAAAAGAAAAAGAAACCAAACAATCAAAACTACAAGTGGATGTCCTCGAATGAGTAAAATATGCAACCAACATGCTCACACAATAAAATGGCAAATGAAATATGTGACAAAGCATGCACACACAATTCTAGCATCTATCAAGCAATTGGCGATGACTAGGTCATCTATATATGGGTATATTGACTTAGGAGTCAAATGAGAACATTTGATCATAGGTCATACTCATCGTTTACGCACAAGTGGGGTTACCACTTTTACATACAGCATTGTTGTGTTCACACCATTAGAGTTGCTTTAACTCAATTCTTAGAGTAAATCTCCCCCTAGATGTGAGATCCCCCTAAGAGGGATGAACTAACCTTGGGTTTTGTCGATGATGACTTCATGTAGGTGTTGAAGATGTGGATGCTCAATGTTGATGTAGATCATTTGGAGCAATCCTTTGGAGTGAGTTGCACTTTCAATACCTACACGGATTAGTCCCACAAGGAACAAACAAGGATATCCATAGACATAGAGTGATGCACACACAAGATGATGTCCATGAAAGCATTAGGTTACCTTGTCCCTTGTCTTACCAACAAGAGGGTTTGTGACTCCTTGAACTAGTGCAAGATGTGGAAGTTGATTGCACTTGTTCTTGCCAAAATGATATGAGTGAAGTATGTTGGCGGAGTCACCCTCAAGAACTCTCTAGTTCTTCTTCTTCGGGATCCACACCATCTTAATGGGAATCCTTGGAGTTGTAGTTGTACTCGATGAAGCAGAACTTGATGTAGTCTTGGAAACCCACTTGACCAAGGCCTTAGGAGCTTCTTCAAATGCATCAATCTCCTCTTGAAGCTTGTACTTGCCTTCTTGCTTGTAGTCTTGTGGTGGAAGATCATCTTGAGCTTGTGTCCCTTTGAAAGAAGTAGGATCATACTTCTCTTGTTGAGTAACAAACTTCGTCTTGGGGTATTGATCTTCTTCCCACTCAACTCCATTGCCATTGAACTTTCGTTCAAAACCAACACCTTGGTTCTTCCGGTGCCTTCCTTGCTTGCGTACAATTTCCTCGAATTGCTTACTCCCGGCAAGGCTCTTGTAAACACCTTGCTCTATAATTCCCTTCAAAAGGCTATTTTCTTGCTCAAGTGTAACTTGGCTAAGAGAATCATTAGTGGAATCAAGAGAACTACTAGAAGCAACAACATTGGATTTAGCATGATTATTGTTACTACTAGAGGAATAATCTTTCTTGTTCTTGTTACTAGACTTGACTTGAGGCATGTAAGTAGATAAGAGTAAACTCTTGGCAATGTCAGAAGAACTTTTCTTGCGAATATCATCATTGATTGCTTTTAAAAACTCATGTTCTTGCTCAAGGTTGAGCTTTTCAAAGCGTAACTTCTCACGAGTCCTTAAAAGTTCTCAATGATCTTCTAAGATAGTTTCATGAGCTAACTTAAGAGTGTTTAGTTATTTAGTTAGGAGCTCAATCTTCTCCTTATCATTGTCATTCGCTTTATCTTGATTAGCATGATTAGTTGACGTTTCATCATAGTATTCATCACTACAGTTGTCAACAAGTAAATCATCATCACCTAACAAGTCATCTTCATCACTATTGAAATCAACATACTCGGGGTGTGATACCTTTGGGCCTTTAGCCATGAAGCATCTTCCAAGTCCTTCATTTGGTGAATCAAATATGTCATAGGAGTTGCTTGACACAAGTGCTAGACCTGCAACACCTTCATCTTGAGTATATTCGGAGTCGGGGTGATAGCTTCTCTCGGAGTGATTGTCGGAGTCGGAGCCGGATACCCATTCACCAACATGAGCTTGATGTCTTCATTTTATGTAGCTCCTTGATGACTTGTCCTTCCTTTTCGAATCCTTGCTTCTCCGGGATGTTCTTCGTTCATAACGATCATCTCTACTCCTTCTTTCTCTTGATGGTGATTCTTCTCTTCTACTTCTTCTCTTTGGAGAATCTTCTCTTCTTTTGTAGGGAGCCATACACTCATTGGAATAGTGTCTGGGTCTTCCACAATTGTAGCAATTACACTCATGACTAGAAGATCTTTTGTTATTGTAGGGCCTTGATTTGGAACTTCTTTCCTTGCTCCTACTCTTGTAGAACTTGGTGAAGTTCTTCACCATTAGGCTCAATTCTTCATTGAAGGTTTGTTTCTCACTTGATGATGTGGGAGCTTCACATGAGGCTTTGTAAGCACCACTTGACTTGTTGTGGAGCTCCTCCTTATCCTTGAGTGACATCTCATGAGCAACAATTCTTCCAATGACTTCCATTGGCTTGAGATCTTTGTAATTGGGCATCATTTGGATCAATGTGCACACAGTATCATATTTTCCATCCAAAGATCTTAGGATCTTCTTGATGATGAATTTGTCGGTCATCTCTTCACTTCCTAAGACGGCAATCTCATTTGTGATGAGAGCAAGCCTAGAGTACATTTCAGCGACACCTTCACCATCCTTCATTTTGAACTTGTCAAGCTGACTTTGAAGCACATCCAACTTGGATTCCTTGACGGAGTCGGTACCTTCGTGCATATCAATCAATGTGTCCCAAATTTCCTTTGCATTCTCAAGACGGCTGATTTTGTTGAATTCTTCGGGGCACAATCCGTTGAAGAGGATATCACAAGCTTGAGCATTGTATTGCAGCATCTTCAACTCTTCCGCGGTAGCTTCACGGCTCGGTTCTCTCCCATCAAAGAATTCACCTTGCAAACCAATATGCACAATAGCCCAAACGGTGGGGTTATGTCCAAGAATATGCATTTTCATCTTATGCGTCCAACTAGCAAAATTAATACCATCAAAGTAAGGACCTCTACGGTGGTAATTTCCCTCGCTAGACGCCATACTCTCCTAGGTTGTGAAACCAAGGCTATGATCACCAAAAGCTATGGAAATCAAAGCAGATGGAGACCAAAGCTCTGATACCACTTGTAGGATCGAAAGTATGCCTAGAGGGGGGGGGTGATTAGACTACTTGACCAAATAAAAATCTAGCCTTTTCTCAATTTTAGTTCTTGGCAGATTTTAGCAACTTAGCACAAGTCAAGCAATCAACCTACACATGCAATTCTAAGAGTATAGCAGCGGAATGTAAAACAATTGCATATGAAGTTAAAGGGGAGGAGTTTGAGAAGGCGAACACAATTGGAGACACGGATGTTTTTGTCGTGGTTCCGATAGGTGGTGCTATCGTACATCCACGTTGATGGAGACTTCAACCCACGAAGGGTAACGGCTGCGCGAGTCCACGGAGGGCTCCACCCACGAAGGGTCCATGAAGAAGCAACCTTGTCTATCCCACCATGGCCGTCGCCCATGAAGGACTTGCCTCACTAGGGTAGATTTTCACGAGGCGATCTCCTTGCCCAACTCCACAATCTTGTCAGAGGCTCCCAAGTGACACCTAGCCAATCTAGGAGACACCACTCTCCAAGAAGTAACAAATCATGTGTTGATGATGAACTCCTTGCTCTTGTGCTTCAAATGATAGTCTCCCCAACACTCAACTCTCTCTCACAGGATTTGGATTTGGTGGAAAGAAGATTTGAGTGGAAAGCAACTTGGGGAAGGCTAGAGATCAAGATTCATATGGTAGGAATGAATATCTTGACCTCAATAAAAGTGTAGGTGGTTCTCTCTCAGAAAATGTATGTTGGAAGTGTAGGCATGTTCTGATGGCTCTCTCCACGAATGAAGACTGGGTGGAGGGGTATATATAGCCTCCACACAAAATCTAACCGTTACACACAACTTACCAATCTCGGCGGGACCGAATCATCAAACTCGGTCGGACCGATTCAACAAATAATGTGACCATTAGGGTTTTCGGTGGGACCGATGAAAGAACATGCAGTGCCCCCATGTTTGGTTTTGGTAATTGATGACAATCTCTATGGACTAATGGTTGTCTTGAGTTGTATTTGAAGGATTTGTCCTTAGGCTTTTCTTGAAGTCCATGTGTTGGTTTCAAGGAGTTTTTGAGTTGACCAAGGTGCTATTAAGGAATTATCCAAAGATTGGTCATGCAAGTGTTGAGCTTATTGCAAGCATGTCTTGAAGAAGAAGGTTGTGTGATCATTCATGTTTATCTTCAAGACATCATCCAAATGAAGAGAGTTGCAAAGATTCAAGGTTGATCAAGACTAAGTCAAGAGTGAATCAAGTTGATCATCTCACAAAGCGTAAAAGATGTACCGAGAGGGATCAAGTGATCCCATGGTATGGTAAGCATTGTCCATTACACTTTATGTACTAACCCATGGTCTATGTGAGAGTTGTATGTGGGGTTAGGTACGTATCCATGGGCTTGCTTCAAGAGGAAGATATCGTACAACCCATGGAAAGGATGACATCAAGTGGTGATCGTCATCAAGATTGCCGTGTGCAAGTTCAAGTGGAGCATCACGAAGAGATCAAGTGCTTGAATCTTGCCATCCATTGGTGTCAATGGACTTGTGAAGATGTGCCGAAGAGTGGCTCACCCATAGTGAACTATGGGGGAGCAATCATCTAGTCTTCATCGAGTCAACGCAATCAAGAAAGGTGGTCCAACTTGAGGGAGTCAAGATCGTCTTCATCTAGCTCAAGTGGACCATGTGCAAGGCAAAGGTTTTCCCTTGATAGGTTTTCTATTCTACCGGTCTTGTGGTGGTAGTTGGGAGACCGAGTTATAGGATCGTTTGCCGTACTATCAAGGGGGGCTCTCAAGTTGGTAGCTTGATCGTATCGTTAGTAGAGAGCTCAAAGCATTGCATCCTTGCATCATGTTTCTTGGTTCTTGTTTGGTTATCTTTGTGAGTCTTAGAGCTTATGGTCATCTTGATGACAAGCTTGAGTTCATCGAAAATGGAGTTCGCATGCGTCTTCTATGATGTTTTCGGTGTTGGAGGTTTTACCGGTCTTATCCGATGAAGGGTTCTCACCATTTTCTTATGGGACTTTTCTCATTTGCTTATTCTTGATATTTCTATCAGTATTGTGTTAGCCCATGTCGTTAGCTTTCCAACAAACTTGGTTTCGTTGAATTCGGAGTCCGTTTGCAAAAGTTGTGGCTGTTTTGGTAAAGGCTGCAGCGGTACTACCGCGACTAGAGCGGATGTAATTTTTTACTATCGCTCCAGAGCGGTACTACCACTGCTCCTGAGCGGTAGTACCGCTCCAGAGCAGTACTACCGTGGCTGCTAAGCGGTAGTACCGCCCCGGACCAAAATCTTGTGTTTTCTCTCTCGTTTGGGCTGTTTTGACCGTGCTAAGCGGTAGTACCGCTCCTCCAAGCGGTAGTACCGCTCCTCCAAGCGGTAGTACCGCTTGTGCACGACCTGAACACATAACGGTTGTATTCGGGAGGTCCTATAAAAGGGGGTCTTCTTTCCCAATGAACCTAATCCTTTGAGCTCGTGTTCTTCCCCCATTGTTGACCTTCTTCGAGCTTGCTAACTCTCAATCCCTCCATGGATTCTTGCTAGTTCTTGAGGGAAAGAGAGAGGAGATCTAGATCCACGTTTCCACCAATCACTTTCTTCTCTAAGTGAGGGGAACCCCTTGGATCTAGATCTTGGAGTTCTTCATGTTCTTCTTTCTTTCTTCCTCTCATTTTCCTCCCTAGCATTAGTTGCTTTGGTGGGATTTGGGAGAGAAGGACTTGGGCACTCCGTGTGCCCTTGCCATTGCATTTGGTGCATCAGTTTGAGTTCTCCACGGTGATACGTGGAAGTGAAGTTTGAGAAGCTTATTACTCTTGGGTGTTTGGGCACCCTAGAGCTTGTTCCTCTTGGGTGCCTTGGTGCCCTAGACGGTTGGTGGTGTTCGGAGCTCAATCATTGGGGTGTAAAGCTCCGGACAAGCGTCCGGGTCTCCAATTAGGTTGTGGAGATCGCCCCGAGCAATTTGACGGGTACCGGTGACCGCCCCCAAGGGTTGCCAACGTGTACGGGTTCGGTGACCGCCCCCAAGGGTCGCCATTTGTACGGGTTCGGTGACCGCCCTCAAGGGTCCCTTAGTGGAATCATGGCATCTTGCATTGTGCAAGGGCGTGAGGAGATTACAGTGGCCCTAGTGGCTTCTTGGGGAGCATTGTGCCTCCACACTGCTCCAAACGGAGATTAGCATCCGCAAGGGTGTGAACTTCGGGATACATCGTCGTCTCCGCGTGCCTCGGTTATCTCTTACCCGAGCCCCTTTACTTATGCACTTTACTTTGTGATAGCCATATTGTTCTTTGTCATATATCTTGCTATCACATAGTTACTTATCTTGCTTAGCATAAGTTGTTGGTGCACATAGGTGAGCCTAGTTGTTTTAGGTTTTGTGCTTGACAAATTAACCGCTAAGTTTATTCCGCATTTGTTCAAGCCTAAACCGTAATTATTTTAAAACGCCTATTCACCCCCCCTCTAGGCGACATCCACGATCTTTCAATTGGTATCAGAGCCTCATCTCTCTTTGTTAGGCTTAACCGCCTAGAGAGTAAAGATGTCGACTATGGGATTAGGATTCTCTGACACTCTTAGTTTCGATGGCACAAAGTTTGATGTTTGGGTAATTCGCATGCTTAATCTCTTTAGGGTCATGGACCCAAATTTAGAGCGAATTGTATATATGGGTTTTTCTCCTCCAAAGGATCTCCAAAGATTATCTTTAGAGGATGAGAAAAACTCTTATCTCAATGCTCAAGCTTCTAATGTGCTTTTTGATGCTTTGAGTAATGTAGTTATTTTTCAACTCATGCCGTTCCGGGATGCTCATGAGTTGTGGACAAAGCTTCAAGATAAATATGGTGTGTCCAATATTTATGGGGATGATTGTTCCCCCTCCACCTCCGGTCGTATAGTCTTCTCATCTTCTTCTACTTCACCTACATGTGGTTTGCCACAAGGTAATGATATGGTGAGTAGTGTTGGTCATTGCAATGGTGATAGTATGCTTATTGTGGAGGATCCTTCATCACTATATTATTGCAATGCTCCTTCTTTGGGCTTTAATACTCCGAGCACTCCAAATGTTTCACATGCTTGTGTTGATAGTCCTTGCATATCATGTAGAAATTGCTTGACTAAATTGCATGATGATATGCTTGCTATGTCTTGTTGTCATGATAAAAATGCATCTATTTCCTCGAATTATTGTGCTAACAATGTAGAGGAAACCGAACACTCCACAAAACAAGATGTGGTGTTTAATGGTGCCTCAAGGGATCCTACATCATCATCTATTGCTTTTTGCCTTATGGCTAAGGCATCAAAGGTATCTCCTACTTTGTACCCCAATATGTCTCTTGATGATGATGTTGATGCTAATGATGATGAGGATAATGATGAAGAGAATTAAAAACTAAGGGGGAGATGATTTTTAAAGCTCTTCTTAAAAATAAAATTGCTCGTTCCAGCTTCATGGAAATTATGTCCATTGCCATTGAGGGCAAGAAATATATTGAGGAGTTGGAATCTCATCTCGAGGAGCATGAGGTCACCATTGAGAAAATGGAAGCTCATGGGCGTGATTACGCAAATGAGATCGCGGAGCTATCTCAAGCTCTTGAACATGAACAAACCACCTCTGAATCTCTTGAGGAGACTTTTGCTCTAGAATTATCTAGAGTGAGGGAATCTCATGATAGAGCTTTTGTGGTGGCCAACGATTTCAAAACTAAAAATGCTAAGCTTGAAGTTTCTCATGCTAGACTCCTTGAGGATTTTGAGCACCTCGAAAATGGCTCAAGGGTCATCAAGGGTGAGCTCATCAAACTCACTGAGTCTCATGCCCAACTTGAAGCTTCTTATTTAAAAGATCTTGCCAAGTTGCCTTCTCCTCTTGTTGCTAATGATGATGCTTGTGCTACTAATTCTATTACTTGTGAAGCATCCATTTTGAAGGAGAATGTTCAGCTACGGGCTCAACTTGAGGTGCTATCTAGCAATTATGGGAAATTGGAAGAAATTCATGAAAAGCTCTCAAGCTCTCATGATGATCTTCTAGTATCCCATAGTGTGCTAAAGATAGCTCATGAGGCCATGATTGCTAAGGTAACATCTAGTGAGCCTCATGTGGATACTAGCACTACTTCTAGTCAAAATAGTATATTGCCATGTGCTAGTCCTTGTAATTCATCTACTCACAATGTTGGTACATCTTGTGATGAATTGCTTTCCTTTCCTTGTTGCTATAACTATGAAGCTTATACTTCCTCTAGTACTTGTGTTGAGACTAACCATGTGGAGGAAATCAAAGAGCTCAAGGCCCAAGTCACTTCTTTGAAGAAAGACTTGGAAAAGAGTCATCAAGGGAAATCCACACTCAATAATATCTTGAGTGTGCAAAAATCCCCCAATGACAAAGGTGGACTTGGATTCAACTCCAATAATAAGAAGTCCAAGATGAACAAAAGGAAGGGCCAAGAACAAGTCAAGAATTCGGCCAAGATTGTTTGCTTCAAGTGCAAAGTCGAAGGGCATCATGTTAGATCTTGCCCATTGAATAAGAAGGCCATTAGTGTCAAGCAACAAGGGAAGAGGGCACAAGTTCAATCTCATGCTCAACATCAAGTTGAAGAAAGGCCTCTTCCCAAGAAGACTCAAGTTAATGCTTCTCAAATTGAGAAATCAAGTGAGAAGAAAGTGAAGAGTAGACGTTGCTACTTATGCCGTGAGAAAGGTCACGTCGCTTCTTCATGCACTAGTGGTAACTTATCCAACCCAATTATTATTGATGATATCTATTCTCTTGGTAAGGAGAAGGTTGGCAATGTGTTTGCCAAGTTTGTTGGTACTCAAAGTGGTGTCAAGCAAAGAACCATTTGGGTAGCCAAACCTATTGTGACTAACCTCTTAGGACCCAACTTGGTTGGGGACCAACAAGCCCAAACTTGATCAATAGGTGTTGTTGGAGGTCATTGGAGACTTGGCTACATTATGAAGAATTAAGGGGACTTCATCTTTCTTGTTGTCTCAAGCCAAGTCAATTGGGTTGTCAAGTTTCTATCTTATATCCAATGTGCCTCCTTGCGGTAACTTGTACTTAAATTGTTTACATTGAAAGTTACTTGCCCCTTTGCATCTTTTGGTTTGTTCCTTGCATGTGTTTGTATATGATGTGTCTCCAAATTGCCTTTGTGTATGTTGGTTTGCACATCATGTACTTGTGTGTCGTTCGTTGAGCCTTAGTGCATCTTGTTTATTTCTTAGTTGGCTCTTGTGAGAGATTAATGGAATATCCATTATGGGGGAGTGGTGTGCTTTGTGCACCTCACAATCCTATAAATGTGTGCACATGAGTAATACCATCTAGTATTGATATTTCAAGATTATCTAGTCGCTAGGTGGTATATCTCTCATGAGAAATTCAAATTCTAAAAATTCCATTGATTATCTCGTGTTGGATCCTCTTATTGCCTCTTGTTAAGTTTTCTTCATTGGTATCACATTATGGGGGAGTAATATGCTATGTGCATATTACAAGCCTAGAAAATGTGTACATTTGAGATATTGTCACCTATAATTGATATTGTAAATTATCTTGTTCCTAGGTGGCATGTTAGCTCTACAAGTTGCAATTTGCTTTTTGTTTGGAGTGAAGATGATGTCGGATATCCTTGCTATCTACCACCGGGAATTATTTCCAAATACTTCTTGTCTTTTGACAATTGGTAATCACTTATGTGTGGTAGAATTTAATTGATCATCTTTACATTGGCTTTTGTTTTTATTTGCCTTTTCTCTTGCCAAGGTTTGTGTCAACTCCCTTGTCTTCCATGCCACTTGTGGATCTTGTTAATTTCTTGTTCTTGTCTAGTGTTTTCTAGATATAGTGAAAGTGGTGATCCCACCTTGTGCATTTTGTATTCAAAAGTAAGTTCTTTATAATGCATAACTCGTGGGGGAGCTATCCTATTTTCTTTAGAACACTCTTCTTGTGATCCTTATCAAGTGTGTGTTGGTGGAAGGCAAGCCGTTTTCTTTTGGTACCTTGTGCGATCATGAAACTTTGTTGGGAGCTTGGTTTGTTTGGAACCATCCTCTCTTTGGGAGTTTGACATCTTTAATTTAGTGTGTATCAACGGATATCTCATTCCTTGATGTATCTTTAATGATATCTTCCAAGTGATGATTTCTCCATTTGGTATCCTTTTCACTTGGCATTTCTTTGTCTTTTGGTATCGGTTCTTGAAAGTTTTGAGCATGCATATTTACTTCATGTATTCTATTTGGCATGCTTTCTTTCGTTGACTCAATAATAGGGGAAACTCCACCTAGTCTCAATTTGGATGAGATGTGCATGAAATTCATTTTCATATCTATATGCACATATTTATGTGGAGTTTGTCCTATGTATTGGTGTTTCTAACTATTTGGTCCCAATGAGTTTGGGTACCGTTTAGTTTGTGTTGTTCTTCTAGGAACATTTGGAGATGCATTGGATGCTCGGCTCACTCACAAGGAAGGTGTTGTCACCATGTGCATATTGGAGTCAAGCAAGGATGATCAGTGAACTACTATCTACCTTCAATTGGTATCTACTACATCCTTCCAATGATATCTCGGTAACAAGTATCTATTCATGCTTTCTCCTCTTTCATTCAACCTTGTGTATGTTGCATCTTGGCATGATATTCATTTCATATCTTGTGATACTTGTTTCCTTTCTCAAAGCATCCCAACGATGATCTCTTGTTGCTAGTTGTGATGCCTGTGATGGATGTGTGTTTGGACTTCATTTATATACAATAAGACCATATCTAGCCAAGTGCTATGCTTTCAAGCAAATATCTTATTGGTATATTTATGACTTCCTTGTGGATATCTTGTTTCTTCGTGTTGTAACTATTTCGGGTGTACATCATTCTTTGTAGATATATATATATCATCATGATTTCGTCTACATAGAACCTTATACACTTGAGAGAAATTACATCTCTAGTTGATATCTTTTCTTTCACGTCCACCTTGTCTTTCTTAGGCTATTTCTTTGGTGGCTCCGTGAAAGCTTTTGCCTTGAGTGCGTGTCCTCCATCGTTGCATCTTGTTGCACTCTTGGGTGGTGAAGATTATCTTCCTCTTGCTTATCTTTATGAGGTTTTTGCCATCTTAATTGGTATCCCTCGTCTTGATGAGCCTCCCCTCGTCTATCTTCACCACGGGTTGTCACAAGCATAGGTTCTCTTTTGCTTATTAGTAAGCTTGTGAACCCATTTGCCAGTTGTGTGTGGGAATGATAGGCCTTGCACCGTGTGCCTCATTCTTTCAAGACTATGTTTATGCTTAATGCTCATCCTAATCTTAGTCTTCTCAAGTGCTTCGCCATGACTCACACACATCATTTTGGTTGAGCCTATTCTTAAGTTGCCTCTTTTACATGTTGCTCAACCATGTGCTTGTTGCAAGCGCTAGGCTTTGTTTCCTATATGCTCACTTGCACTGGATGTGAGTTTCTATTGATTTTCGGGGAGCTATGATCCTATTTTGTGCACTTTGTATTCAAATACAAAAAATTCTTATGTGTGCACAAATCATGGGGAGCTTCTCTAGTTTCTTTAGAACACTCCTTTGCGCTTTTCATTATATCTTTATTCTTGTGGCATGTAGGATCATTGGTCTAGTTGGTTCAATTGATATCCGTTGATTGCTTGCTTCAATTGGTATCTTCTGATTGCTTGTGTCTCTCTTTGTTATGTCTTTGTGGCATATCTTTCTGTTGCAATCTTTGGGCATCAATATAGTTTGTCTTCCTCCAAGTATTGGTAGTTGGGTATGTGTATTGCATTCCACTCTCTTGTTGAGAAATACACAATTTATGGAGGACCACAATTTATATTGGCCTTCTTAGTTTTTCGCCCATTTTGGCAATCGATGCCAATGGGGGAGAAGTTTCAGAGAGTTTTGTGGAGAAGTTTAGAGAGTTATCTCTTCTTGCTTTGTTTTTGTTCCTTAGCATTTGCATCTCATTCGCATGCACTATTAGTTGTTGCATTGCATGGTGATGCATAATTCCTTATATAAACTCTCTTGAAAGTGATTGTCATCAATTACCAAAATGGGGGAGATTGAAAGAACATGCGGTGCCCCCATGTTTGGTTTTGGTAATTGATGACAATCTCTATGGACTAATGGTTGTCTTGAGTTGTATTTGAAGGATTTGTCCATAGGCTTTTCTTGAAGTCCATGTGTTGGTTTCAAGGAGTTTTTGAGTTGACCAAGGTGCTATTAAGGAATTATCCAAAGATTGGTCATGCGAGTGTTGAGTTTATTGCAAGCATGTGTTAAAGAAGAAGGTTGTGTGATCATTCATGTTTATCTTCAAGACATCATCCAAATGAAGAGAGTTGCAAAGATTCAAGGTTGATCAAGACTAAGTCAAGAGTGAATCAAGTTGATCAACTCACAAAGCGTAGAAGATGTACCAAGAGGGATCAAGTGATCCCATGGTATGGTAAGCATTGTCCATTACACTTTATGTACTAACCCATGGTCTATGTGAGAGTTGTATGTGGGGTTAGGTACGTATCCATGGGCTTGCGTCAAGAGGAAGATATCGTACAACCCATGGAAAGGATGACATCAAGTGGTGATCGTCATCAAGATTGCCGTGTGCAAGTTCAAGTGGAGCATCACGAAGAGATCAAGTGCTTGAATCTTGCCATCCATTGGTGTCAATGGACTTGTGAAGATGTGCCGAAGAGTGGCTCACCCATAGTGAACTATGGGGGAGCAATCATCTAGTCTTCATCGAGTCAACGCAATCAAGAAAGGTGGTCCAACTTGAGGGAGTCAAGATCGTCTTCATCTAGCTCAAGTGGACCATGTGCAAGGCAATGGTTTTCCCTTGATAGGTTTTCTATTCTACCGGTCTTGTGGTGGTAGTTGGGAGACCGAGTTATAGGATCGTTTGCCGTACTATCAAGGGGGGCTCTCAAGTTGGTAGCTTGATCGTATCGTTAGTAGAGAGCTCAAACCATTGCACCCTTTCATCATGTTCTTGGTTCTTGTTTGGTTATCTTTGTGAGTCTTAGAGCTTATGGTCATCTTGATGACAAGCTTGAGTTCATCGAAAACGGAGTTCGCATGCGTCTTCTATGATGTTTTCGGTGTTGGAGGTTTTACCGGTCTTATCCGATGAAGGGTTCTCACCATTTTCTTATGGGAATTTTCTCATTTGCTTATTCTTGATATTTCTATCAATATTGTGTTAGCCCATGTCTTTAGCTTTCCAATAAACTTGGTTTCATTGAATTCGGAGTCCGTTTGCAAAAGTTGTGGCTGTTTTGGTAAAGGCTGCAGCGGTACTACCGCGACTAGAGCGGATGTAATTTTTTACTACCGCTCCAGAGCGGTACTACCGCTGCTCCTGAGCGGTAGTACCGCTCCAGAGCAGTACTACCGTGGCTGCTAAGCGGTAGTACCGCCCCGGACCAAAATCTCGTGTTTTCTCTCTCGTTTGGGCTGTTTTGACCGTGCTAAGCGGTAGTACCGCTCCTCCAAGCGGTAGTACCGCTTGTGCACGACCTGAGCACATAACGGTTGGATTAGGGAGGTCCTATAAAAGGGGGTCTTCTTCCCCAATGAACCTAATCCTTTGAGCTCGTGTTCTTCCCCCATTGTTGACCTTCTTCGAGCTTGCTAACTCTCAATCCCTCCATGGATTCTTGCTAGTTCTTGAGGGAAAAGAGAGAGGAGATCTAGATCCACGTTTCCACCAATCACTTTCTTCTCTAAGTGAGGGGAACCCCTTGGATCTAGATCTTGGAGTTCTTCGTGTTCTTCTTTCGTTCTTCCTCTCATTTTCCTTCCTAGCATTAGTTGCTTTGGTGGGATTTGGGAGAGAAGGACTTGGGCACTCCGTGTGCCCTTGCCATTGCATTTGGTGCATCGGTTTGAGTTCTCAACGGTGATACGTGGAAGTGAAGTTTGAGAAGCTTATTACTCTAGGGTGTTTGGGCACCCTAGAGCTTGTTCCTCTTGGGTGCCTTGGTGCCCTAGACGGTTGGTGGTGTTCGGAGCTCAATCATTATGGTGTAAAGCTCCGGGCAAGCGTCGGGGTCTCCAATTAGGTTGTGGAGATCGCCCCGAGCAATTTGACGGGTACCGGTGACCGCCCCCAAGGGTTGCCAACGTGTACGGGTTCGGTGACCGCCCCCAAGGGTCGCCATTTGTACGGGTTCGGTGACCGCCCTCAAGGGTCCCTTAGTGGAATCACGGCATCTTGCATTGTGCGAGGGCGTGAGGAGATTACGGTGGCCCTAGTGGCTTCTTAGGGAGCATTGTGCCTCCACACCGCTCCAAACGGAGATTAGCATCCGCAAGGGTGTGAACTTCGGGATACATCGTCATCTCCGCGTGCCTCGGTTATCTCTTACCCGAGCCCCTTTACTTATGCACTTTACTTTGTGATAGCCATATTGTTCTTTGTCATATATCTTGCTATCACATAGTTACTTATCTTGCTTAGCATAAGTTGTTGGTGCACATAGGTGAGCCTAGTTGTTTTAGGTTTTGTGCTTGACAAATTAACCGCTAGGTTTATTCCGTATTTGTTCAAGCCTAAACCGTAATTATTTTAAAACGCCTATTCACCCCCCCTCTAGGCGACATCCACGATCTTTCAACCGACATGCAACTCGGTGGGACCGATATGGTTAGGGTTAGGGCATAATGTAATCTCGGTGAGACCGATTACACAAACTCGGTGGGACCGATTTTGGTAAGAAGCTAACAAGAGAGTTGGTTAGGCAAACTCGATGGGACCGATTCGCTCATGTCGATGAAACCGAAATGTTACGAGAGGGAAACAGAGAGTTTGCATTGCAATCTCTGTGGGACCGATCGCTCATCTCGGTTTGACCGAAACGTTATGAAGGGAAACAGAGAGATTACAATCCCATCTCGGTGAGACCGAGATCCCTATCGGTGAGACCGATTTGACTAGGGTTTGTTGCAGTGGCTATGACATCTGAACTCGGTGGTGCCGGATAGAAAGAATCGGTGGGGCCGAGTTGGACTTTTGGTTTGTGTCATATGTGGATGTGAGAAAGTAGTTGAGGGCTTTGGAGCATATAACTAAGCACTTTGAGAAAGAACCTCATTAAGCAACACCTCATCCCTCCTTGATAGTATTGGCTTTTCCTATAGACTCAATGTGATCTTGGATCACTAAAATAGAAAATGTAGAGTCTTGTGCTTTGAGCTTGAGCCAATCCTTTTGTCCTTAGCATTTTGAGGGATCCACTTTTCTCATCCATGCCATGCCAACCATTGAGCTTTCCTGAAATACTTATCTTGAAATAGCATTAGCTCAATGAGATATATGCTGTTAGGAATTACCAAAACCACCCAGGGATAGTTGCACTTTCAGTCATCCCTTGCATATTATAGTTCATCACGAAGTTCTAGTAGCTTGGTGATAATGACTAGAGAACTCTGTCAATCACTATCTTGTTTGGAAGATTAACTCCCACTTGATTCAAGTGATTGTAGTATCCAGACATTCTGAGCACATGCTCACTAGCTAAGCTATTCTCCTCCATATTTTAGGCAAAGTACTTGTTAGAGGTCTCATACCTCTCGACACAGGCATGAGCATTCAAAATGTTTTTGAAGTCCCAGTTCTAAGCCGTAAAGCATGGTGCACTAAACTATCAAGTACTCATCATATCGAGCTTGGCAAACGTTCATAACATTTGCATCTGCTCGTGCAATAGGTTTGTCACCTAGCGGTGCATTAAGGACATAATTCTTCTGTACAGCAATTAGGATAATCCTCATATCATGGACCCAGTCCGCATCATTGCTACTATCATCTTTCAATTTAGTTTTCTCTAGGAACATATCAAAAAACATAGGGGAGCTACGACGCAAGCTATTGATCTACAACATAATTTGCAAATACTATCTGGACTAAGTTCATGATAAATTAAGTCCAGTTAATCATATTACTTGAGAACTCCCACTTAGATTGACATCCCTCAAGTCATCTAAATGATACATGATCCAAATCAACTAAACCATGTCCGATCATCACGTGTGATGGAGTAGTCACCAATGGTGAAAATCTCTATGTTTAATCATATCTACTATATGATTCAAGTTTGATATTTTGGTCTCCTATGTTCCGAGGCCATGTCTGTACATGCTAGGCTCGTCAAGTTTAACCTGAGTATTCCCCATGTGCGAAACTGGCTTGCACCCATTATATGTGAACGTAGAGCCTATCACACCCGATCATCACGTTGTGTCTCAGCACGAAGAACTTTCGCAATGGTGCATACTCGGGGAGAACACTTATACCTTGAAATTTAGTTAAGGGATCATCTTATAATGCTTCCGCTGCACTAAGAAAAATAAGATGCATAAAGATAAACATCACATGCAATCAAAATATGTGACATGATATGGCTATCATCATCTCGTGCTTTTGATCTCCATCTCCAAAGCAACGTTATGATCTTCGTCGTCACCGGCTTGACACCTTGATCTCCATTGTTGCGTCGTGGTCGTCTCGCCAACTATTGCTTCTACAACTATCGCTACCGCTTAGTGATAAAGTAAAGCAATTACATGGCATTTGCATTTCATACAATAAAGCGACAACCATAAGGCTCCTGCCAGTTGCTGATAACTTTTAAAAAACATGATCATCTCACAACAACATATATCACATCATGTCTTGACCATCTCGCATCACAACATACCCTGCAAAAACAAGTTAGACGTCCTCTACTTTGTTGTTGCAAGTTTTACGTGGCTACTACGGGCTTCTAGCAAGAACCGTTCTTACCTACGACACAAAACCACAATGGTGATTTATCAACTTTGTTGTTTTAACCTTCCACAAGGACCGGTCGCAGTCAAATTCGATTCAACTAAAGTAGGAGAAATAGACACCCACCAGCCAACTTTATGCAAAACTAGTTGCATGCCTGTCGGTGGAACCGGTCTCATGAACTTGGTCATGTAAGGTTGGTCTGGGCCGCTTCATCCAACAATATTGCTGAATCAAAATAAGACATTGGTGGTAAGGAGTATGACGATCACTACCCACAATTCTTTGTGTTCTACTCGTGCATATCATCTACGCATAGACCTGGCTCGGATGCCACTGTTGGGGAACGTAGCATGCAATTTAAAAAAATCCACGCTCACGCAAGATCTATCTAGGAGATGCATAGAAACAAGAGTGTGTCCATGTACCCTCGTAGACCGAAAGCGGAAGCGTTTGCCAACGCAGTTGATATAGTCGAACTTCTTCTCGTTCCGACCGATCAAGTACCGAACATACAACACCTCCGAGTTCTGCACACGTTCAGCTCGATGACGTCCCTCGAACTCTTGATCCAGCAGAGTGTTGAGGAAGTAGAAGAGTTCCGTCAGCACGACGGTGTGGTGATGGTGATGGTGAAGTTATATGCGCAGGGCTTCGCCTAAGCACTACGAGAATATGACCGGAGGTGTAATCTGTGGAGGGAGGCGCCACACATGGCTAACGATTGTTGGTGTGTGTTCTAGCCGCCCCTCCCCATGTATATATAGGTGGGAGAGGGAGGGGAGTAGCAAGGGGCGCCCTAAGTAGGAGGAATCCTACCTGGGCTCCCTAGTCCAATTCGTCTCCCCCTTTCCTTCTTTTTGCCGGAGAGAAAAGGGAAGGGGGAGGAGAGAAGGAAGTTGGGGGGAGAACCCCTTCTCCTCCTTCTCTAATTCAGCCACATGCCAAAGGGGGGGCGCCACTCCTTGTGGGCTGGTGTGCTCCCCTCTTATGGCCCATATGGCCCATATCTTCCCCCGGGGGTTCCGGTAACCCCCCCCCCCCCGGTACTTCGATAAATACCCGATACTATCTGGAACACTTCCGGGTTTTTAATACTATCATCCTATATATAAATATTTACCTCTCGACCATTTAGAGACTCCTCGTCATGTCCGTGATTTCATCTGGGACTTCGAACAACATCCGGTCACCAAATCACATAACTCATATAATACAAAATCATCATCGAACGTCAAGCGTGCGGACCCTATGGGTTTGAGAACTATGTAGACATGACCGAGACACCTCTCCGGTCAATAACCAATAGCAAAAACTGGATGCTCATATTGGCTCCCACATATTATACGAAGATCTTTATCGGTCGAACCGTTATGACAACATACGTTATTCCCTTTGTCATCGGTATGTTACTTGCCCAAGATTTGATCGTCGGTATCTTCATACCTAGTTCAATGTCGTTACCGGTAAGTCTCTTTACTCGTTCTGTAATACATCATCTTGCAACTAACTCATCCGTCGCTTTGCTTGCAAGGCTTCTTATGATGTGTATTACCGAGAGGGCCCAGAGATACCTCTCCGATACTCGGAGTGACAAATCCTAATCTAGATCTATGCAAACCCAACAAACACCTTCGGAGATACCTGTAGAGCATCTTTATAATCACCCAATTACATTGTGATGTTTGATAGCACATAAGGCATTCCTCCGGTATCCAAGAGTTGCATAATCTCTAGTCGAAGGAATATGTATTTGACATGAAGAAAGCAATCGCAATAAAACTGAACGATCATAATGCTAAGCTAACGAATGGGTCTTGTCCATCACATCATTCTCCTAATGATGTGATCCCGTTCATCAAATGACAACACATGTCCCTGGATAGGAAACTTAACCATCTTTGATCAACGAGCTAGTCTAGTAGAGGCTTACTAGGGAGACCGTATTTTGTCTATGTATCCACACATGTATCAAGTTTCCGGTTAATACAATTCTAGCATGAATAATAAACATTTATCATGAAATAAAGAAATATAAAATAATAACTTTATTATTGCCTCTAGGGCATATTTCCTTCACTAAATACTTATCATAGATATAACGGTGGCATGGTTATAGTGCAAGTGTTAGTGGAGCAAAGATAATCAATACGAAGTTTCCGATCTACTAGATAAAACAACTTTGCAACACTTCATTTCATTTAATCTAGACAGCACTTGCTTGGGAATGCACGGAAGAGTTTCTTAAGATAGAGCCATGAAAACATAAGTTAGGGAGTAGAAAGCATGTAGTGAAACATCATGCTCAAGTGCTCTAGAGTACACCCACTTGTAACATCCCAATTTTCAATTTGGATGTTATACATAGATCATTCATATGCATTCATATTTTATTGCTTTTTGAATTTTTATTTGGTTGTCATCCAAGAAATCTTAAGCAACTCAAGGACCCAAGGAGAGAGTTGGAGGTTTCATATAATTTTCATTTTTGAATTTATTCAAAATTGAAAAGTGGATCAAATTGATTTCAACAAATTCTTTTCAATTATTTCAGAACAATAAAAATAAAAGAGAGAAGATAAAAGGACTTCTTCAAAACAGAGGAGAAATGTTGGAAAAGAAATTTGGAAGTCAAATTATTTTATTTGAGTTTTATTTGCAATTTTATTCAGTCGCATTTTATTTAAATTAGGGAAAAAGATGCATTTTTACAAATTGCATTTAGTCCAGAAAAATGTTCACATTGTCCAAAATATTAGGAGGTGATGGTGAAAATTGTTTCTTGAATTTTAGGAATTTTCTTTTATTTTATACAGATTTTTCTTCACGGTGCAGTTTAAAAATAACAACGCTCGCCGAAACTTGGCTGGCCCAGCCGAAGCCAGGCCTTGGTCCAACTCGCGCCAACCGCCATCGCCGCCGTCTTCGAGCCGAACTCTGGCAGGAGTCCGAGCTGCCGCCGCCGCCACGCTTGCCTCCTCCCGCAAGCCACTGCGCCCCCCGAGCCTTTAAAAACGGGACCCCCGGCCCCCTCTCACCCCTCCCTGACCCCGCCGCCGTCTCGAGCTCCGCCACCGCAGCCGCGCCGCCGCCCGCTCGTGCCGCCACTGCACTGGCGCCCAGCCGCCGCCGCTTGCTGGTGATGCTGCTGCGTTGCGCCGCCGCCGCTGTCGCTGCTGCCGTCGCCCGCGCCGCCGCTAGCCGCCGCCACCGCACGCTGCCGCCTCGCCCCGTCGTTGACCTCGCGGGAAGCCGCCGATCCCGCTGTCGGTTCTCGTCGGAAAAATCGGTAAACTCTAGATCGGTTTACTTTACGGTTTTTCTAGTCCGATCGGTTTTCTTCGGTTTATTCGTATAGATTGGTTTTATTTTTATTAGATCGGTTAAATAGCGAGCGTTCACCCTGTTAGTTCTGTTAACGAACGAATTCGGTCATTAGTCTCTGTTAGCGGACGTTCGTCCGATAGATTTTTTCTTTTTTCGGTTTATTTTTTGCCAGGGACCTATCTGCGAATAGTTTTATTGCGATTTAGCCCTGATTTCCGAACTAGCGTAACTTTTAGCTCGTTTATCCAAATTAGATGAAACCAACGCCTAATTCTTTGTAACAATCCCCTCTATCCAGTAAACCAACTTGAACATGATTTTGACAATTTAAAATTTGAGTTTAGTTCAGATTAATATTTGAACTTGTTTTGTTCGTATCTTGAGTTTTGTAGCTCCGTTTGAGTATATTCTTTTTGCAAATCGTAGCTAATCATATGTACCTACTGTTAAGATAAAACCCACATAAAAATAATGTTGTTAGAAGTTGTTTTATGTTTAGTTTAGTTGTTTGCTTGTTTTCGAGTTTTATTTGGATCTTTTCTCGATTTCTCTTTGCATCGTTTGCCTGATTGCTTATGCATGCTACTGTTTGTCTATGATAGATTGTCCGGAGTGCAAAGCTTGTTACTACAAATCTCTAGAGTTATTTGATCGTCAACAAGGCAAGTTACACTTTGATCATACTCTTCTATACCCAGTTTTTACTATGCATTAGTTTTGCCCCTCAAATATTTGCATGAGTAGGATTGGTAACATGTGGTTTGGTTGTAGTACTTGAGGTAGGAACCTATTACCTTTGATCACCCCGGGAATATACGTTATGCTCAATTATTGCTTAGCCATGCTCGTAGACGAGGATTGGATCATGATATACATGGAAGTTGTGAGAGATATAACTTTGGATAACATTAAGGTGGCAACTTTAATACATCTGGGTGGATTGGTTGGGGCACCTAGAGAAACCAGTGCTTGCCCATTGGGAAATCCCGCAGTACCTGTGTGATTTTTCCTCGGTTCTCCACCCAGGCTCAAAGGGATCATATGATATTTCATGCCTAGAAACTCCCGTGTGCAGCCACAAGCAATTATGGGCTCTGGCATAGTTGAGTAAGTTGTGTGATCTCTTGAAGAGCTGGACTAGCAGATGTAGAGGAAAGTAGGTGTACTGGTCTACCCAGAGTAGAGAGTTAATGCTTCAGAAAGACTATGTCTCGATCTTCCGATCATGGATGCGGTCGAGTCTTGTGGGGAAAAGTGCGCAACCTCTGCAGAGTGTATAAACTAATCATGGTTAGCTGTTTCCCGGTTATGGACATCTTGAGTATCTAGAAGTGGATATTATTGTTGATTTCATCACTCTTTACTTAATGAATTGGGTTTAATGATGATACTTGATAAATGTTGGGATTTGAGTTGGAGGAACCTTCTCAAATATTGTAAGTAAAATTTATTCCTTTGTTGTAGGGAAAAAATTGCTTTATGCAAAACATTAAACTTAGAGCCTCCACCAGCCAAATATGCATGTAGATATAGTTCTTCCATTCAATTGCTTTACAGTGTAACTATGCCATCATATTCCATGTGTTGACCTACACGGCTGCAACGTCTCATGTTGCATACTTTACCGACGAAGAATAAGGTGCGATAGGTCGTTGTCGTGCACTCAGCTATGCCGTTGGAGTTGATGGACTCATTTATCTTTGAAGCTTCCGCAGTTATATAGTTTAGATGGCCTTCACCCATTTTATTTGTGTAACAGTTACTCTTTATGAGGACCTCGATGTAATAAGTGTGTGATTGAACTCTGTTATAATTCCTCGAGTACTGTGTGTGTCAGCATACCGATCCAGGGAGGCCACTTAAGCACAGAGACTTCGGTCCATTGGGATCGTGGTCGTTACACCACAATTGCTTCCTCCTCTAGGCTCTTAAACACTTCGTTTAAATCATTGTCTACTGGAACTTTGATTGTCACATGAAGGAAATTATGCCAAATAAGTATAGGTTTTCGTTGTGGCTTAATGTTTGGGAACTACGTGCCTTTAGCAATAATGTCTCTTTCGACCTCTTTTGATTAGTCCTCTTTATTTACCACATACAGTCCCATTCAATAGAAGGCCAAATAATATTTGTTTGTAATGTTGCCACTACATACGATAACAAACTCATAGCCGAAATCTGACCTATCTCTCTTGGTGGATCATTCATTGGCCGGGGAGTCCTCGGCATAACATCAAGAAGGGTGACGAAGCCACATTTACACACGTAAATGTGCATATAGTAGCAAAGGCCATGACACCAACCGGAGGCTGTAACACCATGTTGAGATATACGACACAGATTTTTGGCATAATCTCACCCACCTTTCAACTAAGTTCCTCTAGACAATTTAATCCACAATTGCTATCAAGTCCATTAAAATTAACAATGTGGGGTTGAGCATGTCAAATATCACTTGCATTACAATTTTTCAACTCCCGAGTCTTGAAAGACTTTCTCTTGTGCAAAGATTATAGTTGGTTAATTTCATTTCATTTTCAAAACTGTCCCATGACAAGTCTTAGTTGTCTAAACTAAAGAAAACAAAGGCTAAAAAATTATTTCAGCTACTAGAGCAAAACCCTTGTATCAACTATAAAGACTCACTCCCATCCATACATATTACACATACTACTACTACATCTACTCTAAGTATCCAAGTGCAAAAGACGGGGGGTCGCAGAACATACCTTCACGCTTGCGAATTTACACACTTCTCTTCCTTACTCTTGCATTCCTCGTTGTCTTGGCATTTGATCAACTCCTCTGAAAAGAAAATGCAGTTGTGTTGGAAATATGCCCTAGAGGCGATAATAAAGTGGTTATTATTATATTTTGATTGGAAGTGATGTTTATCCTTTATGCATCTTATTTTTCTTAGAATGACCGTAGCATTATAAGATGATGCCTTCACTTAATTTCAAGATAAAAGTGTTCTCCTTGAGTATGCACAGTTGCTAAAGTTCGTCGTTTCGAAGCACCTCGTGATGATCGGGTGTGATAGATTCTACATTCACATACAACGGGTGTAAGCAAGTTTTGCACATGCATAATACTTGGGTTAAACTTGACGAGCCTAGCATGTACAGACATGGTCTCGGAACAATGGAGATCAAAAGGTCGAACGTGAGTCATATAGTAGATATGATCAACATGGAGATGTTCACCATTGAAGACAACCCCATCTCACGTGATGATCGGACATGGGTTAGTTGATTTGGATCATGTATCACTTATAAAACTTGAGGGATGTTGATTTAAGTGGGAGTTCATTAGTAATTTTATTATCTAAACTACAATTTATCATGAACTTAGTCTTAATAGTATTTGCAAATCTATGTTGTGGATCAATGGCCCGTGCTACCGTTCCCTTGTGTTTTAATGCGTTCCTAGAGAAAGCTAAGTTGAAAGATGATGGTAGCAACTACATGGACTGGGTTCGTAACTTGAGGATTATCCTCATTGCTGCATAGAAGAATTATGTCCTTGATGCACCGCTAGGTGACAGACCTGCTGCAGGAGCTGATGCAGATGTTATGAATGTCTGGCAGGCTCGATCCGATGACTACTCGATAGTCTAGTGTGCCATGCTTTATGGCTTGGAACCGGGACTTCAAAAGCATTTTGAACGCCGGGGAGCATATGAGATGTTCCAAGAGTTGAAGTTGATATTTCAAGCTAATGCCTGGGTTGAGAGATATGAAGTCTCCAACAAGTTCTTTAGCTGTAAGATGGAGGGGAACAATTCTTTCTTCTAGTTGAGAGTGTTATTGACAGAGTTCTTCAGTCACTGCCACCAAGCTACAAAGGCTTCATGATGAACTATAATATGCAAGGGATGACGAAAACGATTCCCAAGCTCTTCGCGATGCTAAAATCGGCAGAGGTAGAAATCAAGAAAGAGCATCAAGTGTTGATGGTTAACAAGACCACCAGTTTTAAGAAAAAGGGCAAGGGAAAGAAAGGGAATTTCAAGAAGAATGGCAAGAAACTTGCCGCTCCTGTGAAGAAGCCCAAAGCTGGACCCAAGCCTGAAACTGAGTGCTTCTACTGCAAAGGAAATGGTGACTGGAAGCGGAACAACCCCAAGTATTTGGTAGATAAGAAGGATGGCAAGGTGAACAAAGGTATATTTGATATACATGTTATTGATGTGTTCCTTACCAATGCTCGTAGTAGCGCGTGGGTATTTGATACTGGTTCGGTTGCTCATATATGTAACTCGAAACAGGAGCTGTGGAATAAATGAAGATTGGCTAAGGACGAGGTGATGATGTGCGTGGGGAATGGTTACAAGGTTGATGTCATCGATGTCGGCACGCTGCCTATACATCTAGCTTCAGAATTAGTTTTAGACCCGAATAATTGTTATTTTGTGCCAGCGTTGAGCATGAACATTATATCTGGATCTTGTTTACTGCGAGACGGTTATTCATTTAAGTCAAAGAATAATGGTTGTTCTATTTATATGAGTAATATGTTTTATGGTCATGCACATTTGATGAATAGTCTATTCTTGTTGAATCTCGATCGTAATAATTTGAATTTGGATTGTCCATTTTTTACACTAAAAAAGTTGAAATCAACACCAAATCTTTATGTACATTTTAGGATCTGATATATTTGAGCATCCAACTATCATATTCTTAATTGCATTATGTCACCTTAGTACATGTATTAATGTCACACATATATAGCTAACCATTTCCCGCCGCTACGCGTGGGGTATCATCTAGTTAAATATGAATAGATGGAAACTCACCTAGTGGTGCACACCCCCACGGGCCAATGTCAAACCTCCATGGTTAGCACCGACGTGCCGATTGAAGTCGAAGGGTTGGAATTTTTTCACGCCTCCCCCATCATGTTGAAGTCTTCCAATATTGACCTCATTCTGGGAATGGATTGGTTAAAAGCACATACTACTTCTATAGTTCACGCTACAAAAACCGTCCATCTCCTACACCCTTCGAATGAGATAGTTAGCTATCATGCTCGTCTAGTTCAGAATGTCGAGGCACGACTTTATGCCTTGAATGCATGACCACTTGAGGGCATTGAAAACATTCCAGTTTTTCACAAATTCCAAGACGTCATTCCTGAAGAGCTTCCATGGATACCCCCTGTTAGTGTTGTCGAGTTCATTATTGTCTTGAAACCAGGCACCGCTCCTATTGCCAAACGACCCTACAAAATGCTGCCTCATGAACTCCTTGAGCTTAAGGAGGAAATTGATAAATCTCTTCGTAGTGGATTCATTCACCCTAGTTCCTCTGCTTGGGGAGCACCTTCTCTCTTTGTCAAGAAGGATGGAATGAACCGTTTGGTCCAAGACTACCATCCTATCAACCAAGCAACTATGCAAAACAAATATCCGCTTCCTCAGATCAATGATCTGTATGATCAACTGGCTGGTTTATCGATCTTATCTAAACTCGACTTGAGGTCGGGTTACCACCAGATCCGTGTTCGTGAAGAGGATATTCCTAAGACCGCATTCATTACTTGGTATGGTTCATATGAGTACATCATCATGTCCTTCGGCTTAACCAATGTTCCAAAAACATTCTCTCATCTGATGAACTATATATTCATGAAATACCTTCACAAGTTCATCATGGTTTATCTAGATGATATCCTTGTATATTCCAAGAATAAGGAAGAGCATGCTGAGCATCTTCGACTTGTTCTGGAAAAAGTTCAAGAGTATCAGCTATATGCTAGGTATTCCAAGTGTGAATTCTGACTACCCAAAGTAACCTACCTTGGTCATATTATCTCCAAGGTGTAGGGGAACGTAGCATGCAATTTCAAAAAAATTCCTATGCTCACGCATGATCTATCTAGGAGATGCATAGCAATGAGAGGGGGAGAGTGTGTCTACGTACCCTCGTATACCAAAAACGGAAGCGTTTATCACGCGGTTGATGTACTCTTTGCGATCTGATCATGATCCAATCGATCTAGTGCCGAACGGACGACACCTCCGAGATTAGTGATACGTCTCCAACGTATCTATAATTTATGAAGCATTCATGCTATTTTATTATCTGTTTTGAATGATTACGGGCTTTATAATACACTTTTATATTATTTTTGGGACTAACCTACTAACCGGAGGCCCAACCCATATTGCGGTTTAATTGCCTGTTTAAGTATTTCGAAGAAAAAGAATATCAAACGGAGTCCAAACGGAATGAAACCTTCGGGAGTGTGATTTTTGGAAAGGATATGATCCGGGAGACTTGGAGTACAAGCCAGGGAAGGTTCGAGGAAGCCAGGAGATAGGAGGGCGCACCCACCCCCCAGGCGCGCCCCCTATCTCCTGGGCGCCTTGAGGCTCCCCCGACCGACTTCTTTCGCCTATATAAGTCCACGTACCCTAAAAACATCAGAGACGAAGATAGATCGGGAGTTCCGTCGCCGCAAGCCTCTGTAGCCACCAAAAACCTCTCGGGAGCCTGTTCCGGCACCCTGCCAGAGGGGGGATCCCTCACCGGTGGCCATCTTCATCATCCCAGTGCTCTCCATGACAAGGAGGGAGTAGTTCACCCTCGGGGCTGAGGGTATGTACCAGTAGCTATATGTTTGATCTCTCTCTCGTGTTCTCTCTATGGAACGATCTTGATGTATCGCGAGCTTTCCCTTTGAAGTTATCTTATCGGTTTCTCTTATAGTTGGATCTTATGATGTTTCTCCCCCTCTACTTTCTTGTAATGGATTGAGTTTTCCCTTTGAAGTTATCTTATCGGTTTGAGTCTTTAAGGATTTGAGAACACTTGATGTATGTCTTTCTGTGCTTATTTGTGGTGACAATGGGATATTCACGTGATCCACTTGATGCATGTTTTGGTGATCAACTTGCGGGTTCAATGAATCTATGCATAGGGGTTGGCACACGTTTTCGTCTTGACTCTCCGGTAGAAACTTTGGGGAACTCTTTGAAGTTCTTTGTGTTGGTTGAATAGATGAATCCGAGATTGTGTGATGCATATCATATAATCATGCCCACGGATACTTGAGGTGACAATGGAGTATCGAGGTGACATTAGGGTTTTGGTTGCTTTGTGTCTTAAGGTGTTATTCTAGTATGAACTCTATGATAGATTGAATGGAAAGAATAGCTTCATGTTATTTTACTACGGACTCTTGAATAGATAGAACAGAGAGGATAACTTTGAGGTGGTTTTGTACCCTACCGTAATCTCTTCGTTTGTTCTCCGCTATTAGTGACTTTGGAGTGACTCTTTGTTGCATGTTGAGGGATTGTTATATGATCTATCTATGTTATTATTGTTGAGAGAACTTGCACTAGTGAAAGTATGAACCCTATGCCTTGTTTCCTACCATTGCAATACCGTTTACGCTCACTTTTATCATTAGTTACCTTGCTGTTTTTATATTTTCAGATTACAAAAACCTATATCTACCATCCATAGTGCACTTGTATCACCATCTCTTCGCCGAACTAGTGCACCTATACAATTTACCATTGTATTGGGTGTGTTAGGGACACAAGAGACTCTTTGTTATTTGGTTGCAGGGTTGTTTGAGAGAGACCATCTTCATCCTACGCCTCCTACGGATTGATAAACCTTAGGTCATCCACTTGAGGGAAATTTGCTACTGTCCTACAAACCTCTGCACTTGGAGGCCCAACAATGTCTACAAGAAGAAGGTTGTGTAGTAGACATCAAGCTCTTTTCTGGCGCCGTTGCTGGGGAGGTGAGTGCTTGAAGGTATATCTTTAGATCTTGCAATCGAATCTTTTTGTTTCTTGTTTTATCACTAGTTTAGTTTATAAATGAAAAACTACAAAAAAATGGAATTAAGCTTGTCTCATACACTTCATCTTTTTAATATCTTTCGTGAGTATGATGGAAAGGAAAAGGAAAATTGTGCTCAAGTGCTAGAAGAAGAATGCATTAAAAATGCTCGGTACTAAATTATTGAATTATGAGCATGATTGCAATGTTGTTAGTATGAAATCTTTGAATATCCATAGTACTAATGATGATTGCACTAGTTATGATGAAAATATCTCTTATAAGAATGTCGATTTTTGTGGAGTAGATTGGGTTTGCAAGTACACACAAAATAGGGAAAATAGATATCGCAAGAGGCATAAGTATTTAGAAACTAAAGGGTTGCAAGAAAGTCTTGATGTTTGTGCTGAAAAATTCAATATTTTTTGCGCTCCTTGTGAACTTTGCAATGAACATGGTCATTTAAATCTCCAATGCAAATTGTTTCATGATCGAATCGTGTCCAATAATTGTGATAACTTGATTACCCTTGAGCATCATAAAGAGCTTAGTCTTATTTTGGAATATGAAGAAATGAAACGTATAACTGAGGGTATTCCAAAATTTAATCTTGATAGATGTCTTGATTTTGATCTAGAGAAGATTTATTTGTATTGTGTGGTGAATTGCATTGAAAATCCTTATATTGCCAATTACCTAAAGAAAATAAAGCAATTAGAAGATGAAGAGAATACTAATGAAAGGGAAGAGACTTCCCAATATCCTCCCATTATTTCTTATGATGAATCAGGTAAGGAGCAGGAGCTTTCTATTCAACCATTCTCATCAATAAGGAGCTCAAAGAAGAAGGTTGAACCCACACATAATGTGAAGAAGAAAAAGAAAAGAAGGAGCAACAAAGGTAAAAAGGTATCTCTCTCAAATGAAGTCGCTCCTACTACTCATTGTGATGATGATAATTGCTATACTATTGGTGCTATCCATACTATTAATGATGAGAGTGACTATGCTTATGATATGAAAAGGCCCAAGCTTGGGGAAGCTATGTTTGATGAGGATGACATATTTGAGAATATATTTGCTGAAATTAATGTTTGTCCCAAGCTTGGGGATGCTACATTTAATGAAGATGATATTTTTAGCATCCCAAGTTTTGATATGCAAAGTTGTTATGATGATAGCATGCCTCTTACCTATGATGATTATTGATGAAAGTGGGTTTCGAAGAGTGTCAACTTTAGGAAGTAGTGATCCCACTATTTTGGAGGATGTTGAATTTTATTGTGATGAATACAAAAGTGGATTTGGAAGAGTGTCAACTTTATTTAGTGATTCCACTATCTTGGGAGAGGTTTCAATCGATTATGATGAGAACGAAGTTGCTACTTATGATGATTATTGTGATAAAACTTATGATATAAAGAGTAGCGATGATTATATTTATAAAACTTGTCATGATTATGATTACCCTTTTTCTGAAAATTACTCTTTTAATGTGGAAACAATTTATAGTATTCAAGTATCTTATGATACTCCCACTATTCTGAATGAGAAGAAATTTGCTTATGTGGAGAGTAGTAAATATTCTATGCTTGTAGATCATGAAAAGAATGCTTTAGTTGCTGGTTATATTGTTGAATTTATTCATGATCCTACTGGACATTATTATGAGGGAGGAATATATGCTTGCAGGAATAGCAATAATGTCAAGTTTCCTCTCTATGTGTTGAAAATTTTGAAGCTATGCTTGTTTTGCCTTCCTATGCTAGTTGATTATTGTTCCAATAAGTTGTTTTCTCACAAAATCCCTATGCATAGGAAGAGGGTTAGGCTTAAATGTTCTAGTCATATGCTTCATGATGCCCCCGTTATGTTTCAATTCTTATCTTTTATGTGAGCATCATTGCCATCATCATGCCTAGCTAAAAGGCATTAAAGAAAATCGCTTGTTGGGAGACAACCCAATATTTACCCTTACTGTTTTTGTGTTTAAACATGATTATGCTACTGTACTAATCATGTTTTATAGCTTTTGTTTCAATAAAGTTCCAAGTAAGACCTTTAGGATAGCTTACGGTGATAGTTGTGTTGATCCTGCTGAGAATCGGAAACTTTTGCACCCCGTAAATTAGTTTTGTTAATTCACATAAACGCGATTCTGATCTGATTCTTTTTTCTTTGGATTGGTACACAAAGTTCTTAGGACTTTCTAATTTGGTAGGATTTTTGTAGTTCCAGAGGTATACGTTTGATACAGATTACTACAGACTGTTCTGTTTTTGACAGATTCTGTTTTCTGTGTGTTGTTTGCTTATTTTGATGAATCTATGAGTAGTATCGGAGGGTATGAACCATAGATAAGTTGGAATACAGTAGATATTACACCAATATGAATTTAGAATGAGTTCATTACAGTACCTAAGTGGTGGTTTTATTTTCTTATACTAATGGAGCTTACGAGTTTTCTGTTGAGTTTTGTGTTGTGAAGTTTTCAAGTTTTGGGTAAAGATTCGATGGACTATGGAATAAGGAGTGGCAAGAGCCTAAGCTTGGGTATGACCAAGGCACCCCAAGGTAATATTCAAGGACAACCAAGAGCCTAAGCTCGGGGATGCCCCGGAAGGCATCCCCTCTTTCGTCTTCGTTCATCGGTAACTTTACTTGGAGCTATATTTTTATTCACCACATGATATGTGTTTTGCTTGAGAGTATTTTTATTTTTTTAGTATTTGCTTTCTGTTATTTATAATAATGTTTTGCATCTTTATTTTCAATAAATAAGTCAAGGATAGCCTTTACCATGCTTATTTCGCTAGTATACACGTTGCTGTTTGAAAACAGAAAGTTTACCGCTGTTGCAAAAATTCCCTAGAAAAGTCAGAGCATGATATAATGTTGAAATTTTTTGCATAATGAGATCTGATAAATCTTCTACAGCTTAGTATTTTTCTCATAATTTTTGGAGTTAGGGAAGTATGATACTCTTGCAATCTTTCAGACTATACTGTTTTGGCAGATTGCTGTTATGTTTGCATTGTTTGCATATGTTTGCTTGTTTAATGATTCTATTTGAGGATAGGAGTATTAAGTATGCAGAGGCATTTAGTATGCAATGTTGAATAATAATTTTAGTGATTTGTTACAGTAGAAAATGATAAGGTTTTGCATTGGTTTATACTAACCTATCTCACGAGTTCTTGTTGAGTTTGGTGTGGATGAAGCTTTTTGAGAAATAGAGAAACCATGATATGAGAGGAATTAAGGAGACACAAAAGTTCAAGCTTGGGGATGCCTAAGGCACCCCAAGATAATATTTCGAGAAGTCTCAAGCATCTAAGCTTGGGGATGCCCCGTAGGCATCCCACCTTTCTTCTTCAACCATTATCGCTTAGTATCGGTTGAACCTAAGTTTTTGCTTCTTCACATGAGTTTTGCTATACTTGCAATGTCATTTTATTTTTCTTTGCTCGCTGTTTGAATAAAATACCAAGATCTTAAATTCTTTAATGAGATAGAGTCTTCACATAGTTACATAATTATTTAACTACTCATTGATCTTCACTTATATCTTTTTGGAGTAGTTTGTCATTTACTAGTGTGCTTCACTTATATCCTATGAGTAATTTTTGAATGAGTTGATTGTCATAAATCTGAAATTATATATGTCTCATTTGCTTATCCCATGGGGAGTAATGACTTCACATCTAAGAAGTAGAGGTTGTAAATTTATTGAAGGTTAGCAAGCATTGCATTGGTCATTTGAACAATTCATGAAAGAATATTGAAGGAAGAGAGATTTCACATATAAATATACTATCCTAGACATCTTTTATAATTGTGAGAACTCATTAAGTATGACATGCTAAAGAGTTGATGTTGGACAAGGAAGATAACGTAATGGGTTATGTTTTCTCACATCTCAGTTAAAGTATATTGTCATGGATCATTCAAACACGTTGAGCTTGCCTTTCCCCCTCATGCTAGCCAAAATTACTTGCACCAAGTAGAGATACTACTTGTGCTTCCAAATATCCTTAAACCCAGTTTTGCCATGAGAGTCCACCATACCTACCTATGGATTGAGTAAGATCCTTCAACTAAGTTGTCATCGGTGCAAGCAATAAAAATTGCTCTCTAAATATGTATGATTTATTAGTGTGAAGAAAATAAGCTTTTACGATCTTGTTATGGAAGCAATAAAAGCGACGGACTACATAATAAAGGTCCATATACAAGTGGCAATATAAAGTAATGTTCTTTCGCATTAAGATTTTGTGCATCCAACCCTAAAAGCGCATGACAACCTCTGCTTCCCTCTGCGAAGGGCCTATCTTTTACTTTATGTCTTTTACTTTATGCAAGAGTCAAGGTGATCTTCA
Organism: Triticum dicoccoides; assembly: GCF_002162155.2. Taxonomy (NCBI): domain Eukaryota; kingdom Viridiplantae; phylum Streptophyta; class Magnoliopsida; order Poales; family Poaceae; genus Triticum; species Triticum dicoccoides. The sequence goes on along the minus strand of NC_041383.1, from coordinate 391,004,803 downwards.
CCTTTCCCTTTTTCATTTTATCCTTTGGCAAGCACCTCGTGTTGGAAAGATCCTGATATATATATCCAATTGGATGTAAGTTAGCATGAACTATTATTGTTGACATCACCCAAAGGTGAATACGTTGGGAGGCAACACTATAAGCCCCTATCTTTCTCAGTGTCCGATTAAAACTCCATAACCATTAGTATTGCGTGAGTGTTAGCAATTGTGGAAGACTATATGATAGTTGAGTATGTGAAGTTTGCTAAATCAAAGTTGTGACATAGACCCTTCCTGAAAATAAGATGAATTGCAATTGTTTGATGACTGAGAACATAGTTTGCTAGTTTTCAAGAAAGTTTATGGTCTATGCTTTAACATGTGAATTGCTTGTTACTTGTTCATGAGAAGTTTTATGAGATGAACCACTGTTATGACATATAATCATGCTAGAAAAGGTGGTCGAAATTATCATTGATCAAACTTGTGCACTTGCTAGCATTCACACTTCATAAATTCTTTCTTTTATCATTTACCTACTCGAGGACGAGTAGGAATTAAGCTTGGGGATGCTGATACGTCTCCAACATATCTATAATTTATGAAGCATTCATGCTATTTTATTATCTGTTTTGAATGATTACGGGCTTTATTATACACTTTTATATTACTTTTGGGACTAACCTACTAACAGGAGGCCCAGCCCATATTGCTATTTTATTGCCTATTTTAGTATTTCGAAGAAAAGGAATATCAAACGGAGTCCAAACGGAATGAAACCTTCGGGAGCGCAAATTTTGGAAAGGGTATGATCCGGGAGACTTGGAGTTCAAGCCAGGGAAGGTTCGAGGAAGCCAGGAGATAGGAGGGCGCGTCCACCCCTGGGCGCGCCCCCTGTCTCCTGGGCCTCTTGAGGCTCCCCCGACCGATTTCTTTCGCCTATATAAGTCCACGTACCCTAAAAACATCAGAGACAAAGATAGATCGGGAGTTTCACCACCGCAAGCCTCTGTAGCCACCAAAAACCTCTCAGGAGCCCGTTCCGGCACCATGCCGGAGGGGGGATCCCTCGCCGGTGGCCATCTTCATCATCCCGGTGCTCTCCATGACGAGGAGGGAGTAGTTCACCGTCGGGGCTGAGGGTATGTACCAGTAGATATATGTTTGATCTCTCTCTCTCTCTCTCGTGTTCTCTCTATGGCACGATCTTGATGTATCGCGAGCTTTGCTATTATAGTTGGATCTTATGATGTTTCTCCCCCTCTACTTTCTTGTAATGGATTGAGTTTTCCCTTTGAATTTATCTTATCGGATTGAGTCGTTAAGGATTTGAGAACACTTGATGTATGTCTTGCTGTGCTTATCTGTGGTGACAATGGGATATTCACGTGATCCGCTTGATGTACGATTTTGTGATCAACTTGCGGGTTCAATGAATCTATGCATAGGGTTTGGCACACGTTTTCGTCTTGACTCTCCGGTAGAAACTTTGGGGCACTCTTTGAAGTTCTTTGTGTTGGTTGAATAGATGAATCTGAGATTGTGTGATGCATATCGTATAATCATGCCCACGGATACTTGAGGTGACAATGGAGTATGTAGGTGACATTAGGGTTTTGGTTGATTTGTGTCTTAAGGTGTTATTCTAGTATGAACTCTATGATAGATTGAATGGAAAGAATATCTTCATGTTATTTTACTATGGACTCTTGAATAGATAGAACAAAAAGGATAACTTTGAGGTGGTTTTGTACCCTACCATAATCTCCTCATTTGTTCTCCGCTATTAGAGGCTTTGGAGTGACTCTTTGTTGCATGTTGAGGGATTGTTATATGATCTATCTATGTTATTATTGTTGAGAGAACTTGCACTAGTGAAAGTATGAACCCTGTGCCTTGTTTCCTACCATTGTAATACCATTTACGCTCACTTTTATCATTAGTTACCTTGCTGTTTTTATTTTTTCAGATTACAAAAACCTATATCTACCATCCATATTGCATTTGTATCACCATCTCTTCGCTGAACTAGTGCACCTATACAATTTACGCTTGTATTGGGAGTGTTGGGGACACAAGAGACTCTTTGTTATTTGGTTGCAGGGTTGTTTGAGAGAGACCATCTTCATCCTACGCCTCCTACGGATTGATAAACCTTAGGTCATCCAGTTGAGGGAAATTTGCTACTGTCCTACAAACCTCTGCACTTGGAGGCCCAACAACGTCTACAAGAAGAATGTTGTGTAGTAGACATCATTTAGCACATGTGCGGCTTGATGATGTCTCCTCCTTCTTGATCCAGCAAGCGGGAGAGGATAGGTAGATGGGATCACAACCAACACGACAACGTGGTGGTGATAGTGGTGATGGAGCACCGACAACGCTTCGCTAAGCGTCACCCGGATGAGGCGGTGGAACTACGGAGTAACGGGAGAGACAGGGGCGCCAAGGGCTTGGTGTGTCCTCTTGGGGCGCCCCCTGCTCTCTATATATAGGTGGAGGGGCGTGGTAAACAACCCCTCCAAGCCCTAGGGTGCAGCTAAGGGGGAGAGGGCTTGGACTCCAAGTCCAATCCTATTCCTACTAGGACTCCTTCCTTTTTTGGCCTTCCCTAGCCACATGGGCTTTTGAGGGCTTGGTGCGCCTAGCCCAATAAGGCCAGGGAACCTCCCATAGCCCATGCTAGCCCTTGGGTCATGGTGAACCCACTTGCGGACTTGCGGACCCCTCCGGAATCCTCCGGAACCTTATGGAAGCTTCCCGGTACAATATCAAAAAACTGCACCTTTTTTCGGAACCCAAAATATGACTTCTCATATATAAATCTTTACCTCTCGGCCATTCTGAGACTCCTCGTGATGTCCGAAATCTCATCTGGGACTCTGAACAACATTTGGTTACCAGTCATCAAATATCCCAATACTACTCTAGCGTTAGCGAACGTTAAGCGTGCGACCCTACGGGTTCGAGAACTATGTAGACATGACCGATACACTTCTCCGGTGAATAACCAATAGCGTAACCTAGATGCTCATATTGGCTCCCACATATTCTATGAAGATCTTTATCTGTCGAGCCATTATGACAACATACGTTATTCCCTTTGTCCATCGGTATGTTACTTGCCCGAGATTCGGTCGTCGGTATCTTCATACATAGTTCAATCTCGTTACCGGCAAGTCTCTTTACTCATTCCATAACGCATCATCCTGCAACTAACTCATTAGTCACTTTTCTTGCAAGGATTCTTATGATGTGCATACCGAGAGGGCCCAGAGATACTTCTCCGATACTCGGAATGACAAATCCTAATCTCGATCTATGCCACCCCAACAAACACCTTCGAAGATACCTGTAGAGCATCTTTATAATCACCCAGTTACGTTGTGACGTTTGATAGCACACAAGGCATTCCTCCGGTATCCGAGAGTTGCATAATCTCATAGTCGAAGGAATATGTATTTGACATGAAGAAAGCAATAGCGATAAAACTTAACAATCAATATGCTATGCTAACAGATGGGTCTTATCCATCACATCATTCTCCTAATGATGTGATCCCGTTCATCAAATGACAACACATGTCTATGGTTAGGAAACTTAACCATCTTTGATTAACGAGCTAGTCTAGTAGAGGCTTACTAGGGACACGGTGTTTTGTCTATGTATCCACAATTCTAGCATGAATAATAAACATTTATCATGAAATAAGGAAATATAAAATAACAACTTTATTATTGCCTCTAGGGCATATTTTCTTCAGTCTCCCACTTGCACTAAAGTCAATAATCTAGTTCACATCGCCATGTGATTTAATACCAATAGTTCACATATTTATGTGATTAACACCCATAGTTCACATCACCATGTGACCAACACCCAAAGGGTTTACTAGAGTTAATAATCTAGTTCACATCGCTATGTGATTAACACCCAAACAGTACTAAGGTGTGATCATGTTTTGCTTGTGAGAGAAATTTAGTCAATGGGTCTGCCACATTCAAATCTGTATGTATTTTGCAAATTTCTATGTCTACAATGCTCTGCATGGAGCTACTCTAGCTAATTGCTCCCACGGTCAATACGTATCTAGATTAAGACTTAGAGTCATCTAGACCAGTGTCAAAGCTTGCATCAGCGTAACTCTTTACGACTAACTCTTTATCACCTCCATAACCGAGAAACATTTCCTTAGTCCTCTTAGGTAACTAAGGATAATTTTGACCGCTGTCCAGCGATCCAGTCCTGGATCACTATTGTACCCCCTTGCCAAAACTCATGGCAAGGCACATAACTGGTCTGGTACACAGCATGACATACTTTATAGAACCTATGGATGAGGCATGGGGAATGACTTTCATTCTTTCTCTATCTTCTGCCATGGTCGGGCTTTGAGTCTTGCTCAACTTCACACTTTACAATACAGGCTAGAACTCCTTCTTTGACTGATCGATTTTGAACTCCTTAAAAATCTTGTCAAGATGTCTGCTTTGTGAAAGTCCTATTAAGCGTCTCGATCTATCTCGATAGATCTTGATGCCCAATGCATAAGTAGCTTTACTTAGGTCTTTTATTGAAAAATACTTATTCAAGTATCCTTTTATGCTATCCAAAAATTCTATATCATTTCCTGTCAATAATATGTCATCCACATATAATATTAGAAATGCTATAGAGCTCCCACTCACTTTCTTTTAAATACAGGCTTCTCCGATAGTCTGTATAAAACCATATGCTTTGATCACCTCATCAAAGCATATATTCCAACTCTGAGATGCTTGCACCAGTCCATAGATGGATCGCTAGAGCTTGCACAACTTTGTTAGCACCTTTAGGATTGACAAAACCTTCTGGTTGCATCATATACAACTCTTTTTTAATAAATATCCATTTAAGGAATGCAGTTTTGACATCCATTTGCCAGATTTCATAAAATGTGGCAATTGCTAACATGATTCCGACGGACTTAAGCATCACTACGGTTGAGAAACTCTCATCGTAGTCAACCCCTTGAACTTGTCAAAAAACCTTTTGCGACAATTCGAGCTTTGTAGACAGTAACATTACCATCAGCGCCTGTCTTCTTCTTGAAGATCCATTTATTCTCTACGGGTCGTCGATCATCGGGAAAATCCACCAAAGTCCACACTTTGTTCTCATACATGGATCCTATCTCAGATTTCATGGCCTCAACCAATTTATTGGAATCTGGGCTCATCATAGCTTCTTCATAGTCGTAGGTTCGCCATGGTCTAGTAACATGACTTCCAGAACAGGATTATCATACCACACTCTGGTGTCGATCATGTTTTGGTTGAGCTATGAGGTTCGGTAGTAACTTGATCTGAAGTTTCATGATCATCATCATTAGCTTCCTCTCTAGTTGGTGTAGGCATCACGGGAATGGATTTCTCCGATGAGCTACTTTCCAAATTGAGAGAAGGTACAATTATCTCATCAAGTTCTACTTTCCTCCCACTCACTTCTTTTGAGAGAAAACCCTTCTCTAGTAAGGTTCCATTCTTGGCAACAAAGATCTTGCCTTTAGATCTATGGTAGAAGGTGTACCCAATTGTTTCCTTAAGGTATCCTATGAAGACACACTTCTCCGATTTGGGTTCGAGCTTACCAGGCTAAAGCCTTTTGACATAACCCCAAACTTTAAGAAATAACACCTTAGGTTTATTGCCAAACCACAGTTCATACGGTGAGGTCTCACCGGATTTAGACGGTGCCCTATTTAACATGAATGCAACTGTCTCTAATGCATAACCCCAAAACGATAGTGGTAAATCGGTAAGAGACATCATGGATCGCACCATATCTAATAAAGTACGACTACGATGTTCGGACACACCATACGCTGTGGTGTTCCAGGTGGCGTGAGTTGTGAAACTATTTTCCACATTGTTTTAAATGAAGGCCAAACTCGTAACTCAAATATTTGCCTCCGCGATCAGATTGTAGAAACTTTATTTTCTTGTTACGATGATTCTCCACTTCACTCTGAAATTCTTTGAACTTTTCAAATGTTTCATACTTGTGTTTCATTAAGTAGATATACCCATATCTTCTCAAATCATCTGTGAAGGTCAAAAAATAGCGATACCCGCCGCGAGCCTCAACACCCATTGGACCGCATACATCGGTTTGTATTATTTCCAGTAAGTCATTGGCTCGCTCCATTGTTCCGGAGAATGGAGTTTTAGTCATCTTGACCATGAGGCATGGTTCACAAGTATCAAACGATTCATAATCAAGTGATTCCAAAAGCCCATCAGCATTGAGTTTCTTCATGCGCTTTACACCAATATGACCTAAATGATAGTGCCACAAGTATGTTGCACTATCATTATCAACTTTGCATCTTTTGGCATCAATATTATGAATATGTGTATCACTACAATCGATTCAATAAACCATTAACATTGGGTGTATGACCATAGAAGGTTTTATTCATGTAAACAGAATAACAATTATTCCCTGTCTTAAATGAATAACCGTATTGCAATAAACATGATCCTATCTTGTTCATGCTCAATGCAAACACCAAATAACATTTATTTAGGTTCCACAATAATCCCGAAAGTATATGGAGTATGCGATGATGATCATATCAATCGTGGAACCACTTCCCACACACATCATCACTTCACCCTGAACTAGTCTCCATTTATTCTACAACTCCTGTTTCAAGTTACTAATCTCAACAACTGAACAGATATCAAATACCCAGGGGCTACTACGAGCACTAGTAAGGTACACATCAATAACATGTATACCAAATATACCTTTGTTCACTTTGCCATCCTTCTTATCCGCCAAATATTTGGGGTAGTTTCGCTTCCAGTGACCATTTCCTTTGCAGTAGAAGCACTAAGTTTCAGGCTTAGGTCCAGCTTTGGGCTTCTTCACGGGAGTGACAACTTGCTTGTCATTCTTCTTGAAGTTACCTTTCTTTCCCTTGGGCTTTTTTTTGAAACTAGTGGTCTTGTTAACCATCAACACTTGATGCTCTTTCTTGATCTCTACCTTCACCGATTTCAGCATCGCAAAAAGCTCGGGAATCATTTTCGTCATCCCTTGCATAATAGTTCATCACAAAGTTCTAGTAGTTTGGTGATAGTGACTAGAGAACTCTGTCAATCACTATCTTATCTGGAAGATTAACTCCCACTTGAATCAAGAGATTGTAGTGCCCAGACATTCTGAGCACATGCTCACTAGCTGAGCTATTCTCCTCCATCTTGCAGGCAAAGTACTTGCCAGAGGTCTCATACCTCTCGATACGGCCATGAGTCTGAAATACCAATTTCAGCTCTTAGAACATCTCATATGCTCCGTGGCGTTCAAAACGTCTTTGAATCCTCGATTCTAAGCCGTAAAGCATGGCGCACTAAACTACCGAGTAGTCATCATATCGAGCTTTGCCGAACATTCATAACCTCTGCATCTACTCCTGCAATAGGTCTATCACCTAGCGGTGCATCAGGGACATAATTCTTCTGTGCAGCAACGAGGATAATCCTCAGATCACGGACCTAGTCTGCATCATTGCTACTATCATCTTTCAACTTAGTTTTCTCTAGGAACATATCCAAAAAATATAGGGGAGCTACAACGCGAGCTATTGATCTACAACATAATTGGCAAATACTATCAGGACTAAGTTCATGATAAATTAAGTTTAGTTAATCATATTACTTAAGAACTCCACTTAGATTGACATCCCTCAAGTCATCTAAATGATACGCGATCCAAATAAACTAAACCATCTCCGATCATCACGTGTGATGGAGTAGTCATCAATGGTGAACATCTCTATGTTGATCATATCTACTATATGATTCACGTTCAACCTTTCGGTCTCCAGTGTTCCGAGGCCATGTCTGTACACGCTAGGCTCGTCAAGTTTAACCCGAGTATTCTGCATGTGCAAAATTATCTTGCACCCGTTGTATGTGAACGTAGAGCCTATCACACCCGATCATCACATGGTGTCTCAGCACGAAGAACTGTCGCAATGGTGCATACTCAGGGAGAACACATATACCTTGAAATTTTAGTTAAGGGATCATCTTATAATCCTACCGCCGTATGAAGCAAAATAAGATGCATAAAAGATAAACATAACATGCAACCAAAATACGTGACATGATATGGCCATCACCATCTTGTGCTTTTGATCTCCATTTGCAAAGCATCGTCATGATCTCCATCGTCACCAGCTCGACACCTTGATCTCCATCGTAGCATCATGGTCGTCTTGCCAACTATTACTTCTACAACTATCGCTACCGCTTAGTGATAAAGTAAAGCAATTACATGGCGTTTACATTTCATACAATAAAGCGACAACCATAAGGCTCCTGCTAGTTGCTGATAACTTTTACAAAACATGATCATCTCATACAACAACGTATATCACATCATGTCTTGATCATATCACATCACAAGCATGCCCTGCAAAAACAAGTCAGACATCCTCTACTTTGTTGTTGCAAGTTTTACGTGGCTGCTACGGGCTTACAGCAAGAACTGTTCTTACCTATGGCACAAAACCACAATGGTGATTTATCAAGTTTGCTATTTTAACCTTCAACAAGGACCGGCCGCAGTCAAATTCATTCAACTAAAGTTGGAGAAACAGACACCCGCCAGCCACCTTTAAGCAAATCTAGTTGCATATCTGTCGGTGGAACCGGTCTCATGAACGTGGTCATGTAAGGTTGGTCTGGGCCGCTTCATCCAACAATACCGCCAAATCCAAATAATACGTTGGTGTTAAGAAGTATGACTATCACTGCCCACTACTCTTTGTGTTCTACTCATGCATATCATCTACGCATAGACCTGGCTCGGATGCCACTGTCGGGGAACGTAGCATGCAATTTCAAAAAAAATTCATACGCTCACGGAAGATCTATCTAGGAGATGCATAACAATGATAGGAGGAGAGTGTGTATATGTACCCTCGTAGACCGAAAGTGGAAGCGTTTATCACGCGGTTGATGTAGTCGCACTCTTCGCAATCTGATCACGATCCAACCGATCTAGTACCGAACGGATGGCACCTCCAAGTTTAGCACACGTGCGGCTCGATGACGTCTCCTCCTTATTGATCCAGCAAGCAGGAGAGGATAAGTAGATGGGATCACAACCAACACGGCGGATTGGTGGTGATGGTGGTGGTGGAGCACCGACAGCACTTCGCTAAGCGTCACCGGGACGAGGCGGTGGAACTACGGAGTAACGAGAGAGAGAGGGGCGCCATGGGCTTGGTGTGTCCTCTTGGGGCGCCCCCTCCTCTCTATATATAGGTGGAGGGGCGTGGAAAACAGCCCCTCCAAGCCCTAGGGCACAACTAAGGGGGAGAGGACTTGGACTCCAAGTCCAATCCTATTCCTACTAGGACTCCTTCCTTTTTTTGCCTTCCCTAGCCACATGGGCTTTTGAGGACTTGGTGCGCCTAGCCCAATAAAGCCAGGGCACCTCCCGACAGCCCATGCTAGCCCTTGGGTCGTTGTGAACCCACTTGCGGACCCCTCCGGAATCCTTCGGAACCTTCTGGAAGCTTCCAGGTACAATACCGAAAAAACTGCACCTTTTCTGGAACCCAAAATATGAGTTCCCATATATAAATCTTTACCTCTCGACCATTCCGAGACTCCTCGTGACGTCCAGGATATCATCCGGGACTCCAAACAACATTTGGTGACCACCCATCAAATATCCCAATACTTCTCTAGCGTCAACGAACGTTAAGCGTGCGACCCTACGGGTTCGAGAACTATGTAGACATGACCGAGACACTTCTCCGATCAATAACAAATAGCGGAACCTGGATGCTCATATTGGCTCTGATACATCTCCAACGTATCTATAATTTTTTAATTGTCCCATGCTATTATATTACCCGTTTTGGATGTTTATGGGCTTTACTTTACACTTTTATATCATTTTTGGGACCAACCTACTAACCGGAGGCCCAACCTGAATTGCTGTTTTTTTGCCTATTTCAGTGTTTCGAAGAAAAGGAATATCAAACAGAGTCCAAACGGAATGAAACCTTCGGGAGAGATCTTTTTGGAACAAACGCAATCCAGGAGACTTGGAGTGGACGTCAAGAAGCAGCCGATGCGGCGACGAGGCAGGAGGGCGCACCCTAGGGGGGTGGGCGCGCCCCCACCCTCGTGGGCTCCTCATGGCTCCCCTGACCTACCTCTTTCACCTATATATATCCACGTACCCCGAGAACATCCAGGAGCACCACAAAATACTACTTCCACCACCGCAACCTTTTGTATACGCGAGGTCCCATCTTGGAGCCTTCACCGGCGCTCCGACGGAGGGGGAATCGACCACGGAGGGCCTCTACATCATCTTCAAGGCCTCTCCGATGAGTTGTGAGTACTTTACCACAGACCTTCGGGTCGATAATTATTAGCTAGATGGCTTTCTCTCTCTCTTTGAATCTCAATACCAAGTTCTCCTTGATCTTCTTGGAGATCTATTCGATGTAACTCTTTTTGCGGTGTGTTTGTCGAGATCTGATGAATTGTGGGTTTATGATCAAGTTTATCTATGAGAAATATTTGAATCTCCTCTGAATTCTTTTATGTGTGATTGGTTATCTTTGCAAGTCTCTTCGAATTATCAGTTTGGTTTGGCCTACTAGATTGATCTTTCTTGCAATGGGAGAAGTGCTTAGCTTTGGGTTCAATCTTGCGGTGTCCTTTCCTAGTGACAGCAGGGGCAGCAAGGCACGTATTGTATTGTTGCCATCGAGGATAAAAAGATGGGATTTATATCATATTGCTTGAGTTTATCCCTCTACATCATGTCATCTTTCTTAATGCGTTACTCTGTTCTTATGAACTTAATACTCTAGATGCAGGCAGGAGTTAGTCGATGTGTGGTGTAATAGTAGCAGATGCAGAATCATTTTGATCTACTTGTTGCAGACGTGATGCCTATATACATGATCATGCCTAGATAATCTCATAACCATGCACTTTTCTATCAATTGCTCAATAGTAATTTGTTCACCCACCGTAATACTTATGCTATCTTGAGAGAAGCCACTAGTGAAACCTATGGCCCCAGGGTCTATCTTTTATCATATAAGTTTCTGATCTAGGTTTATTTGCAATCTTTACTTTCCAATCTATGTCATAAAAATACCAAAAATATTTATCCTATCTTATTATCTCTATCAGATCTCACTTTCGCAAGTTACCGTGAAGGGATTGACAACCCCTTTATCGCATTGGTTGCGAGGTTCTTGTTTGTTTGTGTAGATACGAGGGACTTTTGAGGAGCCTCCTACAGGATTGATACCTTGGTTCTCAAAAACTGAGGGAAATACTTACGCTACTTTGCTGCATCACCCTTTCCTCTTCAAGGGAAAACTAACGCAGTGCTCAAGAGGTAGCAAGAAGGATTTATGGCACCGTTCCCGATGAGGTCTTCGCTCAAGTCAAGACATACCAAGTACCCATCACAAACTCATCTCCCTCGGATTACATTATTTGCCATTTGCCTCTTGTTTTCCTCTCCCCCACTTCATGCTTGCCGTTTTATTCGCCCTCTCTTTTCTGTTTGCCTCTCTCTTTCCCTTGCTCCTCGCATTTTTTGCCGTTATGTCTGAAATTGGGGAGATTATCGTTGATATGGACAATAGTAATAACATGGAAAATTTTGATGCTCCTGCTGAAGAACCCACTATCTTACATACTAAAAAGTTTCGAATCGGTAGTGGTAATATTATTGGAAAAGGGGTTATTCAGGATTTCTTTACTTGTGCTGGTGCTTTACCTTCTATGGGTAGTTCTATTCTTCATAGAACTAGTAGTCTTGCGGATGTTATCTGCCATGCTTATAGTTGAACTTGAAAGACAGTTTATGCACATGCATCCTTGCATACAAAGGATTTTCCTAGAATTTTCTAATATTGAGCATTCTTCTATTAAGCACACAACTACTATCCTTTTGGCACATGAATTCAGATTTATAATAAAAGAAACCAAAGAAATTTTTGCGCACTATAGGATGGATGCTGGCTGTCCTCCCATAGAGGCAATCATCTTTGATCAAGAGGACATAATGCGTTTTCAATCTTTAGACTATGTTACTTTTAATGAAAACCTTAGGAAAAAGGTTCCTACCAATGTTCTAGTTGATAGAATTTCTGAACTTAATAATAATTTTACTATTTGAAATAATGAGTTAGGATATTCTCTTGAGTATAGGCTCATGAAGTTTTGTCAAAAGAATGCATATAATGATGAATTGTTTGTGCAATATGAAGGGCCAAAGGAGGAACCCATACCTCCTGAGATTGATCTTGGGGACTTCTGTCCCATTAAATTTAGCCCTTTTGATTACTTTTGCTTGCCTCAAATAAAGTTTGCTTCTGAACGTAGGGAATATGAAATGAGTTTTCGTGATCTATCTTATTATTATGGCAATACTTAGATCTATTCTCGCTTTTATGCCTAGCTAGGGGCGTTAAACGATAGCGCTTGTTGGGAGTCAACCCAATTTTATTTTTGTTCCTTGCTTTTTGCTCCTGTTTAGTAATAAATAATTCATCTAGCTTCTGTTTAGATGTGGTTTTATGTTTTAATTAGTGTTTGTGCCAAGTAGAACCTATAGGATAACCTACGGTGATAGTTAATTTGATTCTGCTGAAAAACAGAAACTTTTGCATGCACAAGAATAATTTTAGTAAATCACATGAACGTGATTTTTAGTTGATTCTTTTTGAAGTAGATCAATAGACAAATTACCCAGGACGTCCTATTTTGGTAGGATTTTTAGAGTTCATAAGTATTCGAAAGTTACAGATTGTTACAGACTGTTCTGTTTTTGACAGACTCTGTTTTTCGTGTGTTGTTTGCTTATTTTGATGCATCTATGGCTAGTATCAGGGGGTATGAACCATAGAGAAGTTGGAATACAGTAGGTTTAACACCAATACAAATAAAGAATGAGTTCATTACAGTAACTTATGTGGTGGTTTTTCTTTCTTGCACTAACGGAGCTCATGAGATTTCCTGTTGAGTTTTGTGTTGTGAAGTTTTCAATTTTTGGGTAAAGATTTGATGGACTATGGAATAAGGAGTGGCAAGAACCTAAGATTGGGGATGCCCATGGCACCCCAAGATATTCAACTACAACCAAAAGCCTAAGCTTGGGGATGCCTCAGAAGGCATCCCCTCTTTCGTCTTCGTCTATCGGTAACTTTACTTGGAGCTATATTTTTATTCGCCACATGGTATGTGTTTTGCTTGGAGCGTCTTGTATGATATGAGTCTTTGCTTTTTACTTTAACACAATCATCCTTGCTGTACACACCTTTTGGGAGAGACACATTTGATTTGGAATTTATTAGAATACTCTATGTGCTTCGCTTATATCTTTTGAGCTAGACAAGTTTTGCTCTAGTGCTACACGTATATCTTTTAGAGCACGACGTTGGCTTAATTTTGTAGAAATTGTTGATCTCTCATGCTTCACTTATATCATTTTGAGAGTCTTTTATAACAGCATGGTATTTGCTATGGTTATAAAATTGGTCCTAATATGATGAGCATCCAAGTTGGGTATAATAAAAACTATCATAGAAAGTGCATTAATTAAAAACTATGATCAATTTGATGCTTGATAACTGTTTTGAGATATAAAGGTGGTAATGCTAGAGTCATGATAGTTGGGTAATTATGAAATTGAGAAATACTTGTGTTAAGGTCGGCAAGTCCCATAGCATGCACGTATGGTAAAAGTTGTGTGACAAATTTGTTGCATGGGGTGCTCTTTTAGTTATCTTCCTTATGTGTGGAGGTCGGGATCGTGCGATGGTTAACTCCTACCAACCCTTCCCCTAGGAGCATGCGTAGTAGTACTTTGCTTCAAGGGCAAGTAGACTTTTGCAATAAGTATATGAGTTCTTTATGACTAATGTGATTCCATGGGTTATACGCACTCTCACCCTTCCACCATTACTAGCCTCTATTATGCCGTGCAACTTTCGCCGGTATTATACACCCACCATTTACCTTTCTCAAAAAACCACCACACCTACCTATTATGGCATTTCCATAGCCATTCCAAGATACATTGCCATGCAACTTTCCACCGTTCCGTTTATTATGACACGCCCCATCATTGTCATATTGCTCTTTGCATGATCATGTAGTTGACATTGTATTTGTGGCAAGGCCACCTTCATAATTTTTCATACATGTCACTCTTGGTTCATTGCATATCCCAGTACACCACCGGAGGCATTCACGTAGAGTCATATTTTGTTCTAAGTATTGAGTTGTAAATCAATAAAAGTGTGATGATCTTCATTATTAGAGCATTGTCCCAAGTGAGGAAAGGATGATGAAGACTATGATTCCCCCACAAGTCGGGATGAGTCTTCAGACTTTATAAAGAAATAAAAGAGGCCAAACAAGCCTAAATAAAAAAAAGAGGCCAAACAAGCCCACTAAATAAAAAAATTAGAGAAAAGAGAGAAGGGACAATGTTACTATATTTTTTCCACACTTGTGCTTCAAAATAGCACCATGATCCTCATGATAGAGAGTCTCCTATGTTGTAACTTTCATATACTAGTAGGAATTTTTCATTATAGAACTTGGCTTGTATATTCCAATGATGGGCTTCCTCAAAATTCCCTAGGTCTTCGTGAGCAAGAAAGTTGGATGCACACCCACTTAGTTTCTTTTGTTGAGCTTTCATATATTTATAGCTCTAGTGCATCCGTTGCGTGGCAATCCCTACTCACTCACATTGATATCTATTAATGGGCATCTCCATAGCCCGTTGATACGCCTAGTTGATGTGATACTATCTTCTCCCTTTTTGTCTTCACAACCACCACTCTATTCCATATACAGTGCTATATCCATGGCTTGCGCTCATGTATTGCGTGAGAGTTGAAAAAAGCTGAAGCGTGTTAAAAAGTATGAACCAATTGCTTGGCTGAAACCGGGGTTGTGCATGATGGGAGTATTTTGTGTGATGAAAATGAAGCATGGCCTAACTATATGATTTTGTAGGGATAAGCTTTCTTTGGCTATGCTATTTTGATAAGACATGATTACTTGTTATTATGCTTGAAGTATTACTATTTTTATGTTTTATGAACTTTTATCTTGAATCATTTGGATCTGAACAATCATGCCACAATAAAGAAAATTACATTGAGAATTATGCTAGGTAGCATTCCACATCAAAGATTCTGTTTTTATCATTTACCTACTCGAGGACGAGCAGGAATTAAGCTTGGGGATGCTTGATACGTCTCCAACGTATCTATAATTTTTTAATTTTTCCATGCTATTATATTACCCGTTTTGGATGTTTATGGGCTTTACTTTACACTTTTATATCATTTTTGGGACTAACCTACTAACCAGAGGCCCAACCCGAATTGTTGTATTTTTGCCTATTTCAGTGTTCCGAAGAAAAGGAATATCAAACGGTGTCCAAACGGAATGAAACCTTCGGGAGCGATCTTTTTGGAACAAACACAATCCAGGAGACTAGGAGTGGACGTCAAGAAGCAGCTGAGGCGTCCACGAGGCAGGAGGGCACGCCCCCCACCCTCGTGGGCCCCTCGTGGCTCCCCTGACCTACCTCTTTCGCCTATATATATCCACGTACCCCGAGAACATCCAGGAGCACGACCAAAAACAATTTCCACCGCTGCAACCTTCTATATCCGCGAGATCCCATCTTGGAGCCTTCGTCGGCGCTCCGTCGGAGGGGGAATCGACCATGGAGGGCCTCTACATCATCTCCAAGGCCTCTCCGATGAGTTGTGAGTAGTTTACCACAGACCTTCGGGTCCATAGTTATTAGCTAGATGGCTTTATCTCTTTCTTTGAATCTCAATACCAAGTTCTCCTTGATCTTCTTGGAGATCTATTCGATGTAACCCTTTTTGCGGTGTGTTTGTCGAGATCCGATGAATTGTGGGTTTATGATCAAGTTTATCTATGAGAAATATTTGAATCTCCTCTGAATTCTTTTATGTGTGATTGGTTATCTTTGCATGTCTCTTCGAATTATCAGTTTGGTTTGGCCTACTAGATTGATCTTTCTTGCAATGGGAGAAGTGCTTAGCTTTGGGTTCAATCTTGCGGTGTCCTTTCCTAGTGACAGCAGGGGCAGCAAGGCACGTATTGTATTGTTGCCATCGAGGATAAAAAGATGGGGTTTATATCATATTGCTTGAGTTTATCCCTCTACATCATGTCATCTTTCTTAATGTGTTACTCTGTTCTTATGAACTTAATACTCTAGATGCAGGCAGGAGTCGGTCGATGTGTGGAGTAATAGTAGTAGATGCAGAATCGTTTCGATCTACTTGTTGCGGATGTGATGCCTATATACATGATCATGCCTAGATAATCTCATAACTATGCACTTCTCTATCAATTGCTCAACAGTAATTTGTTCACCCACCGTAATACTTATGCTATCTTGAGAGAAGCCACTAGTTAAACCTATGGCCCCCGGGTCTATCTATCATATAAGTTTCCAATCTACTTTTATTTGCAATCTTTACTTTCCAATCTATATCATAAAAATACCAAAAATATTTATCTTATCTTATTATCTCTATCAGATCTCACTTTCGCAAGTTACCGTGAAGGGATTGACAACCCCTTTATCGCGTTGGTTGCGAGGTTCTCGTTTGTTTGTGTATGTACAAGGGACTTTTGAGGAGCCGCCTCCTACTGGATAGAGGGAAATACTTACGCTACTTTGCTGCATCACCCTTTCCTCTTCAAGGGAAAACCAACGCAATTCTCAAGAGGTAGCAGGCTCCCACATATTCTGCGAAGATCTTTATTGGTCGAACTGTTATGACAACATACGTTATTCCCTTTGTCCATCGGTATGTTACTTGCCCGAGATTCGATCATCGGTATCTTCATACCTAGTTCAATCCCATTACCGGCAAGTCTCTTTACTCGTTCCGTAATGCATCATCCTACAACTAACTCATTAGTCACTTTGCTTGCAAGGCTTCTTATGATGTGCATTACTGAGAGGGTCTAGAGATACCTCTCCGATACTCGGAGTGGCAAATCCTAATCTCGATCTATGCCAACCCAACAAACACCTTCGGAGATACCTCTAGAGCATCTTTATAATCACCCAGTTATGTTGTGACGTTTGATAGCACACAAGGCATTCCTCCGGTATCCTGGAGTTGCATAATCTCATAGTCAAAGGAATATGTATTTGACATGAAGGAAGCAATATCAATAAAACTTAACGATCAATATGCTATGCTAACGGATGGTCTTGTCCATCACCTCATTCTCCTAATGATGTTATCCCGTTCATGAAATGACAACACATGTCTATGGTTAGGAAACTTAACCATCTTTGATTAATGAGATAGTCTAGTAGAGGCTTACTAGGGACACAGTGTTTTGTCTATGTATCCACACATGTATCAAGTCTTCGGTTAAGACAATTCTAGCATGAATAATCAAAATTTATCGTGAAATAAGGAAATATAAAATAACAACTTTATTATTGCCTCTAGGGCATATTTCCTTCACAAGGATGGTATTGCTGTCAACCCCGAGCGAGTTCAGGCTATTCATGACTGGACCCCTCCGAAGAATGTCAAGCAAGTTAGAAGTTTTCTTGGACTTGACAACTATTGTCGTTGGTTTGTCGAGATCTTCTCCAAGATTGCCAAGCCCCTGACTGGTCTGCTTCACAAGGGCGTCAAGTTCGCATGGACAGAAAAGTGTGAGGAAAGTTTCGAGGCGCTTAATGACAAGCTAACTTCTGCCTTAGCGCTTGCTCCTCCAGATACTAAAAAGGATTTCGTCATTTACTGCGACACTTCACATCAAGGATCAGGTTGTGTCCTAATGCAAGAGCCCAGAGTGATTGCTTATTCCTCCCGTCAATTGCGCCCTCACGAAGAGAACTATTCAGTTCATGACCTAGAGCTTGCTGCAGTCATATATGCACTAAAGCAGTGGCGACATTACCTCCTCGGTAATTGTTGCGAGATCTTCACCGACCACCAGTCTGATGTATTTGTTTACTCAGCCAGACCTAAACCTCCGTCAGCCGAGATGGATGGAGACCATAGTAGATTTTGATTTGGGTACTTCTTATACCCCAGGCAAGGCTAACGTGATGGCTGATGCCTTGAGTCACAAGTCCTATTGAAACCACCTCAAGGTTCGAAAAGTTCATTCCCATCTTCATGAAGAATTCAGCAAGCTGAACCTCCATATTGTTCCTCCAGGTGCTCTCGCCCCCCCTCCTAAGGAATTTAGAAAGATGAACCTCCGTGTTGTTTCCCAGGGTTCCCTCAATACCCTGGTTGCTGAACCAGATCTCATGGGCATCATCAAGACTATTCAGCACTATGACTCTCAAATCATGAAGATTAAACGCTATCTCACAGAAGGAAAGCCCTCGTTTTTCACTATTGGTGATGATGACACTTTGTTCTTCAAAGGTCTCCTAGTGGTTCCGGGTAAGGAGAAAAACCTGGATATGACTCAGAAGGTGATGAAAGAAGCTCATGATACACCTCTGTCTATTCATCCTGGTAGCACCAAGATGTATCAAGACATCCGTCAGTGATTCTGGTGGCCAAATATGAAGCAACCCATTGTTTGCTATGTTGTTGAGTGTGGCGTTTGCCGTCGTATCAAAGAAGAACATCAAAGACCTGCCGGAACTCTACAACCTATTACTATTCCTAGAAGGAAATGGGACCATGTTGAAATGGACTTCGTCACTGGATTCTTGTCATCATTGACCGACTTTCCAAAGTCGCACATTTTCTGGCCCTCAAAGAAACCATCACTGCGAGTCAGTTGGCAGCTTTCTATGTTTCTAGAATTAATTGTTTCACTCCATCGTATCCCATGGTAATCAGCTCATACCGTGGTAGCTTATTCACTTCAAGGTTTTGGGCAAGTTTCCAAGAAGCTATGGGGACTCATCTGTCCTTTAGCACCGCTTTTCACCCTCAGTCTCAAGGCCAAGTTGAACGAGTCAACCAAGTTCTCTAAGACATGCGTCGAGCTTGTGTCATTTCCTTCGGCAACAAATGTGAGGAATCTCTCCCATATGCTTAGTTCTCTTACAACAATAGCTATCAAGCTAGTCCGAAAATGTCCCCTTCAAAGTGTTATATGGACAAAAGTGTCGAACTCCTCTAAATTGGTAAGAAACTAGGGAACGGTCACTCTTCGGTCGGGATATTATCCAACATGCCAAAGAACAAGTCCACGTTATTCGCGAGAATCTGAAGACTGCTCGATCTCATCAGAAGAGTTTGTATGACCGTTATCACAAAGATATGGTCTATCAACCTGGCGGAAAGGCTTATCTTCGAGTCACCCTGATGAAAGGCGCTCACCGCATCGGGATCAAGGGCAAGCTAGCTCCTCGCTATATTGGTCCATTCACCATTCTCGAAAGACGAGGAAAAGTGGCATATCAACTAGAACTACCGTCGAACCTTTCTCAGGTTCACGATGTCTTCCATGTGTCACAGCTCCGCCGCTGCTTCAAGGACCCTATCCGAGTAGTGGACTACGAAATGCTTGAGTTGCAACAAGACCTCTCTTATAAAGAGCATCCGCTCCGCATTCTCGATCAAGCTGAATGTCACACCTGTCAGAAGGCTCTCAAATTTCTTAAAGTTCAGTGGTCACATCATTATGAAGACGAAGCCACTTGGGAACATGAGGATTGTCTTCGTGATGAATACCATGCTTTGTTTTTGTCTACCTCCTAAATCTCGGGATGACATTTCTTGTAGTGGAGGACATTTGTAGCACCCCAGTAATCAAGCTACATTAATACCATGCTAATGGTGCCATGCCATCATTTTTATTATTGCTAGATCTCACTTTGATTCAAATGCAAATCAAATTCAAAATTCAAATTATAAGGGAAATAATAAAATTCTCAAACATGAAAACTAATATGTTCAAAATGTGGCAAATAATTCATATAATTATGGTGAAGAAACCAACATTTTTAAAACTGTTTAGATGCCCTAAAATAAATAAAATAGGGGCTAAAATATTTATTTAATTTCCTGTTTAAAATTATAAAAATGCAAACTATTTTATTTAGATGTCAAACTTTTCAAGGCAGTGGCATATTTTACAACACTAATTTAGGTGCTATTATTTTATTTTATAAAACTAAAATAAAATAGAAAACAGTAAAAGAAAAATATAGATAAAAAAGAATAGAAAAGAAAAAAGGGAAACCCTCCCCTGGGCCTTGGCCCAGCCGGTTGGCGCGCCCCCTGCCTTCCTGTTCATGCGACCGCGTCGCTACAGGGAGGGGTCGTCCCCGACCACCTCGCTGGCGCCGATGGGGAGGGGATAAGGGCGCCCCCTCGGTCCCCTCGCCTCCCCCAACTCCACTTCCCCCTCTCCACCTCGCTCCCCCCTCGCCAGATCCGCACGCCGCTCGCGCCTGAGGTCGCCGCCCGCATCGCCCCGCCCTGCCCTTGTCGTCGCCGCCTCACCGTCATCCCACTTCCTCGCCGGCCTACACCGAACCTCGCCGCCCCTTGTTTCGACAACGATGGTGAAGCCCCATGCCCCTTCCCTTTCTCTCCGTCCCGGGGCCGTTCGTGCTCCCCCGCTCGGCCGCTCTCGCTCACTAGGCCCATACCACGGCCCTGGCTCACGCCCTCTGCGCCCCGTGCGCGCTCGCAGCCTCCGCAAGTGTACAATGCCCTAGTCTGGCCTTCCCCCGCTGCACTTGCCTACGCCCGCATCCGCCTCGCCCAGACCACGCCTCGCCCGCTGGAGCCGCCCGCCAGCGTGCGCGTCCGCCAAGCCGCTCGCTTGCACGCTGCTGCCGCCTTGCCGAGCGTGGCCGCGTCCCCACGTCGCGTCTGGCCGCTCGTCGTTGGACCATGCTCGCGTACTACCACCATCGCCACGCTCTGCCCTGGTCGGCCACCGCGCCGCGCCCTGCTCCTTGCTCCCTGCACGTCCTTCACCGCCCTCGGCTGCGCCGCGGCCACACCAACGTGGTCGCGTCGGCTCCTCCCCTCGCGAGGCCTTGGCCGCTGGTGCCCCTCCTGGTGCGTGCATCCTAGCCGCACCAATGGTTGGGCCACCGACAGATGGGCCCGTCCCTGTTAAAATGTAAATAGAAATAAAAAAAGATTTCTAAAATAAAACTAAAAATTAATTTATTTATTTATTAAGTTAATTTAATTACCTAATTAACTAGCTAATTAGTCAATGTGTCTATGACAAGGGGGCCCCACCCCTGTTGACCAGTCAACTTTGACTGGTCAACTCGGACCCCCTGGACCCACTGTCAGCCCCTTGTACACTTATGTGTACACTTTGGAGTACACATAGAATTTTGCTCTTTTATTTTGAATTAAAAATAATTTCAAAAAAATGTTTAAAACTTTGTAAATTCATATAAAATATTCCGTAACTCAGATGGAAATAATTTATATATGAAAGTTGCTTAGAAAAATGTGACGAATCCGAATATGTCATCCGTTCATCTGTAATGTGCCTCTAGCATAGCGGACTTGGATCCGTACCCTCAATTCATCTGTCTGAAAAATGCCAAACTCTAGCAAAACATTCCCGGATGTTTCCCCCCTTCGCATGTATCGTGTAGCATTGCGTTAGGTCACCCCTAGAACTTTATATTGCCATGTCAGGCATCATGTTGCATATGTTTGCTTTATATTTATTATTTCTTTCCCCTCTTCTCTCCAGTAGACACTGAGACTAACACCACCGCTACCCAGTACGACTACGGTGTCGATGACCCCTCCTTCTCGATAGAGCTTCCAGGCAAGCAAAACTCCCTTGATCATTCCAATACCGCCTACTCTTTCCCTCTACTGCTTGCACTAGAGTAGTGATGACGTTACTATCATATCGGTTGATCCCATACTGTTTCATAGTCTGTCCTTGTTGCTGCTGTTGTTGATACTTTACCTACTATCCTAAATGCTTAGTATAGGTTGCTAATTTACCATCAGTGACCCTACATTTTGGTTCATCTGCCATGATATATTAGGTTCGTGATCCCTTTTGGGTGGTGATCACGGATATATACTATATACTACTATACCACTTATGATACTTTCGGATGTGGGGGCTGAAAGGATAGGTGTTTCCATCTAGGTAGTGGTGGGTCTGGGTTCCCAATGGCCCCCGAGTGATTCTTGTGGCGAAGCGACATGGCAGGATGAGACCACCTAGGGGAGAGGTGGGCCTGGTCCCTGGTCGTCGTCCGTAGTTATTTCTTAATAACATGCTTAACGAGTTCGGATATTTGATCTGAGTTGGTCGTTGACCTATACAAACTAACTACCACGCATGAACATTTATGGACACTCGGCATCGTACTTTTCCTCCTGAAGCTTTTTAGACGTCACAGTTGAGCACGCGCCCGGGTGGTCCGAGTAAGCACCTGTCTTGTATAAGGAGGTAGCCAGGACTGATCCCGATCGTCCTTGCAACATGCAAGAGTGCAACGGGCGATGGGCCCAAGACCCCTGCGCACTTAGGATGTAGACTGGCATGCTAACCTCTCTAGAGAGCCTAGGTAGGGCTATGACGTGCTGATCTTTCGAGGTTGGGCATTACCGTGGAAAGTGTGTCCGGCCAGAGTAATCGAGCGTGTTGGGCAATGTGGTGCACCCCTGCAGGGAAGTTGATATATTCTAATAGATGTGTCCACGGTAACAGGACGACTTGGAGTTGTATTCTGACCTCTTACAACTAAAACCGAATACTTAATAAAACACACCCAGTTAAGTGACAAATACAACCCGACGATCGCTCTCTTACAGGGTGACCAGGAGAGGATCTCCGGGTAGGATTTATGCTATACGATGATACTTTTTACTATACCAGCTACTCCCTTCTACTGCTTCAAGATGGAGGCTGTCAGAATCGTAGTCTTGGATAGGAGTAGCTTCTCCCCCCTTTATTATGGCAATCTGCAGTTTAGTCCACAAATACTACCCCTTTATTGATACTGATGCATACGTAGTGTAGATCTGATGTAAGTCTTGCGAGTACTTTGGATGAGTACTCACAGTTTCTTTGCTACCTCTTTTCTCCCTATACCTGTTTGTTGCAATTAGTTGACAGAGGCCCGGAGCCAGCTGTCACCATCGACGACTACTACTACCCTGCTGGTGACTACTACTCATGGAGGCCGACGACAACCAGGAGTAGATAGGAGGCTCCCAAGCAGGAGGCCTTGCCTTTTTGATCGTCGTTGCTTTGGTGCTAGCCCTCTTAAGGCAAACTTGTTTAACTTATGTCTGTACGCAGATATTGTTGCTTCTGCTAACTCATTTGTATTCGAGCCCTAGAGGCCCGTGGTTTGTAATATAAAGCTTGTATGACTTTAATTTGTGTCTAGAATTGTGTTGTGATATCTTCCAGTGAGTCCCTGATGTTGATCATACACATTTGTGTGTATGATTAGTGTAAGATTGAATAGGGGGCGTCACATTGCTATATAGTGCCTCGAATAGGGAGAAATTCAGAGGCCAGTGGTGGGTGGTGTTATACCACAATTTCATCGTTAGAAGCCACTTGCGCCATTGCCATGGTGTGTCATGGACGGAGCTTCATAGGTACATCTCGAGGCACTTTTTGAGGCGCTCACAGTAACCATCAGTTTGGGGATGGTACGAGGTGAAGTAATGCAGTTTGTTGCCCATCACAGTCAGGAGCTATATCTTGTGAAGATCTTGCATGGTTGGAGGCGACCTGGGTGGCGTTGAACAGATGGAGGAGAGGGACAAAGTGGGTGTACTTTGTGAGTCGATCCACCACCCCTATTATTGTGTCGTAGCCATACTTCATCAAGTCCTCGGCAAAATACATCATGAGGCTGTGCCCTGGCTCCGAGGGTGCTGGGAGTGGTTGAAGCTTGCCCATTGGTTCCCAATTTTTCATGCATGGCATGCTAACAGACATCACACTGTCTGATAAGATCTTTTACCGCTTGTTTCAGAATGAGCTAGGCGCATAGCTTCTTGACGTGTTGATAGGTGTCAATGGCACTAGAGTGGCCGACCATGATGCTCTCATGTAGGGCACTGAACAATTTTGTCTAAAGGGTTGTGCTGGTGTCGATCTAGAGGCGACCGTTTAGGCGGTTCACCCCCTGCTATAGAGAGTGAACTTGTGCATTAGGACTAGTAAGTACAAGTTGTGTCAATAATTCCCGAGCGTCCACATTAGTCTCATGGGAGTTTGCATCATCCTAAAGCCACTTCGGTGGACATATGGAGAGGATGTCGACATGTGACAGTCTGGTTTTTGCCTTCTTTTCTTTGCCTGGTTTTCAGTTGAGTTGGTTTTGAATTTGGAGTTTTTGAATCACTTCATTTGGACTTAACCACTTGGGTACTCCTTGACTTTCACCCAAGTGCTCCCTCTCCTCCTCAAAACCATCATTTCACCCCTGGATCAACTCAAAATATTGCTTGGAATATTTTTCTTAAATGAAAAATATTCATTTTGCCCTCCAAAACCCTAGTTAGCCCTCTGTGCTCCATAGCAACCCTAATTTTTCTTGCCCCAAAAATCCTGAGAAAAATCCCAATTATTCTTTGGACCCTAGGGCACCTTTCTGAGCAAAAATATTTCACCACCCTTTGGAATATTTTGGCTACATAAAATAAATTCATTTTTGGACAAAAATGGTAGTTTCTACAGCAACTACCATTCTACTAGCTCCATTGTAGCTGGTTTTCCTTGTGCCTATTCACCTTAGTAAGTGTAAGCAAGCCTCCAAAGCTCAGCCCTTAACTCCCAGTGGTTTGACTAGAGTAAACCTCCAAAGTTACTGTCCAGAAACTTCCTGGCAGTACAAATCCATTTCTACTGCACCTGGATCCAAGCCAAACAGTGGTAACACTTCAAACTACTAAGGACTACACGCCAGACATCAAGTTAGCGCTTAGGGAGGCCTGATGTCATGGTTCACGCGGTGACTGCGTTCGTCCGGGCATGCTGGCATGCAAAACACATGCTCTGCATGCCGCCTAGCGCTCTGTTGAGCGCGTGCTCGCTGCCCAGCCTACCCGAGCATGCCAAGCGTCGCCACCATCCCCGTCTCCATCCCCTTAACTCCCCCTAGAACTCGCCGACGCCGGAGCATGGCGCAACGGGCACGGGCACGGTCCGGCCAACGACACAGTGCGCGGTGCACTATGCTCGTCGTCTTCTCCCTCCTCCCTGTGCTCGTCCGCGCCCGCCAATAGTTCCCGCGTGACCTCCATCGTCTTCCTCCTCTATCGCTGGCGCCGTTCATCACCGGGCGCCATGGACAGGTGTCCTCCGGCAGAGCCCGAACCCTCCTCACCGCCTGCTTATAAATGCCGCCACCCCCAGCCTCTTTGAGCACCCGCAGCTACTCCCACACCCTCCACAAACTTGTAGAACCCGCAGCCCGGCCGGGCAGGCCGCGGCCGTCCCCAAGCTCGAGCTTGCCGGCGATCCCCTTCGGTTCGTCCCCACAGCTCCAGCCCCTCCCTGGCCAGGGTGACCCTGCCACGGCCTCCGCCACTCTTCGGTGAGGGTGTTCCACCCCGTTGGAGCCCCCGGAGCCGCCCCGAGCCGCCATCGTCTTCGTCTCCGGCAACTGCTGCCCTCTGCCTCCACTAGAGAGGCCGTTTTCGACATCACCCGGTCACCTCTAGCCATGCTACGGGTACGGGCAGGTGCGCCATCTTCTTCTCCTTCGATTCCCCCCTCTTGTTTGACCCCAAGAACCCTCGTTGCTGGCGTATGCTCCGGTGAAGCTCCTCCTCCCTCTGTTTCCTTCTCCCCCTCCTCTGGCCTGACAAGCGGGGCCCGCTAGTCAGCCACTCAGTATGCGCGCGAAGCGGTATGAGTGGTGGCGCCCCGGGCGTTTACGCCTTGGACTTCACCCCTCCAGTATGTTTTCTTTTTAAATCAAATTCATTTAAATCCAGGAAACTTCAAACAACCATAACTTTTTATCTATAAGTCCAAATGCATTGATTCTTTTTGCATTGTGTTCTTTGTCCAAAAATCTAACAACACCCAAAAGATGGGATTATTCCTTGGTTTCTTGATGTTTTCTTTTTGTGGTTTTATTTATTTTCAGAAGAGCAAGCTTGTCTTGAGGATCACTAGGAGATTTGTGAACCTCATCAGCACTAAGGCAAGCCACAACAACATTTTCATAGTACCACTTGAATATTTGTGTTTTCCTACTTGAACTTATGATTATTCATGCATTTAAATAATTATTATGAGAAGTATATTCTGTTAAATGCTTGCCATGTTAGATATGCTTGATTTACAGAAAGTTTGGAATGAATCTGGCTGATAATCTAACAAGAACTTAGATATGAGTAATGATATAATGATATGGCCATGGAGGTTAATAATTAGTTTAATAATTATTCTTGCATGATGAAAAATGATGAGATTGCTAGAAATGGTTCTGGTTTAAGTGAGGTTTGATCTTAACCAGAGAAGTATCTTGAGTTGGTGATGGCTCCGTGGGAGCGTAGTTGAAGTGGTTATTTTCTTGGTTATTTGATGCATATGTTAGTGATGCATATCAATGCATTATGACAACGGTTACTTTCACTTTAAGTTGAACCTGATTAATAACTCAACTTGAATATGTTGTTGACCGGGTCATGGTGCCGCTGAAACGAGTTTTTCCCAGTGCAACCACATTTGCCGGTATGGGACGGCCTTAATGCGTTTCATTGTCGTGCCTCTGGTCGGTGCCTCCATCTAGGGAAGGTTATGGGCGTGCTGTACCGTGGCCCGGTAAGCAGGCATAACAATGTGTGCCAGTTGATGAGTTAAGTGTTTGGGTCCCATAGTGGATCGTTGCCACGACGGTGGTTTGAGGTGCCTTGAGGTAGACACAGGGCCACCCAGGACTAGCCCGATGGGGATTGAGTCAGAGTGGCCGGGAGAGTGTCATGACAATGAAGTGGTTTTGCCAGAATGCCGTTGGTCCACCCGAATGGGAGGGCGAGACCATGGGTTCCGTAGTGTGGGTACAGTGCGCTACCTCTGCAGAGTGTATTAATCTATCGATAGCCGAGTCCATGGTTACGGACACGCTCGAAAGTAGGGTACACCATGGGTCAACACTTAATAAATTTGCACACTAAGACTTGCACTAAGGTAATGGCAGTGAGGCCATCATGTTGAGGTTGAGACCAATTGTTGGTCAGGGTTGTGATCGCCGTAAGGATTACGAGATTGTCATTGAAGTTCTTCATGTTTGTGGTCCGGAAATGATCACGTTCGGTAAGCCAGTCCATGGGACGAGTACCACTTGAGCATATTCACAGCATGTTGGATATATATTGTTGCATTGTATTTAATTGGTTAAGTATCATGATATTGTTTGGCATTATGTTTATGATTGTTGTGAGCTTGCAAGTACATTCAATGTACTGACCTGGCATGTCATGCCAGATTTCAGGAAAGTCTCATTGGAAAGGAGAGCTGTCCGAGTCTAGATCGTGTCCACATTAGTGTCCCTGTGCTATGGAGTCCCGCTACGACGTTATTCCGCTGGCGCGTAGTTGTCATGATCGAGGCCCCTTTATGTTTACTAAATAATGTACATATTGTTCAGCCGCATCGTGTGTGCCGCTTGGCCTCGCTAACTGTTATAATATGAACTATGCTCCGCTAGCATGAATAAAACGGTTGTTTTTCTGTACCAAGTTGTTGTGTGTTGCCAGAAGACAATGTCTCTGGGCTGGCAATGCAGGGTAAACCGGTCACTCTGAGCCGGGGTGCCACAATGCTTGGTATCAGAGTCGCGCTGACTATAGGCTACGCTAGACTATGCCGAGTTAATTGGACGTTAGATACAAGTTGTAGTTGAGTGCCGGTAGCCTATTGTAGCTGGTTGTTGCATTGCATGCACTGATTTTTATTTGTATGCTAACATGCTAATGGTTGTGAGTGTAGATGGCTCCGGTGTTGTATCCGTGCCAGTTGCAGCTGATGCCGTACACGTAGCCGCATCTCCTTCGTAACGTGTGTCGTCGGTTGTACCCTCACGGTGACGATCCAGTCTATCATGAGTACTGGGAGCGTCTAGCTGACTCGGTGTATGAGTATCATGCCGTGGTTACTCTGCGCACCAGTTTCAATTCCAGCACTTACACTCGTACTTCTCGAAGCGGCTATGCTTCTACCGCTTCTCAGGCTATCCAGTTTGCTACATTCGAGGTACTCGTTGAGCTCCGTTACAACGAGGTCCGGTTGCAGAACCACCCAGGTTTCCACTCCTATCCTTCTCTCCACAATAATGGTCGTTTCCGTTTCCCTGTCATCGATCCGGAGTCTGATAGTGTAGCTAGCCACCTTTCTCACTATATCACTGCTAGCTATCTTCTGATCTACGAGTTGGCTCGTGAGCTGAGTCGTGCCCGTACTGCTTTAGCCTCTGCTTTAGTTTCTGCTAGCTCAGCCACTACTCCACCATCTGTAGGATTTACTCCCTATATTCCTGCCAGTTCTAGATCCCCTGTTTCCCCAGTTACTCCTCTGAGTAGTTGGGCACCGCGACTATGAGTTTGCTTAGTGCTCCTGCTGAGTGGGTTTCACTCCTCGCCACTCCTGTAGCCCCGATGATTCACCCTCCACCTGCCCCGGAGGGAGAGCCCTCGAGGCAGCATCGTCATGTCCCTTTTAACCCGGAGGTCTCAGTTAACCCTGTCAGTTCAGGATCCGAGTCCGCTTTAGGAGAGGACACCGCAGCACCAGCCGAGCAGTAGAGCTTCCGAGTATTCGTAGTCATTAGGATGGAGTATGGATGTAGTCGTATGAGTCATGATGTTTCGTTTCATGTATGAGGGTAGTTGGACCTGGCATGTTGTTATCTTTCATGTATGAGTCTATGTATAATTATGTTGGAACTTTATTTTATTCGCCGTATTTTCTTCGCCATTTCTGTTTTACTCGGATTTTGTTGCTGGTTTGTCCCCAGTTTATTTTGAATGCTTCTCATCTCGGTTGCATTGCCTTGGGAAAATAATCATATTAGGATGACGCGGGGAGGCTGTAGTAGCAACGTTCGCGAGGGTTCTCCTGTTCGTCGTTCCGCACGACAGGAAGGACACTCACCCGAGCCGTACGTTCCACCACCGCCTCCACCGCCAAATCCGCCCTCCACCGAGCAAATTATGTGTATGTTTGAGGAAAGACGAAATAATGATCTGGTGGAAATATTCAGAAGTATTCAAGCTGTGGTTGGACAGAATGGAAATCAGCCCGGTCACCACTCCAAGCTATCTGATTTTCAAAGGACTAAGCCTCCTAGTTTCAGTCAGGCCATTGATCCCTTGGATGCAGATGATTGGTTGAGAACTATGGAAAAGAAGCTTGAGGTTGCTCGAACTGATGAAGGGGATAAAGTTCCATTTGTAACACATTATCTTGAAGGCGCTGCTGCCATATGGTGGGAAAATGAAAAAGCCATGTGGACTGCTGATGAAGAAATTACCTGGTCAAGATTAAAGGAACGATTCCGGAAATATCACATCCCTACAGGAATTATGAAGACTAAGCAACATGAATTTCTCGCGCTCCTCCAAGGAAGCCAGTCTGTGGGAGAATATTTGCAGAAATTCAATCATCTGTCACATTACTCTCAATATGACGTGGCCACTGAGGAAAGAAAGATGGACATGTTTCTTGGTGGGTTAAAACCGCAACTTCATTGTACTCTCAGTATGTTTGATATCCCAGACTTCCAAACCCTGGTGAACAAGGCTTTCATTGCTAAAAGGGAACACAAGCTTACATCAGATACTAAGCATGTCAACAATGATCGCAAGCGCAAGTCTGAGCCAGGAAAAGAAATGCAACCAGTGCATAAGGTTCATACCTGGAAGCTGACTCAGGTAGCATACAAGCCCAATGGGCAGCAAAATATTAACAAGACCACCACCCAAGTCAAGAATGACGTGCTCAACCCAGTTCTAGAGAATCGACTACGCAGCAATTCCTGTTTCAATTGTGGGCAAATCGGACATTATGCCAAGCAGTGTCCCACGAACAATCGGACCAATGCTACATTCAAGCCACAAGTCCATTATATGGAGGCATGCCCAGATCAGCATGACCTCACAGGATACATTCATCACATCTCCGCCGACGAAGCCCAAGAGAACCCCGAAGTCATCATTGGTATGTTCCCTGTTAATAACATACCTGCAGTAATTTTATTTGACTCTGGGGCTTCCCACTCTTTCATTTCTCGGAGTTTTGTTGCCCAAAACAAATTTCCTTGTTTGCTTTTGGGAAAGAATATGCTGGTGCAAACCCCGGGATCTCTAATCAGAAGCAATATAGTCTACCGTAATCTGGAAGTCAATATCAACGGAGTCTGTTTTCCAAATTCTTTGATACTTATTGAATCCGATAAGTTGGATGTTATCTTGGGTATGAATTGGCTGACTCAGTATCAAGTATGCATTAATTGTGCGACCTGAGAAGTCAACTTGACTGGCCAAGAGGGACAAACTACAAAATTTATTGCTCGTAGGAGCATACCCTCCAAGGAAATGGTCTTTATAGCAATGGCTGAAATGGAATTAATTTCGGTGGTCAGCGAGTTTCCTGATGTATTCCCAGAAGAACTGCCAGGCATGCCACCTGATCGAGAGCTTGAGTTTGCAATAGATCTTGTGCCCAGAACCACACCAATACACAAGAAGTATTATCGAATGCCGTCATCAGAATTAGTGGAGCTAAAGAAACAGCTTGATGAAATGCTCCAGAAAGGGTATATCCGCCCCAGCTCCTCACCATGGGGATCACCGGCTATCTTTGTGGACAAGAAAGATGGTAGCCTCCGCATGTGTGTGGATTACCGTCAGTTGAATGATGTCACAATCAAAAACAAATACCCTCTGCCAAGAATTGATGATTTGTTCGACCAGCTCAGTGGGGCCAAGGTGTTCTCCAAGATTGATTTACGGACGGGATATTATCAGCTCAAAATTAAAAAGGAGGATATTCCCAAGACCGCGTTCACCACTCGCTACGGTCTCTATGAATATACAGTTATGTCTTTCGGCCTCACCAACGCCCCTACCTTCTTCATGCATATGATGAATAAAGTATTCATGGACTTCCTCGATAAGTTCGTGGTCGTCTTCATCGATGATATACTCATTTACTCAAGAAGTGAAGAAGAGCATAAGGAACACCTCCGAGCAGTGTTACAATGACTCCGTGAGCATCAGTTATACGCCAAATTCAGTAAATGTGAGTTTTGGCTCAAGCAAGTTGGATTCCTCGGGCATGTGCAATCCGCTGAAGGTATAGCCGTGGACCCAAGCAAGGTAAAGGATGTGCTCGACTGGTTGCAACCCGCAACCGTATCTCGGATCCGGAGTTTTCTTGGATTAGCCGGATATTACCGTCGTTTCATTGAAGGGTTTTCCAAGATTGCTAAACCCATGACAGAGCTGCTCAAAAAGGATAAGAAGTTTGAATGGACTGAGGATTGTGAGAAAAGTTTCACCGAGTTAAAGAAACGACTGACAACTGCACCAGTATTAACACTCCCAGATATCTACCGCAGCTTTGATGTGTACTGCGACGCTTCCAGGCAAGGACTTGGATGCGTACTTATGCAAGATGGCAAGGTAGTAGCTTATGCCTCACGGCAGCTACAACCCCACGAGGGGAATTACCCCACTCATGATTTGGAAATGGCCGCGGTGGTTCATGCTCTAAAAATTTGGAGACACTATCTCATTGGGAAAAGGTGCCAAATTTTTACCGATCACAAAAGCCTCAAATATATATTTACTTAGCCGGATTTAAATCTCCATCAACAAAGACGACTTGAGTTGGTTAAGGATTATGACCTTGGAATAAATTACCATCCGGGTTAGGCCAACGTGGTTGCCGATGCGCTCAGTCGAAAGCCCGTCAGTTTAAATGTCATATTGGAATCATTGCCTCCCGAACTTAAAGAAGAGATTGCTCAGCTCAACCTGGTCATAGTTGAGGCTGGCCTTGACAATATTCTGAAAGTTACCCCAACTCTTGAGGAAGAAATCCGCAAGGCCCAGCCCGGCGATGCCGGTTTGCAGAAACGTGTCAAGCTTTCCGATTTCTCGAAAGGATACGGTTCCCTCCGATTCAGGGGAAGGATTTGTGTGCCTAATCAAGCAGATATGAAGCAGAAGATCCTGTCAGAAGCCCATGAATCCTCGTATTCAATTCACCCAGGAGGCACAAAAATGTATGAAGACCTTCGAAAAATATTCTGGTGGGATGGAATGAAGAAGGACATTGCTTATTTCGTGGCCTGTTGCGACATATGCAACAAGGTAAAGGCGGAACATCAGAAGCCAGCCAGACTTCTCCAACCGCGGCCAGTGTCACAATGGAAATGGGATGATGTCTGTATGGATTTCATCACCGGACTACCTAAGACCCGACGACGCAATGATGCGATCTGGGTCATAGTGGATACATTAACCAAGGTAGCCCACTTCCTCCCAATCAAAACCTCATATCGAGCAGATGAGCTTGCACAACTGTATGTATCCAGAATAGTCAGTCTACTTGGAGTTCCCTGAACCATCACTTCTGACCGAGGTTCACTTTTTACCTCCGCTTTTTGTTCCCGTCTCCATCGAGCCTTAGAGACGGAGTTGAAGTACAGTACCGCTTATCATCCTCAGATGGATGGACAAACAGAACGGGTAAACCAAATACTTGAGGATATGCTGCGAGCCTGTGTTTTGGCCCAAGGCCCAAAATGGGAAGACTGCTTATCGTACGCCAAATTCTCGTAGAACAATAGCTTCCAGACCAGTTTAAAAATGTCACCATATGAAGCTTTGTATGGCCGTAAGTGCCGCACTCCATTAAATTGGTCTCAAACTGGAGATAGCCATATTTTCGAAACGGATCTCATGCTGGAAGCCGAAAAGCAAGTCAAGGAAATTAGAGACAGACTGCAGTTGGCCAAATCACGACAAAAAAGTTATTATGATGCAAAGCACCGCCAGATCAGCTTTGAACCCAGAGAACATGTCTATATCCGAGTCACGCCTATGAAAGGTATCAAGAGGTTTCAGACTCGTGGAAAATTGGCACCCGGATTTATTGGTCCATTTCCCGTTATGACACGAGTGGGTGTTGTGGCATATCAGTTAGAGTTGCCCCTGAGTTATCAGACGTGCACAACGTGTTCCACGTTTCACAATTGCGATGGTGCATATCATCGCCCGAGAAAAAGACTGATTTGATAGAGATAGAGTTGGCAAAGGACTTAACCTATGAAGAGAGGCTGGTGAAAATTTTGGTTTAGATGGAAAGAGTAACTCGCAGTAAAGCACGAAAGTTTTACAAAGTCCAATGGAAGCATCATACCGAGTCAAAATCAACCTGGGAATCAGAAGAATTTCTAAGGGCATGTTATCCAGAATGGTTTTCCCAAGCAACCGAATCTCTAGGACGAGATTCATTTTAAGTGGGGGAGGTTTGTGACAGTCTGGTTTTTGCCCTCTTTTCTTTGCCTGGTTTTCAGGTGAGTTGGTTTTGAATATGGAGTTTTTGAATCACTTCATTTGGACTTAACCACTTGGGTACTCATTGACTTTCACCCAAGTGCTCCCTCTCCTCCTCAAAACCATCATTTCACCCCTGGATTAACTCAAAATATTGCTTGGAATATTTTTCTTAAATGAAAATATTCATTTTTCCCTCCAAAACCCTAGTTAGCCCTTTGTGCTCCATAGCAACCCTAATTTTTCTTTCCCCAAAAATCCTGAGAAAAATCCCAATTATTCTTTGGACCCTAGGGCACCTTTCTAAGCAAAAATATTTCACCACTCTTAGGAATATTTTGGCTACATAAAATAAATTCATTTTTGGACAAAAATGGTAGTTTCTACAGCAACTACCATTCTACTAGCTCCATTGTAGCTGGTTTTCCTTGTGCCTATTCACCTTAGTAAGTGTAAGCAAGCCTCCAAAGCTCAGCCCTTAACTCCCAGTGGTTTGACTAGAGTAAACCTCCAAAGTTACTATCCAGAAACTTCCTGGAAGTACAAATCCATTTCTACTGCACCTGGATCCAAGCCAAACAGTGGTAACACTTCAAACTACCAAGGACTACATGCCAGACATCAAGTTAGCGCTTAGGGTGACCTGATGTCACGGTTCATGCGGTGACCGTGTTCGTCCGGGCATGCTGGCATGCAAAACACGCGCTCTGCGTGCTGCCTAGCGCTCTGTTGAGCGCGTGCTCGCTGCCCAGCCTGCCCGACTATGCCAGGCCTCGCCACCATCCCCATCTCCACCCCCTTAACTTCCCCTGGCACTCGTCGAAGTTGGAGCTTGCCGCAGCGGGCACGAGCACGGTCCGGCCAATGACACAGTGCACAGCGCACTGTGCTCGTCGTCTTCTCCCTCGTCCCTGTGCTTGTCCATGCCCGCCAATAGTTCCCGCGTGACCTCCATCGTCTTCCCCCTCTCTCGCTGGCGCCGTTCGTCGCCGGGTGCCGTGGACAGGTGTCCTCCGGCGGAGCCCGAACCCTCCTCGCCGCCCGCCTATAAATGCCACCACCCCCGGCCTCTTTGAGCACCCACAGCTACTCCCACACCCTCCACAAACTTGTAGAAGCCGCAGCCCGGCCGGGCAGGCCGCGGGCTGCCGTCTCAAAGCTCGAGCTCGCCGGCGATCCCCTTTAGATCGTCCCCACAGCTCCAGCCCCTCCCCGGCCAGGGCGACCCTGCTAGGGCCTCCGCCACTCTTCGGGGAAGGCGTTCCGCCCTGTTGGAGCCCCTGGAGCCGCCCCGAGCCGCCGCCGTCTTCATCTCCGGCGATCGCTGCCCTCTGCCTCCGCTGGAGAGGCCGTTTCCGATGCCGTCCGGTCACCTCTAGCCATGCTACGGGTACGGGCAGGTGCGCCATCTTCTTCTCCTTCGATTCCCCCCTCTCGTTTGACCCCAAGAACCCTCGTTGCCGGCGTGTGCTCCGACGAAGCTCCGCCTCCCTCTGTTTCCTTCTCCCCCTCCTTCGGCCTGACTAGCGGGGCCCGCTAGTCAGCCACTCAGTACGCGCGTGAGGCGGTACGAGTGGTGGCGCCCCGGGCGTTTACACCTTCGACGTCACCCCCCAGTCTGTTTTCTTTTTGAATGAAATTCATTTAAACTAGGAAACTTCAAACAACCATAACTTTTTATCTATAAGTCCAAATGCATTGATTCTTTTTGCATTGTGTTCTTTGTCCAAAAATCTAACAGCACCCAAAAGATGGGAATTTTCCTTGCTGTCTAGATTTTCTGGTAATTTTCAGAAGGTTTCTTGATGTTTTCTTTTTGTGGTTTTATTTATTTTCAGAAGAGCAAGCTTGTCTTGAGGATCACTAGGAGATTTGTGAACCTCATCAGCACTAAGGCAAGCCACAACAACATTTTCATAGTGCCACTTGAATATTTGTGTTTTCCTACTTGAACTTATGATTATTCATGCATTTAAATAATTCTTATGATATGTATATTCTGTTTAATGCTTGCCATGTTAGATATGCTTGCTTTATAGAAAGTTTGAAATGAATATTGTTGATAAGTTAACAAGAACTTAGATATGAGTAATGATATAATGATATGGTCATGGAGGTAAATAATTAGTTTAATTATTATTCCTGCATGATGAAAAATGATGAGATTGCTAGAAATGGTTTTGGTTTAAGTGAGGTTTGATCTTAACCAGAGAAGTATCTTGAGTTGGTGATGGCTCCGTGGGAGCGTAGGCGAAGTGGTTATTTTCTTGGTTATTTGATGCATATGTTAGTGATGCATAGCAAGGCATTATGACACCGGTTACTTTCACTTTAAGTTGAACCTGATAAATAACTCAACTTGAATATGTTGTTGACCACGTCGTGGTGCCGCTGAAACGAATTTTTCTCAGTGCAACCACATTTGCCGATATGGGACGGCCTTAATGCGTTCCATTGTCGTGCCTCTAGTCGGTGCCTCCATCTAGGGAAGGTTATGGGCGTGTTGTACCCTGGCCCGGTAAGCAAGCATAACCTTGTGTGCCAGTTGATGAGTTATGTGTTTGGGTCCCAGAGTGGATCGTTGCCACGATGGTGGTTTGAGGTGTCTTGAGGTAGACACAGGGCCACCCAGGACTAGCCCGATGGGGATTGAGTCGGAGTGGCCGGGAGAGTGTCATGATAATGAAGTGGTTTCGTCGGAATGTCGTTGGTCCACCCGAATGGGAGGGCAAGGCCATGGGTTCCATAGTGTGGGTACAGTGCGCTACCTCTGCAGAGTGTATTAATCTATCGATAGCCGAGTCCACGGTTACGGACACGCTCGAAAGTAGGGTACACCATGGGTCACACTTAATAAATTTGCACACTGAGACTTACACTAAGGTAATGGCAGTGAGGCCATCATGTTGAGGTTGAGACCAAGTGTTGGTCAGGGTTGTGATCGCCGTAAGGATCACGAGATTGTCGTTGAAGTTCTTCATGTTTGTGGTCTGGAAATGATCACGTTCGGTAAGCCAGTCCATGGGACGAGTACCACTTGAGCATATTCACAGCATGTTGGATATATATTGTTGCATTGTATTTAATTGGTTAAGTATCATGATATTGTTTGTCATTATGTTGATGCTTGTTGTGAGCTTGCAAGTACATTCAATGTACTGACCTGGCGTGTCATGCCAGATTTCAGGAAAGTCTCGTTGGAAAGGAGAGATGTCCGAGTCTAGATCGTGTCCACATCGGTGTCCCTGTGCCATGGAGTCCCGCTACGACGTTATTCCGCTGTCGCGTAGTTGTCATGATCGAGGCCCCTTTATGTTTACTAAATAATGTACGTATTGTTCAGCCGCACCGTGTGTGCCGCTTGGCCTTGCTAACTGTTGTAATATGAACTATGCTCCGCTAGCATGAATAAAGCGATTGTTTTTCTGTACTAAGTTGTTGTGTGTTGCTAGAAGACAAGGTCTCTGGGCTGGCAATGCAGGGTAGACCGGTCACTCTGAGCCAGGGTGCCACACGACAGAGAGTAGGTTGGAAGGTTGACGCATGAGAGTGCATCTACATCACTATCATCCAACCCTTGCTTGTACTTAAAGGTGCATTGAAGGCTGACGAGTTTTGACATTACCTTGCGCTGGAGCTCGGTATCGAGTTGTTGATCGCCCAATGTGCAGAAGATCTTGTGTCCTATCAAGATGGTGATTGGTCCATGTTGTATATATGCTTACCATTTCTTCCTCGCCGTTGTCATCCCAAAAACTCTTTCTCATAGGTGGAAAGTTTCTGATTTCGCACCCCCAAGGCCATCTTGGATGAGGTCGGCACCCACTTTGGTGTCACACACATCTTTCTCAATGGCGAATGGATGTGTGAAGTTAGGCAAATCAAGCATTGGGGTCGTTGCCATGGCTCGCTTCAGAAGCTCGAAGGTTGCTTGTGCCTGCTCATTCCACGCAAGTCCTTGCTTCTGGAGTAGTTGTGTCAACAGCTTGGCGATGATGCTGTAATGTGGTACAAACTTGCGGTAGTAGTTGGATAACCCAACGAAGCCGCGAATCTCCATCGCGGTGGATGGCACAGGCCACTCATGCATGGCGCTGATCTAGCCGGCATCGGTGGCCACCCCTTCGCAAGAGATGACATGGCCCAAGTATTTGATGTGCGGTTGCATGAACAAGCACTTGGACACTTTGGCATAGAGCTACTTACGGAGCAGTTTGAGCACTAGGCAAAGGTGTTTCTCATGTTCCTGCATGTTAGTTATGTAAATGATGATGTCGTCTAGGAAGACAATGACAAACTTAAGGATGTAGCCGGTGAACACCGTGTTCATCAGGCATTGGAAGGTTGCCACAGCGTTGGTAATCCCAAATGGCATCACAAGGAAGTGAAAGTGGTCGTTGTGGGTTTTAAATGCCATCTTATCCTCGTCGTTCGGTCGCATACAGAATTGGTGGTAGCTGTTGCACACAGGGAGCTTGGAGAAGAGTGTGACGCCAACGAGCTTATCCAGCAGTTCATCGACGATCGGTAGGGTAAATTCGTTCTTGATTGTAGCAGCATTGAGGCGGTGCTAGTCGATGCCGAAGCACCAGTTGTTATCCTTTTTCTTCACGACGATCACATGCGATGTGTATGTACTCATGATATGTGAGATAATGTTGGCTTATAGCATGTCGCATACCTGCCACTCTATCTCGTCTCTTTGGAAGGGCGAGTACCGGTAGGGGCATTTGTTGATCATACTCCCGGTGAGGGTCGAGGCAGAGGGCTTGACGAACACATCCTTGAAGTTAGCAAGCACAATGCGAATGATAGGCGGCACCGGCTCATTGGACTCTCGTCCTGGGTAGTTCATGGTGTCTCCAATAGCACTACCACCTAGATCTCATTCTTTGCCTAACACTTGTACATGGTCGAGGTATTGAGTGCAATGAGCGTGATCTGAGCACACGCGTATACTCCATGGAGTGTGACCCTGCCATCCTTTCGGTTGCCAGCCAATCCATTCCCAGCGCACCATTGTAGGTGTCGAGCTCAAGCACATGTGTGTCCGTGTTGAAGGAATAACCATGCACGTTCCAATTGAAATTAGAGACCATTGCAATGTGTGGCCATTGGCCACCCACACGTTGACTGGTGTGATGGACGATGGCTTGGTGCCGATTCAGTGCAGGAAGTCGGCTTTGATGAAACCGTGCATGCTCCCAGAATTGAGAAGCAACAACATCACCTGATCTCCCAGCACACTCCCATGCGTATGGTTTGAGGAGCTTCAGTGCTGGACACGACCGGCATAGACACCATGCAGCATTATGGTCCCGGTAGTGCAGGTTCATCCAGGAGGTCTAGCACGCATGATGACCTCTGAGAGTACTTCCCCGGAATTGCCAACGTGAATGGTGAGGAGTTGTGTGGTGCGCTTGCACTAATGCTTCTGGGAGTATTTGTGTCCATAGATCTAGCTGAGGCCTTGGCGCATTGATACTCAAGCATTTGGTGCTCGCAGCCACAGTCTTCGTCGTCCGAGGCTTATGAGCGTGGCATGGCCATTGGGTGCACCAAAATGGGCGTTGGTAGTGGTAGAGGTTGTCCTACTGGAGCAGGTCAAAATAGTGGTCTTGTGTGCTTGAATTTCTCTGCCTGGCTATGAGCATATATCATAGTGTGAGTGATGCTAGCCGGTGATTAAAACTGCATGGCCAGGTGAAGGTCACTGTGGATCCCAAGCAGGAACAATGTAATGAAAAAGTTCGGACTCAACAACGTGTCCAACAATAGTAGATGGTACATGTGTGCCTCAAACTGTTGTCAATATTCCGCCATTGTGCCTATTTCTTGAAGTTGGAGCAGTTGATGCATCTGGATCTCGAACTCCTCTAGCCCAAATTCTTCCTCGATCATGCCCTAGAAGAGCTGAAAGTGCATTTACCTCTAAATGGTGTTTTGCTGTGATGCCAATGTGGTTAGTGGAACTAATGACGGATGTTAAGGTTTATCTCAGGCCATTGCTTCCTCCAAGGTTTATTGAGGAGATGTTTGACCCCCCCCCCCACACACACACAAACGCACATAAAAAATGTTAAAGGTATGTTTTTTATAGCAATTTGAAGCTTTGGCTTCAATTTATTTGAGTCATAGGACAATGGCACTATCAAGAGGGGTCGACATGCTCAAATTAAGGTGCGGGAAGACTTCAAAT
This sequence comes from Triticum dicoccoides, assembly GCF_002162155.2. Lineage (NCBI taxonomy): Eukaryota > Viridiplantae > Streptophyta > Magnoliopsida > Poales > Poaceae > Triticum > Triticum dicoccoides. Next base: position 390,965,027 of record NC_041383.1, on the reverse strand, counting down.
ATGCATGTCGACCTCCCTACACCTACCACTTAAAAAATCCACAAAACCCACCTCGTAAGTGCCCATGGTCACCATACCCCATGAACACGGGGTCCAACAGTTGTGCACATGAAGTACATGGTTAAATCTATGGATACCCCATGCACACGGGCCCTGCACCCCATGCATAGGAGATAGTGAAAAACTCTATAGACATCCCGTGCACACAAGGTCTTCTACCCCCGTGCACACAGGGTTTGGGGGATTCTCTTGGGTGACCCCGTGCGCATGGCGCCATCAGGTGGGCAACGATCACTGGGAGGTGGTATCTATATAAATATACCTTCTTACTCCTCCATCCCGAACCCTAATGTCTTGAGCTTCTCCACTATTGTTAAACTCCATTTTTCCAAGACTCTCTATCCCTCCACCCAATCACTTTGATTCCTTTGGTATAGAGAGAGCAAGACCCAATCTACAACTTGACCAAACTGATTCGTGTTCCCCTCTCGATTTATTAACACTTGTTACTCTTGGAGCTTGGGATCCTAGGCGGTTGAGATCCCTTTGAAAGCTTCCTTGCTTGTGGTGTGCTTCATAGAAGTTTGTAAAAGTGTGGTCGTCGCATTCAAGAGCAACCCAATGTGATTCGGGCTCATTTTTTGGGGTCGCTTGGAGGGGAACGCAGTGAGACACTTGATGGCATTCTGGAGGCTTAGTTATGGCACTGCTCCAACAAAGATTGGCACTCCCCAAAGAGTGTGAACTTCGGGATAAATCTGCGTCCTCGACGAACTTATGGTTAATCATTTCCAAACTTTTACCTGTGTTGTATGCTTGTTGAGTTGCCAATTGGTTTCTTGGCTTGCATATATTGCTTTGATCTTGCTTGCCATACGGGTTGCACATATAGAGACCCTACTTTATCTGCAATTAACCAAAATTGGAAGATAAACTTACAAATTTTTAGTCTCCTATTCACCCCCCTAGTCGGTCGTATCAATCTTTTCAATTGGTATCAAAGCTAAGATTATTTATTAGGGCTTAACTGCCTAAAGAGAATATGCTCAATAGTCAGGATGATGATTTAAGACAACGGTCCACCAATGGCGCCCCTACAGTACCACCGGAGGTTCCCGCCCTACCTTGATAGTGGCAGAACTCACCTCCTTAATGACATAATTTAAATCCAACTTCAGTAAGGAAATTTGCACCCTTGTCAAGGCTGAGGTGGATACAAAAGTTAAAGCCTCCACTTCCGCGTCATCCTCATTTACTCCAAATGAGACCGAAGATATGGATGGTATAAGAGAGACTCTTAACAATCTCAAACCTACTACCGCACCTTTCTACAATGTCGTAGAGCCACACTGCTCTCCACAACCTATCCAATATATGCATATTAATCCCATTGGGGCTCCGCCTTCTTTGAAATCAACATGTTTGCTCAATGGAAAAATCACTATAGAGTCTCACATTCGTGATGCCTTGAATCAACTATGGTGGGGTGATTGTCAATGGGTTCAAGCCCAAGAATCCATCAAGTCTTACTCTAAGGGAAGCCATTAATGATCAACTCAATGCCACACCTCTCAACATGTTCTATCTTGTTGTCACCGATGTGTATGTTGATTCAATTGCTATCTTCAAGATGATATGTCCATTTTGCATCATGTTTACCTACTGCTATTTATGATGTTTTTAAGCATAATAATGCTTTTTGGAGTAATTCTAATGCCTTTTCTCTCATAATATGCAAGGTTCACAAAAAGAGGGAGAATTCCGACAGCTGGAAATCTGAACTTGAAAAAGCTACTTCAGGCCACCTATTCTGCACAACTCCAGCTGAGCTGAAACTTCATGCGGAAATTTTATGGAATAAATAATAAATACTGGAGCAAATAACTATTGGAGGGGGGCCACCTGGTGAGCACAAGACACCAGGGCGCGCCAGGCCCCCCAAGCGTGCCCTGGTGGGTTGTGCTCAGCCCAGACCACCTCCGGTGCCCCTCTTCTAGTATAAAAATCATTTAGACCTAGAAAAAATAAGGAGAAGACTTTCAGGACGGAGCGCCTCCGCCTCAAGGTGGAACTTGGACAGGAGCACTTTTGCCCTTTGGCGGAGTGATTCCGCCGGGGGAACATCCCTCCCGGAGGGGGAAATCATCATCATCATCATCACCAACAACTCTCCCATCTTGGGGAGGGCAATCTCCATCAACATCTTCAACAACAACATCTCCTCTCAAACCCTAGTTCATCTCTTGTGTTCAATCTTTGTACCAGAACTATAGATTGGTACTTGTGGGTGACTAGTAGTGTTGATTACTATATGGTTTATTTGGTGGAAGATTATATGTTTAGATGCATTATGCTATTTAATACCCCTCTGATCTTGATCATGATTATCATTTGTGAGTAGTTACTTTTGTTCTTGAGGTCACGGGAGAAATCTTTTTTTGCAAGTAATCATGTGAATTTTATGTGTTCGATATTTTGATGGTATATATGTTGTGATTCCCTTAGTGGTGTGATGTGAACGTCGACTACATGAAACTTCATTATACTTGGGCCTAAGGGAATGCATTGTGGAGTAGTTATTAGATGATGGGTTGCAAGATTGGCAGAAGCTTAAACCCTAGTTTATGTGTTATATCGTAAGGGACTGATTTTGATCAAAAAGTTTAATGTTATGGTTAGAATTTATTCTTAATACTTTTCTCGTAGTTGCGAATGGTTGCGAGGGGGTTAATCATAAGTAGGAGATTTGTTCAAGTAAGAACAGCACCTAAGCACCGATCCACCCACATATCAAATTATTGAAGTAGTGAACACAAATCAAACCAACATGATGAAAGTGACTAGATGAAATTCCCGTGTGCCCTCAAGAACACTTTGCTTATCATAAGAGACCATTTTGGCCTGTCCTTTGCCTCAAAAGGATTGAGCTACCATGCTGCACTTTTTTTACTGTTACGGTTACTTTCTCGTTACAAATTATCTTGCCATCAAACTACTCGTTACTTAAAATTTCAGTGCTTGCAGACATTACCTTGCTGAAAACCGCTTGCCATTTCCTTCTGCTCCTCGTTGGGTTCGACACTCTTACTTATCAAAAGTACTACAATTGATCCCCTATACTTGTGGGTCATCAAGGCTCTTTTCTGGCGCTGTTGTCGGGGAGTGAAGCGCTCTTGGTAAGTGGAAATCGGTAAGGAAAAACTATTAGTACATGCTGAAATTTATTGTCACTTGTTACCATGGAGAACAATCCTTCGAGGGGTTTGTTCGGGGTATCACCACCTCGACCGGAACCACAATTAGTTACCCCTCAATCTACTGCACCTACTAAAAATATTGAATATGAAATTTCTTCGGGTATGATAGAACAACTTCTAGCTAATCCTTATGAAGGAGATGGAACCGAACATCCTGATATGCACTTAATATATGTGGATGAAATTTGTGGATTATTTAAGCTTATAGGTTTACCCAGAGATGAAGCTAAGAAGAAGGTTTTCCCTTTATCTTTGAAGGGAAAAGCATTGGCATGGTATAGGCTATGCGATGATATTGGATCTTGGAATTGGAACCGGTTGAAATTGGAATTCCATCAAAAATTGTATCCTACGCATCTAGTTCATCGTGATCGGAATTATATATATAATTTTTGGCCTCGTGAAGGAGAAAGTAGCGCTCTAGCTTGTGGGAGGCTTAAGTCAATGTTATATTCATGCCCCAATCATGAGCTCTCAAGAGAAATTATTATTCAGATTTTTTATGCTTGGCTTTCTCATAATGACCGATCTATGCTCGATACTTCTTGTACGGGTTCCTTTATGAAGAAGACTATTGAATTCCGGTGGGATCTTTTAGACATAATTAAATGCAACTATGAAGATTGGGAACTCGATGAAGGTAAAGAGTCATGTATTAAGCTTGAGTTTGATTGTGTTAAATCTTTTATCAATACTGATGTTTTTCAAAAGTTTAGCACTAAATATAGACTTGACTCTGAGATAGTAGCCTCCTTTTGTGAATCATTTGCTACTCATGTTGATCTCCATAAAGAGAAGTGGTTTAAATATCACCCACCTATTAAAGAAGAAGTAATAGCTAAAGATGAAACTATTATTTATAATGTTGATCCAGTTGTTACTATTGCTTACATCGAGAAACCACCTTTCCCTGTTAGGATAAAGGAACATGCTAAGGTTTCAACTGTGGTCAATAAAAGTTATATTAGGACACCTAAAACAGCTGAAAAAATCAAGGTAGAACCTAGTGTTGCTATGGTTAAGGATCTCCTGGTTGAAAACATAGATGGGCATGTTATTTACTTTTGTGATGAAGCTGCTAGAATTGCCAAACTCAATGAAAAAGATAAACATAGACCTGTTGTTGGCATGCCTGTTGACTCAGTTAAGATAGGAGATCACTGTTATCATGGTTTATGTGACATAGGTGCTAGCATGAGTGATATTCCTTTTACCTTATATCAAGAAATTTTGAATGACATAGCACCCGCTGAGATAGAAGACATAGATGTTACTATTAAACTTGCTAATAGAGATTCTATCACACCACTTTGGATTATCGGAGATGTTGAAGCCTTGTGTGGGAAAATAAAATACCCTATTGATTTTCTTGTTCTTCGTTCCCCACAGGATGATTTTTGTCCCATTATCCTTGGTAGACCCTTCTTCGACACCGTTAATGCTAAAATAGATTGTGATAATTATCGGTGTTAGTTTTGATGATGAGTCTCATGAGTTTAATTTTTCCAAGTTTAGTAAAAAGCATCATAAGAAAGAATTGCCTATTAAGGATGAAATTATTGGTCTTGCTTATATTGTTGTACCTCCTACTGATCCTTTAGAACAATATCTGCTAGACCATGAAAATGATTTGCATATGCACGAAAGAAATGAAATAGATAGAATCCTGTTTGAACAACAACCTATGCTTAAACACAATTTGCTTATTGAAACTCTAGGAGGTCCTCCTCCACCTAAAGGTGATCCTATGTTTGAATTAAAACAATTGCCAGACACTTTGAAATATGCTTATCTTGATGAGAAGAAGATATATCCTATTATTATTAGTGCCAACCTTTCAGAACATGAAGAAGAAAGATTATTGAAAGTTCTAAGGAAGCACCAAGCTACTATTGGATATACTCTTGATGATCTTAAGGGCATTAGTCCCACTCTATGTCAGCACAAGATTAATATGGAACCTGATGCTAAACCCGTTGTTGATCACTGTCGGTTGAATCCGAAGATGAAAGAAGCGGTAAGGACAGAATATTAAAACTTCTGGAAGCAGGTAAAATCTATCCTATAGCTGATAGTAGATGGGTAAGTCATGTCCATTGTGTCCCTAAGAAGGGAGTATTACTATTGAATCTAATGATAAGAATGAACTTATTCCACAAAGAATTGTTACAGACTATAGAATGGTAACTGATTTTAGAAAATTAAACAAAGCAACTAGAAAAGATCATTACCCTCTGCCTTTTATTGATCAAATGCTATAAAGGTTATCTAAGCACACACATTTTTGCTTCCTTGATGATTATTCTGGTTTTTCACAAATATCTATTTCTCAACCTGGTCATGAAAAGACCAATTTTACTTGTGCTTTTGGAACTTATGCTTGTAGATGTATGCATTTTGGTTTATGCAATGCACCTGCTACCTTTCAAAGATGTATGACTGCTATATTCACTGAATTTTGTGAAAAGATTGTTGAGGTTTTCATGGATGACTTTTCTGTTTATGGGAAGTATTTTGATGATTGTTTAAGCAATCTTGATCGAGTTTTGCAGAGATGTGAACAAACAAATCTTATCTTGAATTGGGAGAAGTGCCACTTCATGGTTAACGAAGGTATTATTTGGGCCATAAAATTTCTGAAAGAGGTATTGAGGTGGACAAAGCTAAGTTTGATGTGATTGAGAAAATGTCGTGTCCTAAAGATATCAAAGGTACTCCTAGTTTCCTTGGTCATACTGGTTTCTATAGGAGATTTATCGAAGACTTTTATAAAATTTCTAGGCCTCTTACAAATCTTTTGCAAAAGGATATTCCTTTTGTTTTCGATGATGATTGTTTAGAAGCCTTCGAAACACTCAAGAAACCTTAATTTCTGCACCTATTATTCAACCACCTGATTGGAACTTGCCTTTTGAAATTATGTGTGATGCTAGTGATTATGCTGTTGTTGTTATTCTAGGGCAAAGAGTTGATAAGAAATTGAATGTTATTCATTATGCTAGTAAAACTCTAGACAATGCTGAACAAAATTATGCTACTATTGTGAAATAATTTTTAGCAGTTGTGTTTGCTTGTGATAAATTTAAATCCTACATTGTAGATTCAAAAGTAATTGTTCACACTGATCATGCTGCTATAAAATATCTTATGGAAAAGAAAGATGCCAAACCTAGGCTTATTCGATGGGTTCTCTTGCTACAAGAATTTGATCTACATATCACTGATAGAAAAGGAGCGGAGACCCCGTGGCTGATAATTTGTCTAGACTTGAAAACATTCTTGATGACCCACGACCTATTAATGATAGTTGTCCTGATGAGCAATTAGCTACAATAAATGTTTCTAATAGTACCCCTTGGTATGCTGACTATGCTAATTATAGTGTTGCTAAATACCCCCCTAGCTTTACATACCAACAAAAGAAAAAATTCTTCAATGATTTAAGACATAACTTTTGGGATGACCCACATCTTTATAAAGAAGGAGTAGATGGTATTATTACACGTTGCATACCTGAGCATGAACAGGGACAAATCCTACAAAAATGTCACTCCAAAGCTTATGGAGGGCATCATGCGGGAGACAGAACTTCTCACGAGGTATTGCAATCTGGGTTTTATTGGCCTACTCTCTTCCAGGATGCCCGTAAGTTTGTTTTATCTTGTGATTAATGTCAAAGAATAGGTAATATTGGTAAGCGTCAAGAAATGCATATGAATTATTCACTTGTTGTTGAACTATTTGATGTTTGGGGATTTGATTACATGGGACCTTTTCCTCCCTCTGATGGGTATACTCATATTTTGGTTGTTGTTGATTATGTTACTAAGTGGGTAGAAGCTATTCCAACTAGTAGTGCTGATCACAATACCTCTATTAAAATGCTTAAGGAAGTTATTTTCCCAAGGTTTGGAGTCCCTAGATATTTAATGACTGATGGTGGTTCACACTTTATTCATGGTGCTTTTCGTAAAATGCTTGCCAAGTATGATGTTAACCATAGAATTGCATCACCCTATCATCCTCAGTCTAGTGGTCAAGTTGAACTTATAAATAGAGAAATAAAACTAATTTTAGAAAATACTGTCAATAGGTCCCGGAAGAATTGGTCTAAGAAGTTAGATGATGCACTTTGGGCTTGTAGAATTGCTTATAAAAATCCTATGGGTATGCCTCCTTATGAAATGTTTTATGGAAAAGCTTGTCATTTGCCCATTGAGTTAGAACATAAAGCTTATTGGGCAATTAAAGAAATTAACTATGATTTTAAAATTGCCGGTGAGAAGCGGTTATTTGATATTAGCTCATTAGATGAATGGAGAACCCAAGCTTATGAAAATGACAACTTAATTAAAGAAAAGGTTAAAAGATGGCATGATAGAGAATCCAAAAGCGTGAGTTCAAGGTTGGAGAATATGTTCTTTTGTACAACTCTCATTTCAGATTCTTTGCAGGAAAACTCCTATCAAAATGGGAAGGACGCTATGTTATCGAGGAGGTTTATCGATTTGGAGCTATCAAAATAAATAATGCCGAAGGTACTAACCCGAAGGTTGTTAATGGGCAACGAATAAAACATTATATCTCAGGTACACCCATTAATGTTGAAAGTAATATTATCCAAACTATGACATCGGAGGAACACATAAAATAAACCTTCTGGAACAGTCCAAAATCGTGAAAAAGAGGAGGTACGTGATACGGTAAGTAAACGGAATCCGAAAAATCTGCAAAAATATTTTCTGTACGTTTTGGAGTATAACAAAAATTAGGAAAATAAGAAACAACCAAGAAGGCACTGGTGGGCACAAGACACCAGGGCGCACCTGGCTTGCCAGGCGCACCCAGGTGGGTTGTGCCCACCTCGAGTACCTTTCGGACTCCGTTTTTCTTCCTTTGCATGTTTCCCAAGATAAAAAATCTTTATATACCCCCGAACCCATTGACCAACTTATCACGGAGAAATTTTCTGTTTTCTTTTTCTTGTTGTTTTCTGACAAATCTAATCCACCATGGCCGCTTCAAGCTCCTCCAAGGACAAGTTCTTCGAGAACGTCATCAACCCATATCCGCGGGAGGTGATCCAACACCCTCAAGCTATCCAGATGCGTGAGGGGTTGCTCCACATCCGTGATGTGCAAGTCCCCAAGGGGACTGGATCTGTGGAGGCTAGGCTTGAAGCTATGGAGCAGGAAGTCTTCTGTTGCAAGGGGATGGTGGAACATGGACTCAATGCTAATCACCTCATGATCGCGCACTACACCCGTGATCTCAAGGTGGATGGCAAGTCCATGAAGGACATCGTCTTCTCCTTCAACGAGAAAATCAACTTCCTTCAGAGCCATATCTATGACCTTCAAAACCAAGTATTTGAATATGAGGAAAGGTTTAAAGGTATGAGTTTGGCTGCCAGTTACAGGACCCGAGAGACGCACTCCTCCTCTTATGATGGTGAGCCTCTGACATGGAAACCTTAGGACAAGATCGCTACCACTTCATCACCACCACCTCCTTCTTCATCACCCAAAGAACATTGAGTATCGGGTATGGGCACTCCCCTTGGCTTGTGCCAAGCTTGGGGGAGGAGGCCTGGTATCGTATCACCTCCACTATCTTTTGCCTTTATTTACCTTAGTTCGATCCTTAGTTATCTTTTGCTTTAGATGAATAAAAGTTTAGTTCGATCCTTTCTTTTGAAAGTTTGCTTAGTGATCTATCCTTGTAATCGTATGCGAGATATATAATAAAGTTTAGTTTGAGATTTGCTACTTTCATGTTTCAATAAAAAGAAAGGAAATAAATTAAAAAGATCATATGCTAATCTTATGATAAGTAATGGCACTACATAAGGAAAAGTATAATTAGAAAATTTTATTGGAGATTGACAAACATAGCATTGGTCAATGATGCAATTCATGAAAGAATTAATAAGGGAAGAGAAGATTCACATGCAAATACACTATCTTGGAAATCTTTTGTGATTGTGAGCCCCCATCAAAATATTATATGCCAAAATTGTTGACGTTGGACAATGAAGACAACCTAATGATTTATGTTTGTTCATAGATCCTTCAACATGTGGTGCTTGCCTCCTCATCTTTGCTAGCCAATAATTCTGCACCAAGTAGATATGCTACTTGTTCATCCAAAAACCCTTAAACCCAAATCCTATTTTCAAGAGTCCACCATACCTACCTAAGGATTGAGTAAGATCCTTCAAGTAAATTGTCATCGGTGCAATAAAGCAATAAAAATTGCTTCTAAAAGTGTTAGATCATTTAGTGTAAGAGAAAATTGAGCGTTGTACGAACTTGTGATGGCAAAGAATAAAAGCGACAGACTGCATAATAAAGGTTGCTATCGCAAGGGGAAATATAACGTGACATTCTTTTCACTAAGGGATTGAACATACAAACAAAAAGCGCATGGCAACCTCCGCTTCCCTCTGCGAAGGGCCTAGCCTTTACTTTTATGTATTTACTTTCATGCCAGAGTAAAAGTTTTTCTCTCTATTCCTTTTTATTTTCTCTTTTGGCAAGCATCATGTGGTGAGGAAAGATCTAGGCACATATATCCAGTTGGATATGGGTAGCATGAGTTATTATTGTTGACATCACCCTTGAGGTGAGTATGTTGGGAGGCAAAACTATAAGCCCATATCTTTCTATGTGTCCGGTTGAAACGTTTTGCTCATGTGTATGCGGTGAGTGTTAGTATGTGGACTTGCCAAAAAGGCTCTGATACGTGACCCTTCCTGAAAAGATGATGAATTGTAGTTGCAAAGTTGACTGAGAACATAGTTTGTTGGTTTTCAATAGAGTTTATGATTTACACTTCGATGTTGTGATGAATTGTTACTTGTTCATGAGAAGTCTACGATAAAAGTTCTATGATAAAAGTTTTATGTTAAAGTTTGTTGCTATTACAATAATTTACATGATGCTTCTATGTCTATATTTGTTTTTATCGACACCTCTATCTCTAAGCATGTGGACATGTTTTCGATTTCGGTTTTCGCTTGAGGACAAGCGAGGTCTAAGCTTGGGGGAGTTCATATGTCCATTTTGCATCATGTTTACCTATTGTTACTTATGATGCTTTTATGCATAATAATGCCTTTCGGAGTAATTCTAAGGCCTTTTCTCTCATAATATGCAAGGTTCACACAAAGAGGGAGAATTCCGGCAGCTGGAAATCTGAACATGAAAAAGCTACGTCAGGCCACCTATTCTGCACAACTCCAAATGAGCTGAAACTTCACGAGGAAATTTTAGGGTAAATAAGAATTTTGGAGGAAATAACTACCGGAGGAGGGCCACCTGGTGAGCACAAGACACCAGAGCGCGCCAGGCCCCCCAGGCGTGCCCTGGTGGGTTGTGCTCAGCCCAGTCAACCTCCGGTGCCCCTCTTCTGGTATATAAGTCATTTTGAACTAGAAAAAAATAAGGAGAAGACTTTCAAGACGGAGCGCCGCCGTCTCGAGGTGGAACTTGCGTAGGAGCACTTTTGCCTTCCGGCGGAGCAATTCCATCGGGGGAACTTCCCTCTCGAAGGGGGAAATCATCGTCATCATCATCACCAAGAACTCTCCCATATTGGGGAGGGCAATCTCCATCAACATCTTCAACATCACCATCTCCTCTCAAATCCTAGTTCATCTCTTGTGTTCAATCTTTGTACCGGAACTATAGATTGGTACTTGTGGGTGACTAGTAGCGTTGATTACATTTTGTAGTTGATTACATTTTGTAGTTGATTACTATATGGTTTATTTGGTGGAAGATTATATGTTTAGATCCATTATGCTATTTAATACCCCTCTGATCTTGATCATGATTATCATTTGTGAGTAGTTACTTTTGTTCTTGAGGTCACATGAGAAATCTTTTTGCAAGTAATCATGTGAATTTTATAGGTGTTCGATATTTTGATGGTATATATGTTGTGATTCCCTTAGTGGTGTGATGTGAACGTCGACTACATGACACTTCACCATACTTGGGCCTAAGGGAATGCATTGTGGAGTAGTTATTAGATGATGGGTTGCGAGAGTGACAGAAGCTTAAACCCTAGTTTATGCGCTATTCCCTAAGGGACTGATTTGGATCAAAAAGTTTAATGCTATGGTTAGAATTTATTCTTAATACTTTTCTCGTAGTCGCGGATGCTTGGGAGGGGGTTAATCATAAGTAGGAGGTTTGTTCAAGTAATTACAACACCTAAGCACTGGTCCACCCACATATCAAATTATCAAAGTAGTGAACACAAATCAAACCAACATGATGAAAGTGGCTAGATGAAATTCACATGTGCCCTCAAGAACACTTTGCTTATCATAAGAGACCGTTTTGGCTTGTCCTTTGCCTCAAAAGGATTGGGCTACATTGCTGCCCTTTTGTTACCGTTACCGTTACTTGCTTGTTACAAATTATCTTGCTATCAAACTACTCGTTACTTATAATTTCAGTGCTTGCAGACATTACCTTGCTGAAAACCGCTCGTCATTTCCTTCTGCTCCTCGTTGGGTTCGACACTCTTACTTATCAAAAGGACTACAATTGATCCCCTATACTTGTGGGTCTTCACAAGACAACCAAAGAAATTTGTGATTGTGTTGAAGAAACATTTCAAGGTGATGACAGTGTTCCGAGATCACGGTTGACCTTGCTTAAGCAAGAGGTTTAACTTGTTCCTAAGTAATGAGGGAGAGTTTCCTGAGGAGATGTGCTGAAGATTGAAGTTACTTGTGTTAGATTTGAGAAACTTTGGTTGCACGTGGTCAGGATGACAATTTCATCAAGGACAAGTTTATTGAGGTTATGGTTTTAAGGGATCACACTATGATTATGATGATCCACTGCCAGTTGTGATAGGCGTTGGGATTTCCCTGAAGAGGAAGGGTGATCTAGTGTAGTAGCATATAGTATTTCCCCCAATTAAGAACCAAGGTTTACCAAACAAGTAGGAGACACCACACAAACACTATAAGAAGTACCTACACACACGCACGCACGCACACACACACACACACACACAAAGCAAATTTGCACCCAATGCATGCAAGAGGGTTGTCAATCCCTTTGTACTCGTTAATTGCAAGGACTAAATCTGATAGTGGTATATAGATAAAATAAAATGGAGAATAGAAGTAAATAAATTGCAGCAAGATTCTAGGGTTTTAGTAAATATAAAGTGCATGGACCCTAGGGCCATAAGTTCATTAGAAACATCTCTCTCATGAGCATAGAAATGGTGGGTAGACAAATTTTGTGGGGCAACTGATAGAAAAAACACATAGTTATGATAATTCTTCATGGCAGGATCAATATATAGGCATTATGTCCGAGACAAGTAGACCAAAATCTGTCAACATCTACTACTATTTCTCCACCCCTTGATTGCTATCCAGCATGCATCGCAAGGTATTAGGTTCGTAAAAAACAGAGTAATGCTTGAAGCAATATGACATAATGTAGACAAAGCATGATCAAATAATATGTTCAATCCCCATGATTTTACCCTTAGTAGCAACAATACAAATAAGTGCCTTGCAACTCCTCCTGTCATAGAGTAAGGACACCGTAAGATTGAACCTACTACCAAGCACCTCTCCCACTGAAGATAAATGAATCTAATTGGCCCAAAGAGATAGATAGATCAGAGAGAAATAAAAGGCTATAAAATCACGCGTATATATATCTCAGAAAAGGCTCAAATACATTCAGTTAATAATCTAATTATAGACCCACAACTCATTGGAACCCAACAAACACACCACAAAAGTTACATCGAATAGATCTCTAAAGAGATCATTGTATTAAAGATTGAAAAGAGAGAGAGATAGTCATCTAGCTACTACTATGGACATGTAGGTCATGTGAGAACTACTCACACATCATCAAGGAGGCAGCAAGCTTGATGAACATGGCCTCCATGATGGATTCCCGCCCCCGGTATAGTTCCGGTGGAGGCCTCTAGTGGGACACTACTAGGAAAAGACTTATAGGTGAACTCAAAAGAGTGATGGGTGCGCCGAGGTACCCTCCACTTCAAGTTAGGAGAAGTAGAAGTGGAGGGTGACACAACTTGACCGCTAGAGCTACAGACACACTAGTGGCAAGCGAAATACACCACCCTCCACAAACAAGCACTACTGAGCTTGGCTATGTTATGAATGCTTGTTGTGGCGAGTGGCTAGGTGTACTCGCCACTAGTGTTATAGGCAGCAGTGGCGGGCAGGCCAAAGGCCCTGCCACAGATGAATGCCTGCAACCTGTTATTTTTTATGCAGATATTAGCTATGGCAGGTGATACATCCATTTTGCATCATGTTTTCCTACTGTTATTTGTTGTGTTTTGGGTCATTATTTCACTTTATGATACAATTCTTATGCCTTTTCTCTCTTACTCCCTCCATCCCATAATGTAAGATGTTTTCTGGCACTACAATAGAATAAAAAACGTCTTATATTATGGGACGGAGGGAGTATTTTGTAAGTTTCACATGAAGAGGGAGATTGTCGGCAGCTGGCATTCTGGACCGGAAAGGGCTACATCAGAGATACCTATTCTGCACGACTCCAAATGACCAGAAACTTACGAATAATTATTTTGGAATAATAAAATTATGGCTAAAGAAATGCTACCTCTTGAGCACTCCGATGGTTTTCCCTTGAAGAGGAAAGTGTGATGCAGCAAAGTAGTGTAAGTATTTCCCTCAGTTTTTGAGAACCAAGGTATCAATCCAGTAGGAGGCTCCTCAAAAGTCTCTCGTACCTACACAAACAAACAAGAACCTCGCAACCAACGCGATAAGGGGTTGTCAATCCCTTCACGGTAACTTGCGAAAGTGAGATCTGATAGAGACAATAAGATAAGATAAATATTTTTGGTATTTTTATGATATAGATTGGAAAGTAAAGATTGCAAAATAAAGATAGATGGAAAACTTATATGATAAAAGATAGACCCCGGGGCCATAGGTTTCACTAGTAGCTTCTCTCAACATAGCATAAGTATTATGGTGGGTGAACAAATTACTGTCGAGCAATTGATAGAAAAGTGCATAGTTATGAGAATATCTAGGCATGATCATGTATATAGGCATCACGTCCGCGACAAGTAGACCGACTCCTGCCTGCATCTACTACTATTACTCCACACATCGACCGCTATCCAGCATGCATCTAGAGTATTAAGTTCATAAGAACAGAGTAACACATTAGGTAAGATGACATGATCTAGAGGGATAAACTCAAGCAATATGATATAAAACCCATCTTTTTATCCTCGATGGCAATAATACAATACGTGCCTTGCTGCCCCTGCTGTCACTGGGAAAGGATACCGCAATATTGAACCCAAAGCAAAGCACTTCTCCCATTGCAAGAAAGATCAATCTAGTAGGCCAAACCAAACTTATAATTCGAACAGACTTGCAAAGATAAACAATCATACATAAAAGAATCCAGAGGAGATTCAAATATTTCTCATAGATAAACTTGATCATAAACCCACAATTCATCAGATCTTGACAAACACACCGCAAAAAGAGTTACATCGAATAGATCTCCAAGAAGATCGAGGAGAACTTTGTATTGAGATTCAAAGAGAGAGAAGAAGCCATCTAGCTAATAACTATGGACCCGAAGGTCTGTGGTAAACTACTCACAACTCATCGGAGAGGCTATGGTGTTGATGTAGAAGCCCTCCATGGTCGATTCCCGCTCCGGTGGAGCGCCGGCGAAGGCTCCAAGATGGAATCTCGCGGATACAGAAGGTTGCGGCTGTGGAATTAGGTTTTCGTGGTGCTCCTCGATGTTTTCAGGGTATGGGAGTATATATAGGCGAAGGAAGTAGGTAGGTGGAGCCACAAGGGGCCCACGAGGGTGGGGGGCATGCCCACCCCCCTAGGGCGCGCCTGGCACCCTTGTGGCCGCCTCGGCTACTTCTTGATGTCCACTCCAAGTCTCTTGGTTTGCATTTGTTCCAAAAAGATCGCTCCCGAAGGTTTCATCCCGTTTGGACTCCGTTTGATATTCCTTTTCTTCGAAACACTGAAATAGGCAAAAATACAACAATTCGGGTTGGGCCTAAAAATGATATAAAAGTTTAAAGTAAAGCCCATAAACATCCAAAATGGGTAATATAATAGCATGGAACTAAAAAAAATTATAGATACGTTGGAGACGTATCAAGCATCCCCAAGCTTAATTCATGCTCGTCCTCGAGTAGGTAAATGATAAAAAAAGAATTTTTGATGTGGAATGCTACCTAGCATATTTCTCAATGTAAGTTTCTTTATTGTGGCATGAATGTTCTGATCCAAATGATTCAAGATAAAAGTTCATATTGACATAAAAATAGTAATACTTCAAGCATACTAACAAAGCAATCATGTCTTCTCAAAATAACATGGCTAAAGAAAGTTATCCCTACAAAATCATATAGTCTGGCTATGCTCTATCTTCATCACACAAAGTATTTAATCATGCACAACCCCGATGACAAGCCAAGCAGTTGTTTCGTACTTTAGTATTCTCAAACTTTTTCAACTTTCACGCAATACATGAGCGTGAGCCATGGACATAGCACTATATGTGGAATGGAATGGTGGTTGTGGAGAAGACAAAAAAGGAGAAGATAGTCTCACACTACAGGAATCAGCTACTTTGCCGTCTGCCACGGCAGACGGCAAAGGCATGAACGGCGAACGGCAAAGGCCTTTGCCGTCAGCCGCGGACGGCAAAAGGCTCCGGCAAAGTAGGCTACGGTAAACAGCTACTTTGCCGTCTGCTTCCTGGCGGCTGACGGCAAAGGCCCTTTGCTGTCTGCAGCGGACGGCAAAGAGAGCGGACGGCAATAATTGCGCTGTTAGTCTGTTAAGTGGCTAACGGCAGGCCTTTGCCGTCCGCCGCTGACGGCAAAATTTCTAGTGTCTTTGCCGTCCGCCGTATGATGTCATCTATACGTCACTACATGGCAGGTTCTTTGTCGTCTGCCACTGATGGCAAAGTGCAGGTTCTTTGCCGTCCGCCACTGATGGCAAAGTCTTTGCCGTCTGCCACTGTAGGCAAACTGACCAAATGGGTCAGCTCCCAGGAAGCACAGCTAGATGCCACGTGTCTTCTTTGCCGTCCGCGGCAGACGGCAAAGAGCCCGTTGCCGTCGGTGGCAGACGGCAAAGAGCCTGCATATTGGCTCTTTTATCTCTTTTTTATTAAATCCAACAATTTTCATCACAAATATATATGACATATATAGATATATTTCAAAAGGCCATTACAGAGCAAACATATAAGATATCCAACACATAACTTCATCATCCAACCATATATATTACATGCATAGTTCCATCATACATAACAAGTTCAACATAGAGGCATCCAACCATATATATTACAACAGTTTCATCCAACGATACATGCATAGTTCAACGATACAAAAGAAACAGAGAAAGGGATAAGGAGCACTCCATCTATGCAAGCTTTCGTCAAGTGAATGAAATCTGCAAAATGAAAAATAAGAAAGTTAGAACAAGAAGAGTAGAACAAGAAGAAGAGTAGAACAAGAAGAAGACTAGAACAAGAAGAGTAGAACAAGAAGAAAACTAGAACAAGAAGAGTATATCATTTATGAGCTAACTTACGTGAAATGGATCATATATGAGCTAACTAAGTTGAAATGGGTCGTTTATGAGCTAGCTAAGGTGAAATGGATCATTTATGAGCTAACTTAGTTGAAATGGGTCGTTTATGAGCTTACTAAGGTCAAATGGATCGTTTTTGAGGTAACTAAGGTGAAATGGATCGTTTTTTAGCTAACTTAGGTGAAATGGATCATTTATGAGCTAACTTAGTTGAAATGGATCGTTTTTTAGCTAACTTAGGTGAAATGGATCATTTATGAGCTAATTTAGTTGAAATGGATCTTTTTGAGCTAACTTAGGTGAAATGGATCATTTAAGAGCTAACTTAGGTGAAATGGATCATTTTTTAGCTAACTTGGTGAAATGGATCGTTTATGAGCTAAATTAGTTGAAATGGATCGTTTATGAGATAACCTAGGTAAGATGGGTCATTTTGGAGTCAACCTAGGTGAAATGGGTCATTTTAAAGCTAACGTAGGTAAAATGGATCATTTAGGAGCTAATCTAGGTAAAATGGGTCATTTTTTAGCTAACTTGGATGAACTGGATCATTTATAAGCTAACCTAGGTAAAATGGGTCATTTTAGAGCTAACTTAGGTAAAATGGATCGTCTATGAGCTAACTAAGCTAATTATGCAATTTTTGACATAAGTAAGCTAAGTACAGATCGTTTTAGAGCTAACTTAGGTAAGATGGATGGTTTTGGAGGTCAGTAAGCTTATTAAGTCATTTTGGAGGAGAAGAAGCTAAGTCTAGGTCATTATGGTAAGCATTGGAGGACATAAAGCTAAGTCTAGGTCTTTATGCATGTGTTAAGCAAAACACTAGATAAACTTACCAAGATCCAGGAGGTGTAGGAGCGGGGTGGCTCGTGTCGGTAGCTGGAGAAGGATCGTGCGATACTTGTCTGGAGTTACGCTGCACCAAAGATCATTTCCAATGTCTTGTTAGCATGATGGCACTCAAATGTTAAGACTAGCAAGTAATGTCCATTCAAATAAAACTCATCGTGGTCCCAGGAGCAATCACTGGCATCGGCGGAGCAGTCTGACCTGTCTTCTCGCACACAGACTGGACATTTTGTTTTGACGACTCAGTCATACTAGTTAGTAATGAGACAAACACTACATGAATGTTTTGGCTAATCTGCAGAAGAAACTTACCACAAGGAGCTCGTACATGGCCCTTGCCTGCATGTCATTCCGTGCCCTCTCCTTCTCCATCATCTTTGTCGTCCTCTCCTCCAACTCCCGCTGCCTCTCCGCCGCCTCCGCCAGAAGTTTCTCCGTTCTATCTCTCTCACTCTGTATAGCAGCCTGCAACACCACTCACATGACCATTTGTAATCATTGATGGAAGCGCACACAATGTAATGGAGAAAGATAACTGAGTACGTATCACTAACCTTGATGGCGAGTTGCACTGGCCGTTCACGAGGCCTTATCTCAGGAGCGGAGCTCGACTGGCGCGCCTTGATCTCCAGGAGAGTGCTAGGACAACGGATAAGTCCATCTCCAATGGCTATGGAGCCATGGGACCTCCCGCCACCAGATATCATCAACAGCTCTGGATCAATGGGACCCTGGCTCGGGTTAAAGTCCTCCCCTTTCCTCGCCTTCCCCTCATCTCTATATCTCACGAGCTTGTTGTGGGAGGAGATGTTGGTGAAGTTGTTTGCATCATCGAGCTCAGACTGAGAGAAAGCCTTGACTTTCTTGAAAGAGGCAGTGTGGGCCATGGCATACAGGTCGTACACCTCTGGCACCTTATCCGCCTTATTGTAGCGTGCCTGAAAGAGAGAAACAATGAAAATTAGTAATTAAAGGGCTCAAGCTAGCATGATGAATGAATTGCATGAATCATGAAGCAAACCACATACCCAGTTGCGCCCGAACTGATATAAGTTGGAGCTGCCTTGATGGTGTGACACACCTTCCATTTGGGCACGTTTGTCCTTTCCTCGTTGTGGAGGGCTAGCCATTGTTTTGAGAACCACTCATCGACCAACACCTCCCAACAATCCATCCGATCCGCACACCATCTCGGAGGCGCCTAAGTTAGCAAATAGAAACTTGGGCGCTACGGCTAAGAATTACTAAATGAAGGAACTTAAGTAGAGAAGGCCTTAAGAATTACCTTCATGTACTGCTCCTTACTCAGGAACTTATCGCGGCACGCCGGCTTGGTCTTCTTGATACCACGCAAGGCGTAGTAGTCTCGAACAGCCTGCACCCGAGCCTCGTGCCGTAAGTTTTGGAGTAGGCGCTTGCAGACGTTCTCGATAACATGTGCCGCGTCCTCCTCGTATCCCTCCTCACACCTGTAGAATGTCTGCAATCAAATGAGACAATATTGATTAGTACAATTAATAACTAGCTAGTTGAAGATTTTTAAATGTGTAAAGGAGAAATTACCCAGAACTTTCTGATCACCATGTCTGCCCTCGTGTCGCACACGACACCGTCGATAATCTCATCCGGCGGGGCCGGGGCAGCCACGTAGTGCTCCCAGCTCAATCCAAGCTCTGGAAGCCGACCCTCACCAGGCAACGTGACAAACCCCGGGAAGTTTTGCCGGCAAAGAACTCCAAGGACGGAGTTGGGCCGGCGGACACTATGATGGTGGTCCCAACCCCTACAGCATGACAAGGCCAACGCATTAGTTATTTGAAAAAACATGAATGCACAAGGTACAAAAATATTAAATGCACTTACATACCTCTCCCCATCAGGGAAAATCAACCACCTCTGCTCGCGGGTCACCGGCACGGACGGGAGCCGTGTAGCACCACGCTGGTAGACGGTGCCTCCCTCCTCCTCAAGATCAGTCGGCTCCCCGCCATCATCAGCATGGCCACTCGGCTCCTCGGGCTGATCCGGCCAGGTACCCCATCCGGACATGTGCTCCTCCGGGGTCACGTGGGCCGAACTCTCGTGGGCCGAAGGCCAGTCGACCCGAGGCTCGTGGGCCCAAGACCCGTGGACCGGAGGCTCGTGGACCGGAGTCCGTGTAGCCTCCTCCTCGGACGAGTCCACCCTAGCAGTCACGTGCTCGGGTGAAACAGCTGGGGGTGGCGGCGAGGAAGGCGCCGTAGCAGTCACCCTACTTCCTCTCCCACGACCACGTGCCCCACCTCCTCTCTTCCTACCTCGTCCCCTACTGGGCACCGCGGTCGACGAAGAGGGCCCGGCGGTGTGGCCATACTGTCCAGCAACGCTCGGCGGAGAGGTGCGTCTAGAATGGAAGACCTCAGACCATGCTCCCGACCAGCGCCCACCATCTTTCAACACCTGCCATGACAAACAGTAAACGAAATTAGTACAACATAAAAAAAGACCGACATGAATAATAATATGTGTATCACTTAAGTGTATCATCACCAAGTACAACATAAAAAAATGTAATACCTAACACTACTAATAATCTCGATCAGTATCATCAATAAATGCATAATCATCATCATCACTATAATCAATGATGGGCTCATAGGGTTCATTGGCATCAACATGTGCAAGGCCACCTTGACGTAATCGGTCAAGCATTGACAGGTCATCCGCAGCAGTAACCTCTTCTTGTTCCGGCTCTTCTTGTTCCTCCTCTGGGGTGATGTCAGATTCATTGTCGCTGTCTACTTCAATGTTTTGGGGTGAAGTATAGCGGTTCTTGAAACGCTTTTTGGAAAGACGTGCCTCTTGGAAGAATTCTCCTTCATATGTGTCTGGGTTAATGTGAGGTTCATAATCCTCTTCCTTTGGGGGAGAAAGTCTAGCACGTGGCGGCACTTCATAAACGACATCCCAACCTTTCAGATTTGGATTAGTTTGGCAGGCCCACGGTAGATAGAATACTTGGGTTGCCTGTTGAGCCATAATATAGACATCAGGAATATCTAAATGAGTGCTTTGGTTGATTTCAACTAGCCCTACATGTTCATGAGTCCTTCTAGTCTCCTTCAGCTGAAACCAATAACATTTGAAGACTACGACATTCGGTGGGTTTTCACCATAGAACAGAAGTTCATAAATTGCTTCAACTCTCCCATAATACTCGGTACCTCCTTCGCTGATAGCAGATACACAACAATTTGTTAACTTTCGGTCGGCCATAGATAGCTCTTTGCCATAGGTACGAAAGCGATACCCGTTGATGTCGTACTTGTCAAATGAACGGACCTTATAGTCAAAACCATTAGCGACTTGTCTCAATTCGGCGTCCATAGACTCTGAATTAGCCTACAAGTTTAATATGAAAGGATTGTTGCATTATGCACAAATTAGCGAATGAAATGAAATTGTCTAATAGAAATTACCGTTTGTTTGAACCAAGAGATGAAACCGGGATAGCCACCTCCTTGCTTTGCGAGAAGCTCATACTCTTCGACGGAATCCTTTTGGATCTCCGCTCCATACGAGAATATGGTGACGTATCGACTGTATGACATATCCAGGAATAAGAGTAGTTCAAAGGAAATAGAAGTTGCGAAACAATGTACCGAGAACTTACTCGATGTACGGCCGCACTTCTATCAGGTTGTTGAAGATATACAACGAAATGGTCTGCCATTCTTCGTTATCCAAAGATACTGGATGTGAAACACTAGCTGGTGCGAGATTCCCTTTGAATAGGCTGAGGTTGGATCCACCCTTTTTAGGCTTGTCAGCATTGTACCGAGGCTTCGGATTATGCAAATGACGATTTTTGGCTTCGTAGTGCGCTGTTACGAAGTTTGCCGCCTCCTCTGTGATGAATGCCTCAGCCATCGATGCTTCAATTCTACGTTTATTTTTACATTTTTCTCGAAGCGTCTTCTGCATCCTCTCAGTTGGGTAGCACCAACGATTTTGCACGGGCCCCCCCAATCTTGCCTCGGTCGGGAGATGCAAAATCAAATGCTGCATTGGATTAAAGAAGCCCGGTGGAAAGATCTTCTCTAACTTGCAGATCAACTCCGGCGCCAACTCTTCCATTTTTCTAGCACGCCAAGCGATAGTTCTTTCGCACAAAGAACACGGAAGAAATAGCTGAGTTCTGCCAGTACTAGCCATTCATCCTCAGGGATGAAGCCACGCAACATCACCGGCATTACCCGCTCAATCCATATGTGCCAATCATGACTCTTGAGACCAAATATCTTCAGTTTATCAAGATTCGCTCCCCTCTTTAGATTCGCTGCATACCCATCGGGGAACATCAACTGCTGTTGCACCCACAAGAGAATTTCCCTCATAGCTGGCCTTCCAAGATTGAACCATGCCTTTGGCTTCGTCCAGTTCTGCTTTCCTTTCGGTTCTTTCATGTGTTGTAACGGCCTATCACATAGCGCCTCCAGATCGACTCTAGCCTTAGTATTATCCTTTGACTTCCCATCTATGCCGAACAATGTACCAAAAAGTGCCTCGGCGATATTCTTCTCAGTGTGCATCACGTCGATGTTGTGTGGGCAAAGGAGGTCTTTGAAGTAAGGCAGATCCCATAAGCATGTTTTGTGAGTCCACGCATGCTTAGTATTATACCCCTTCAAGTACCCTGGACGTTGTGGATCTGGCTCGAGAGCGTTTAACTGATCCAGGGTCTGTTGGCCTGTCAATGCAGGTGGTGCAGAGTTTTTGACAACTCTACCCCTGATGAAGTTCTTCTTGTCTTTCCTGAACTTATGGCGAGGATCCAGGAACTGTCTATGCATGTCGAAGCAAGAAAACTTGCGACCGGCCTGAAGCCAACGAAACTCAAGAGCTCCCTTGCATGTGGGGCACGGGAACCTTCCATGCACACACCAGCCAACGAATAGCGCATACGCCGGCAAGTCATGCGTCGAGTACATGTAGCAGACACGCATTATGAAGTTCCGTTTGCTAAAGGTGTCGTATGTCTTGAACCCATTATCCCAGGCTTCTTGCAATTCGTCCTTAAGCGGCTGCATGTACACATTCATATTTTTGCCCGGATAGTTGGGTCCTGGAATTATCAACGTCAGGAAAATGTTCTTTCTTTGCATAATCTGTCCGGGGGGGAGATTGAGTGGAAAGACAAATACGGGCCAACAACTGTATTGGGCTGCCGTCATACCAAACACACCGAACCCATCCGTGCTGATGCCGACTCGAGGATGCCTCGGATCTGCCGCTTTGTCAGCATGTAATTCATCAAACTTTTTCCACGCAACACCATCCGATGTGTGTACCATCATCAGATTCCCATCTGCATCTAGTTCGGTTCTTTAGCCTGTTTTGTGCCATGTCATCTGTCTGGCCGTCTCTTCGACCATGAAAAGACGTTGAAGTCTTGGTACGATTGGCATATACCGAAGAACACTAACGGGGATTTTGGTCTGTGTCTTCTCACCCATACCGTTGTCTACCACAATGTACCTGGAAGACTTGCAAATGGGACAATAGTTCAAGTCCGCATAGTCAAGCCTAAATAAGGCACATCCTTTCTCACAGGCATGTATCTTCTCATAGGGCATATTCAGTGCACGGAGGATTTTGTCCGACTGGTACAGGTTTGCAGGCATTACATGGCCTTTGGGTAGAAAGCGTCCAAATACTGTCATAATTGCGTCATAGCATTCTTTGCCCAAGTTGAACTGCGCCTTCAGAGCCATTACTTGTGAGATGGCATCCAACTGACAAAGCTTAGTGTGCTCGTGGAGCGGACGTTTTGAAGACTCCAACATTTCATTGAAGGCCTTTGCAGATTCCTCCATCTCCTCGTCCGAATCCCGAGCATCATCATAGCCTTGCACCATGTTTTCCATCCCGGTACCATGCTCGTCGGTGCGACGACGATCCACCTTAGCTCGGTCACGTTGGGCAGACTCACCATGAAATGTCCACACCGTATAATCGGGCGTAAAACCACTCTTCTGCAGGTGTTTGCCCATTTCAGCCTCTGTCTTCTTTTCCCAATTGCCGCACCGGAAACAGGGGCACCAGGTTTTCTTTTGGCCATTTGCAAATGCGTCTTGCACAAACCCCTTAGTTTTTGTGAACCATTCAGCGCTCCATTTGTTCTGACCAGTGTGACCGGTATACATCCAAGCACGGTCACTCATCTTGACTTTCAGAGCTACTGGACACACAACAATTATATATGTAATTCACCATGTATATATTCATCAGTTGATCTACTTTGTCAATTTTATTACGTCCATGTAAACCTACACTCTAATAGGTAGCGATAGGTCCTAATCCCACCCGTGTATGTGTAGATTGGGTTCATTTTCCCATGCTATGCTCTGGATCCGACGCAAAATTTCGGCAGCACCTCCCCGTTGTTCTCTTGATACATGTCTCTGCAATAAACAGAGAGGATGTGTACCCGGAGAACAACAGGGGAGGCACTGACGAAATATATGCGTCGGATCCGGAGCAAAGCATATGGGAAAACGAACCCAATCTACACATACTCGGGCTGTCCATGGATAGCGTTGGACAATTTGAAAGAATCAAGGTTATAAATATGCAAATGCATGCATATTTATAACTATGACGCTTTCAAACGGGAGACACATATTGGTTACGCATACTGATGATTCAAGACACATATATAGCTAGCTATCAAGTTTCATCGAAATAGATCAAATAATTAATGGGGGAGGAGGACTTGTCATTTGTGCTCACCCACGAACGAAGGGGCAGAGCTCATCAAACGCACGGCGAGGTCGTCGAACACCAAACCTCGCAGCGATGAAACAACTGCACATTTAAAACTACACGATCAACACAATTATATATGATGTTTTCATAACAAAATCGAAAAATATATGACCTAACTAATAATTCACAAATATATGACCCCGTCGGCCTCTGGAAGGCCAAAGAACACCTTTTCGGGAGGTGTCGGTGGTCGGGGTGTCCTGTTGGTGTCGGGGTGCCGTGTCGGGGTCGGGGTGCTGTTTCGGGGTCGAGGGGTCGGGGTGTCGTGTCGATGTCGGGGTAGTGCCGTGTCGGTGTCGAGGTGTTGTTTCGGGGTTGGGGTGTGGTGTCGGGGTCAGGGTGTCGGGTCAGGCTCGGGGTTGGGGTGTTG
>NC_041383.1:390939291-390939789 GCF_002162155.2 Triticum dicoccoides | reverse complement strand
GGGTGTCGGGGTCGGGGTCTCGGGGTCGGGGTCGGGGTCTCGGGGTCGGGGTGTCGTGTCGGGGTGCCGGGTACCGTGTCGGGTCGGGTTTTTTTCCTTTTCTTCTTCTTCCTCCTTTTCCTTTTCTTCCTTTTTTTCCTTCTTCTTCTTCTTCTTCGTCTTCTTCCTCCTTTCCTTTTTCCTCTTCTTCTTCTCCTCCTCTACTCTTTTTTCTTCTTCTTCTTCCTCTTCTTCTTTTTTCTTCTCCTCCTCCTCTTCTTCTTCTTCTCCTGATCTCCTCTTTTTCTCTTTTTCTTCTTTCCTAAAACTAAACTAAACCTAAACCTAAAACTAAAAAAACAGAAAAAGAAAAAAACTAAATCTAAACCTAAAACTAAACTAAAACTAAACCTATAAACCTAAAACTAAACATAAAACTAAAACTAAAAAACAGAAAAAAGGAAAACAAGGAAGAAGAGACTCACCTGCAGGGTGGAGGAGGGGGGCGGTGCGGCCTGG
>NC_041383.1:390902386-390938771 GCF_002162155.2 Triticum dicoccoides | reverse complement strand
TCTTTGCCGTCCGCTTTTTGGAAGCTGATGGCAAAGAGCTTCTTTGCCGTCCGCTAGCGGACGGCAAAGAACTGGCAGATGGCAAAGTAGCTGATTCCAGTAGTGTCACATCAACTAGGCATATCAACGGGCTATGGAGATGCCCATTAATAGATATCAATGTGAGTGAGTGGGGATTGCCATGCAACGGATGCACTAGAGCTATAAGTGTATGAAAGCTCAACAAAAGAAACTAAGTGGGTGTGCATCCAACTTGCTTGCTCACGAAGACCTAGGGCATTTTGAGGAAGCCCATCATTGGAATATACAAGCCAAGTTCTATAATGAAAAATTCCCACTAGTATATGAAAGTGACAACATAAGAGACTCTCTACAATGAAAATCATGGTGCTACTTTGAAGCACAAGTGTGGTAAAAGGATAGTAACATTGTCCCTTCTCTCTTTTTCTCTCATTTTTTTGGGCCTTTCTCTTTTTTATGGCCCTTCTCCCCCTTTTTTTATGGCCTTTCTCTTTTATTTTTTTATGACCTTTCTCTTTTTTTATAAAGTCCGAAGTCTCATCTCTACTTGTGGGGGAATCATAGCCTCCATCATCCTTTCCTCACTGGAACAATGCTCTAATAATGAAGATCATCACACTTTTATTCACTTACAACTCAAGAATTACAACTCAATACATAGAACAAAATATGACTCTATGTGGATGCCTCTGGCGGTGTACCGGGATATGCAATGATTCAAGAGTGACATGTATGAAAGAATTATGAAGGTGGCTTTGCCACAAAATACGATGTCAACTACATGATCATGCAAAAGCAATATGACAATGATGGAGCGTGTCATAGTAAACAGAATGGTGGAAAGTTGCATGGCAATATATCTCGGAATGGCTATGGAAATGCCATAATAGGTAGGTATGGTGGTTGTTTTGAGGAAGGTATATGGTGGGTGTATGGTACCGGCGAAAGTTGCGCGGCACAAGAGATGCTATCAAGGGTGGAAGGGCGAGAGTGCGTATAATCCATGGACTCAACATTAGTCAGAAAAAACTCATATACTTATTGCAAAAATCTACAAGTCATTGAAACTAAGTACTACGCGCATGCTCCTAGGGGGATAGATTGGTAGGAAAATACCATAGCTCGTCCCCGACCGCTACTCATAAGGAAGACAATCAATAAATAAATTATGCTCCAACTTCATCACAAAGCGGTTCACCATACGTGCATGCTACGGGAATCACTAACTTCAACACAAGTATTCCTCAAATTCACAACTACTTAACTAGCATGACTCTAATATCACCATCCTCATATCTCAAAACAATTATCAAGCATCAAATTGATCATAGCATCCAATTCACTTTCTATGATAGTTTTTATTATACCCAACTTGGATGCCCATCATTCTAGGACCAATTTTATAACCATAGCAAATACCATGCTGTTATAAAAGACTCTCAAAATAATATAAGTGAAGCATGAGAGATCAATAATTTCTACAAAATTAAGCCACCGCCGTGCTCTAAAAAGATATAAGTGAAACACTAGAGCAAAATTGCCTAGCTCAAAACATATAAGTGAAGCACATAGACTATTCTAATAAATTCCGAATCAGTCTCTCCCAAAAGGTGTGTACAAAAAGGATGATTGTGGTAAACTAAAAATCAAAGACTCGTATCATACAAGACGCTCCAAGCAAAACACATATCATGTGGCAAATAAAAATATAGTTCCAAGTAAAGTTACCGATAGACGAAGACGAAAGAGGGGATGCCTTCCGGGGCATCCCCAAGCTTAGGCTTTTGGTTGTCCTTGAATTATCTTGGGGTGCCATGGGAATCCCCAAGCTTTGGCTCTTGCCACTCCTTATTCCATAGTCCATCAAATCTTTACCCAAAACTTGAAACTTCACAACACAAAACTCAGCAGGAAATCTCATGGGCTCCGTTAGTGCAAGAAAGAAAAACCAGAAATTAAGTTACTGTAATGAACTCATTCTTTATTTATATTGGTGTTAAACCTACTGTATTCCAACTTCTCTATAGTTCATACCCCCCGATACTAGCCATAGATGCATCAAAATAAGCAAACAACACATGAAAAACAGAATCTGTCAAAAACAGAACAGTCTATAGCAATCTGTAACTTTCGAGTACTTATGGTACTCTAAAACTCCTGCCAAAATAGGAAGTCCTGGGAAATTTGTCTATTTATCTACTGCAAAAAGAATCAACTGAAAATCACGTTTATGTGATTTATTAAAATTATTCTCGTGCGTGCAAAAGTTTCTGTTTTTCAGCAGAATGAAATTAACTATCACTGTAGGTTATCCTATAGGTTCTACTTGGCACAAACACTAATTAAAACATAAAACCACATATAAACAGAAGCTAGATGAATTATTTATTACTAAACATAAGCAAAAAACAAGGAACAAAAATAAAATTGGGTCGCCTCCCAACAAGCGCTATCGTTTAACGCCCCTAGCTAGGCATAAATGCGAGAATAGATCTATGTATTGCCATCTTTGGTATTCAACTCATCGATAGAACACTTATAACCCTTAGGAGTTTCTTTATTTTTAGTAATGATTAAACTCCTAGGCAAGAAATCAAGAGATTCGTTAATATCAAAAGGTTACTTAATGAAAGCGAAAAAGTTGGGATGAACACTTATTGATTTGAGATCCGCATTTTCCTTACTAGAAGATTAACCCTTGTTTTTAGGAACATACATTAATTTGGCAATTTTGGTAGGAGGTGTTGGAGTATTTTTCACGGATGAAAAGGCAGTCCCTAAGTTGGTAATAATATCCTCAAGTTTACAGATTCTTGTGGAATCTTGATCTATTCTTTCGTTAACTATAGGTTCTTTATCCTTAAAACTTTTGAGAGTAACTCCAACCTTAGATACATATTGGATAATTTGATTGTGGATCTTTTTATCCAAATTTTCAATTAACCCAACAGTGGCAACTTTATTTTTAATAATTTCAAGCCTTTGCATCACATGTTCTAGAGTTAAGACAATTCCATTAACCAAGAGAGGTGGTGGACCAAACAAATCTAACATAGCATTATAAGCATCAAAAGTGTGGCTACCCAAGAAATTCCTCCGGTAATGGCATCAAGAATACATCTATACCAAGGACTAATGCCTACATAAAAATGGCGAAGAAGAACGGAAGTAGATTGCTTCCTAGTATATCTATTTTGAGCATTCAAATTCTATGCCAAGCATCTTTTAGATTTTCTCCCTCCCTTTGTTTAAAATTAAGAACTTCATGATCGGGAGTATTAATGATGATAGGAGGGCTAGCCATGATAAACGATCTAACACACGAGCACACAAAAGGCAAGCGAAAAAGAGAGGCGAACGGGAAAGAGAGGGCGAATAAAACGGCAAGTGTGAAGTGGGGGAGAGGAAAACGAGAGGCAAATGGCAAATAATGTAATGCGAGGGAGATGAATTTGTGATGGGTACTTGGTATGTCTTGAATTGAGCGAAGACCTTCCCAGCAACGGCGCCAGAAATCCTTCTTGCTACCTCTTGAGCACTGCGTTGGTTTTCCCTTGAAGAGGAAAGGGTGATGCAGCAAAGTAGCGTAAGTATTTCCCTCAGTTTTTGAGAACCAAGGTATCAATCTAGTAGGAGGCTCCTCAAAAGTCCCTCATACCTACACAAACAAACAAGAACCTCACAACCAACGCGATAAAGCGGTTGTCAATCCCTTCACGGTAACTTGCGAAAGTGAGATCTGATAGAGACAATAAGATAAGATAAATATTTTTCGTATTTTTATGATATAGATTGGAAAGTAAAGATTGCAAAATAAAGATAGATGGAAAACTTATATGATAAAAGATAGACCCTGGGGCCATAGGTTTCACTAGTAGCTTCTCTCAACATAGCATAAGTATTACGGTGGGTGAACAAATTACTGTCGAGCAATTGATAGAAAAGTGCATAGTTATGAGAATATCTAGGCATGATCGTGTATATGGGTATCACGTCCGCAACAAGTAGACCGACTCCTGCCTGCATCTACTACTATTATTCCACACATCGAC
Organism: Triticum dicoccoides; assembly: GCF_002162155.2. NCBI lineage: Eukaryota > Viridiplantae > Streptophyta > Magnoliopsida > Poales > Poaceae > Triticum > Triticum dicoccoides. The sequence goes on along the minus strand of NC_041383.1, from coordinate 390,934,698 downwards.
CGCTATCCAGCATGCATCTAGAGTATTAAGTTCATAAGAACAGAGTAACGCATTAGGTAAGATGACATGATGTAGAGGGATAAACTCAAGCAATATGATATAAAACCCATCTTTTTATCCTCGATGGCAACAATACAATACGTGCCTTGCTGCCCCTGCTGTCACTGGGAAAGGACACCGCAAGATTGAACCCAAAGCTAAGCACTTCTACCATTGCAAGAAAGATCAATCTAGTAGGTCAAACCAAACTGATAATTTGAAGAGACTTGCAAAGATAACCAATCATACATAAAAGAATTCAGAGGAGATTCATATATTTCTCATAGATAAACTTGATCATAAACCCACAATTCATTGGATCTTGACAAACACACCGCAAAAAGAGTTACATCGAACAGATCTCCAAGAAGATCGAGGAGAACTTTGTATTGAGATTCAAAGAGAGAGAAGAAGCCATCTAGCTAATAACTATGGACACGAAGGTCTGTGGTAAACTACTCACAACTCATCGGAGAGGCTATGGTGTTGATGTAGAAGCCCTCCATGGTCGATTCCCCCTCCGGCGGAGCGCCGGCGAAGGCTCCAAGATGGGATCTCACGGATACAGAAGGTTGCGGCTGTGGAATTAGGTTTTCGTGGTGCTCCTCGATGTTTTCAGGGTATGGGAGTATATATAGGCGAAGGAAGTAGGTCGGTAGAGCCATGAGGGGCCCACGAGGGTGGGGGCGCGCCTGGCACCCTCGTGGCCGCCTCGGTTGCTTCTTGATGTCCACTCCAAGTCTCTTGGTTGCATTTGTTCCAAAAAGATCGCTCCCGGAGGTTTCATCCCGTTTGTACTCCGTTTGATATTCCTTTTTTTGGAAACACTGAAATAGGCAAAAAACAGCAATTCGGGCTGGGCCTCCGGTTAGTAGGTTAGTTTCAGAAATGATACAAAAGTGTAAAGTTAATCCCATAAACATCCAAAATGGGTAATATAATAGCATGGAACAATAAAAAATTATAGATACGTTGGAGACGTATCAAGAAACACCAGGAGGGGACCCACCAGGAAGCCACGAGCCTGGGGGGCATGCCCCCAAGCTTGTGGGGCCCCTGGCAGGTCTTCGGAGCCCATCTTCTGCTATATGATGCCATTTGAGATAGAAAAAATCATAAGGAAGGTTTTGGGATGAAGCGACACCGTCTCGAGGCGATACCTGCACAGGAGCACTTTTGCTCTCTGCGAAGCGATTCCGCCGGGGAAACTTCCCTCCGGGCAGGGAAATCAAAGTCATCGTCATCACCAATGATCCTCTCATCATGGGAGGACCATTCTTCCTCAACATCTTCACCAGCACCATCTCATCTCAAAACCTAGGTCATCTCTTGTATTCAATCTTTGCCTCAAAACCTCAGATTGGTACATGTTAGTTGCTCGTAGTGTTGATTACATCATGTAGCTTATGCTAGTTGGTTTATTTGGTGGAACAGTATATGTTCAGATGATATTCAATACCCCTCTAATCTTGAAAATGAATATGATTTGTGAGTATTTACTTTTGTTCTTCGGGGCATGGGAGAAGTATGACTATAAGTAATCATGTGAATTTGGTATCCGTTCAGTATTTTGATGATATGTATGTTGCTACTTCCTTTAGTGGTTTCGTGTGAACTTCGAATACATGACTTCACTGTACTTGGGCCTAAGGGAAGGCATTGTGGAGTAGTAATTACATGACGGGTTGCTAGAGTGATAGAAGCTTAAACATAATGAAAGCCGTTCCAACTTCACTCCGTACTAGAACTCCTTGGCGGGTCATGCCTAGGAGTTATATCCCCAACACCTAGTTTATGCTTTATTCCGTAAGGGGCTGGTTTGGATACATATGTTTCAAGCTATGGTTAGATTTATCTTAATTCTTCTGTCTTAGTTGTGGATGCTTGCGAGAGGGGTAATCATAAGTGGGAGGCTTGTTCAAGTAAGAACATCACCCAAGCACCCGTCCACCCACATATCAAATTATCAAAGTAGCGAACGCGAATCAAATAAACATGATGAAAGTGACTAGATGAATTCCATGTGTCCTCAAGAACGCTTTGCTTACTATAAGAGAACGCTTTGCTATAAAAAGGATTGGGATACCTTGCTGCACCTTTGTTACTATTTATACTTGTCACTTATTACAAATTACCTTGCTACCAAACTATCTGTTACCGATAATTTCAGTGCTTGCGGAGAATACCTTGCTGAAAACCGCTTGTCATTTCCTTCTGCTACTCGTTGGCTTCGACACTCTTACTTATCGAAAGGACTATGATTGATCCCTTATACTTGTGGGTCATCAACACTCTCTTTGGGCGCCTGATAACCCACAAGTATAGGGGATCGCAATAGTTTTCGAGGGTAGAGTATTCAACCCAAATTTATTGATTCGACACAAGGGGAGCTGAGGGAGTCCCGGACTAGGGGGTGTCCGGATAGCCGAACTATCATCATCGGCCGGACTCCAAGACTATGAAGATACAAGATTGAAGACTTTGTCCCGTGTCCGGATGGGACTTTCCTTGGCGTGGAAGGCAAGCTTGGCGATACGGATATGTAGATCTCCTACCATTGTAACCGACTTTGTGTAACCATAGCCCTCTCCGGTGTCTATATAAACCGGATGCTTTAGTCCCTAGGACGAACAACAATCATACCGTAGGCTAGCTTCTAGGGTTTAGCCTCCTTGATCTCGTGGTAGATCCACTCTTGTAACACACATCATCAATATTAATCAAGCAGGACGTAGGGTTTTACCTCCATCAAGAGGGCCCGAACCTGGGTAAAACATCGTGTCCCTTGTCTCCTGTTACCATCCGCCTAGACGCACAGTTCGGGACCCCCTACCCGATATCCGCCGGTTTTGACACTGACATTGGTGCTTTCATTGAGAGTTCCTCTGTGTCGTCACCATCAGGAAGGATGCCTTTTCCCGTCTTCAAAGACGGCACCGTCGTCAAGGGAGCTTTGGCCGCCGGCCAGACTATCCGGCTAGGCGGTTTTCTTATGACCGCCTGTTCGGCCAGCGCTCCGACGATGACCTCTCAGGTCATTAAAAGCGATCTTCATGTAAGCTCGGAATTCGCCGAGCAGCTAGATCCGATTGAGCTCTCCTCCGTAAACGAGCTCTTGGATCGCATCGCCGCCCTGGGAGTCGCTACCGACTATGATCAGATTGGGCTTAAAACCGATCTGAGAGAAATTAACTCTCCCCAGGTTACCCACCACGTTGTCGTGGTAGAGGAACAATGCGGCGACTCTTCTTCTATGTTAAAAACCAACTATGTCCGGATTCCCGATCCCTCCATGCCGGACTCCCGCGGAGGGACGGACGCCAATCAAATACTGAACCTAAAGTCAGGCATTGGACCAGATTCGTTGGAAAGCATCCAGCAAACCAAGCTTCTGAATTCGGAAGCTTCTTGGCCTTTGAGCCTCAGATTGGGCGGGGTTCCGAACTTGATTCCACCCGCCCACCCAAACATAAGCGATCTATCTCAAATACGGCAAGAGCCCGATGAAACAGTACATCATTACTGGGCCAGATTCCTCCTGGTTATGGACAGGATAAAGGACTGCCGTGAAGAAAGCGCGATTTCAATTCTCTGCAACAATTGCACGGACAAGGGAATCATAAACGCCATCACTCGTCGCGAAGTTACATGCTTCGCCGACCTAGCGATCATTGTACAAAAATACTGTGCGATGGAGAGTTCCTGGAAAACCGAAACTAGGTTCTGGGACAATCCGGCCCTGAATACAACCCAAGTCCGAAATAAAAGAGTGCGTCATACTCAAGCACCTGGGTTAAAAACCAAAAAGCAAAAAACCCCTAAAGGGTACGGAACCGTACTGGAGGGATGGCTCAACGGGCCCTGCAAAATCCACAATACGGAGGACGCCACTCCAACACATAGCCTTCGAGCATGTTGGATACTACGGCAGGTGGCCAAAAGTGGCGAAGGCTTTTTAGCCCCGGGCAACCAGCCCAGCAGCACCAGTACGGTATTAACAGTCTTCGAGACTTTCGCATCAAATAATATGCGGCAACAAACAATCCGCAGCCTCGCCGAAGTCTACCAAGTAGCAACAGCAAATCCATGGAGCAACACGGCTATCACCTTCAATGCCAGCGACGAACCTAAATTCCGAACAGCTAGAGCACCAGCTGCATTGGTCCTCAGTCCGATAGTGGACGGCTTTCGTCTTACCAAGGTACTCATGGATGGCGGCAGCGGATTAAACCTCATCTATGAGGAAACCCTTCAAAAAATGGAAATTGACTGGAGCCGCATTGAGCGAAGCAGCACAACCTTCAGGGGGATAATCCCTAGTCGAGAAGTACGCTGCACAGGAAAAATCACACTAGATGTAGTGTTCGGCTCGCCGGACAATTATAGGTCCGAAGAGGTCACGTTCCAAGTGGCCCCATTTGGCAGCGGATATCACGCTTTGTTAGGGCGAGAGGCATTCACAATCTTCCAAGCTATACCCCATTATGGGTACATGAAGCTCAAAATGCCCGGACCCAATGGAATAATCACTCTCGCCAGTGATCCAGATACAGCACTCCGCGCTGAAAATAAGACAGCCGCATTGGCCCTAGAGGCATTATCCGATGCCCTAGCGGCAGAGGAATTAACTGCGCTGCGCTCCATGGTGGATAGGGACGATGTGATACTTGATAAGAGGTCCAAGTCCACCTCTTTCAAACCAGCAGACGAAATAGTCAAATTTTAGGTCCACCCAACAGACCCCACAAAGACGGCATCCATTGGGGCACAATTAAATCCTGATGTAGAAGCCGCACTACGAGAATTCCTTCGGGAAAATTGGGACATTTTTGCCTGGCACCCTTCAGACATGCCAGGCATCCCACGTAGGCTGGCAGAGCACAGCCTAAATATCCTAAAAGGATTTAAGCCAGTCAAACAAGCTCTTCGGCGATTTTCCGAACCCAAAAGACAGGCAATGGGAGAGGAGCTAGCCAAACTCTTAGAAGCCGGATTCATCAGAGATATCAAACATCTGGACTGGCTAGCCAACCTGGTACTGGTACCAAAAAAGGACAAATCCTGGCGCCTCTGCGTCGATTTCAAAGACCTTAACAAGGCCTGTCCAAAGGACCCTTTCCCTCTCCCTCGCATCGACCAAATCATCGATGCTACCGCAGGGCACGATTCATTGTGCTTCCTCGATGCATACTCCGGATACCATCAAATCAAGATGGCGGAAAAAGACCAGGCCGCAACGGCATTCATTACTCCATATGGGCCATTCTGCTTCAACACAATGCCCTTCGGACTCAAAAATGTCGGCGCAACATACCAGCGCATGATTCAGACATGTCTGGCTACCCAGATAGGCAAAACAGTAGAGGCATATGTAGACGATGTGGTCGTCAAGACCAAACACGTCGAAACTCTAGTAGACGACTTGAGGGTGACATTTGACAACCTCCGAGCATATGACATTAAGCTCAACCCGGAAAAGTGTGTCTTCGGAGTACTAGCCGGAAAACTTTTGGGCTTCATTGTATCCGGTAGAGGAATTGAAGCAAACCCAGCCAAGATCCGAGCTCTGTCACAATTGGATATCCCAAAAGACCTCAAGAAAATACAAAAACGAAAAGGGTGCGTAGCGCCTCTAAGCCGTTTCATCTCCCGTTTGGGAGAAAAGGCTCTGCCCCTCTATCGCCTCGTCCGGCGCACCGAACACTTCGAATGGACGGATGCCGCCACGGCCGGACTCGAAGAAATCAAGGCCATACTGGCAACAAATCCGGTCCTGGCCACGCCCAACCTGGGCGAACCTATGTTATTATACATCGCAGCAACACATCAAGTTGTTAGCGCGGTACTCGTCGTCGAACGAGAAACTGAAGGGCACAGATTCCCTCTTCAAAAACCAGTATACTACGTATCCACTGTCTTAACTCCATGCAAGTCCCGGTACCCACATTATCAAAAGATAGCGTATGCGGTGTTCATGGCATCCCGGAAGCTCCGACACTACTTTCAAGAGTGTTCCATAACGGTGGCCTCCGAAGTACCTCTCAACGATATTATAAACAACCGCGACGCAACGGGCAGGATTGTAAAATGGGCCATTGAGCTCTTACCATTTGACATAACCTACAAACCACGGTGAGCTATAAAGTCGCAAGTCCTGGCTGACTTCGTCGCCGAATGGACCGAAGCCGCACTCCCTAAAGAGTACGACACGTACTCCAATTGGATCATGCATTTCGACGGATCCAAAATGCTGGCTGGCTTGGGGGCTGGCGTCGTCTTGACGTCCCCAACTGGAGACATAGTCCAATACGTACTTCAAATAATGTACATGGACTCCAACAATGCAGCCGAATACGAGGCCCTTCTACACGGCCTCCAAATGGCAATCTCCATGGGCATTCAACGCCTAGAGGTGCGCGGGGATTCAAACCTCGCAATATCCCAAGTAAATGGAGACTTTGACGCCAAAGATCCGAAAATGGCAGCTTACCGCAACGCTGTCCTAAAAATGTCAGCTCGATTCGAAGGACTTGAATTCCATCATGTAGCCTGGGATAATAACCAGGCAGCAGACGTGTTAGCACGCATCGGTGCAAAACATGACGCCGTCCCTCCAAACATCTTCCTGGAACGGCTCTTTAAGCCATCCGTATTATGGGAAGAGGAGTCCGGAAATAACAATCCGGAGCCAGCTGCATCACCTAACTCAGACAATTCTGACACGATCGGCGGCTCAGCCAATGAAATAACACCTTCAGCCCACGAAATAATGGCAGTAATTGCCCCGTGGGTGGAACCATTCCTAGCCTACTTAATTAGGCAGGAACTTCCCGAAGACCAAAATGAGGCCCGCTGCATAGTTCGGCGGTCTAAAGCCTACAAGGTCCATGAGGGAGAACTTTATAAGAAAAGCACGACCAGAGTCCTTCAAAGGTGTATCTCCGAAGAGGAAGGGCGAAATCTCCTGGCTGAAATTCACGCCGGACTCGGCGGGCACCATGCCGCCGCCCGGGCCCTTGTAGGCAAGGCCTTCCGTACAGGATTTTATTGGCCGACCGCCCGGGCATATGCTCAGGACTTAGTCCAACGATGCGTCGGTTGCCAGCTCTTTGCCAATCAGAGCCATATGCCACCCACCGCCCTTAAAACTATACCCATTACTTGGCCGTTCGCGGTCTGGGGGCTTGACATGGTTGGACCCCTTAAAGGGGGAACCCACAAGCACAAATACTTATTGGTCATGGTGGATAAATTCACCAAATGGATAGAGGCCAAGCCGGTTACAACAGCAGAATCCAGACCTGTGATGGACTTCATATCCGGGGTAGTACACCGCTTCGGCGTCCCCCACAGCATCATCACTGATAACGGCACGAATTTCACGGCCGACGAGGTTAAACTCTGGTGCAAAAACATGGGCATCAAGCTCGACTACGCTTTAGTCTACCACCCTCAAACTAATGGTCAAGTGGAACGAGCAAATGGTCTAATCATGAGCGGCATCAAACCCAGATTAGTGCGGTCCCTCACGGAATCTAACACGCACTGGGTAGAGGAGCTTGACTCCGTACTCTGGGGGCTGCGGACCACGCCAAACCGCACAACCGGATTCACACCATTTTTTTATGGTATACGGCGCTGAGGCAGTTTTGCCCTGCGACATAATTCATGACTCACCTCGCGTGCGCATGTACGAGGAAAGAGAAGCTGAGTTAGATCGGCAGGACAGTTTGGACGCTTTAGAGGAGGAGCGTGACGTGGCAAAATCCCGTTCCGCATTTTATCAACAGCAGGCTCGAAGATATCAAAGCAGAGAAGTACGGGCCAAAACTTACAACGTTGGCGAGCTAGTTCTACGCATGCCGGACAAGAAAAAGGACAAACTTAAGCCCAGATGGGAAGGTCCCTTCATCATTGACCAAGTCCTTACCGGCGGTTCATACCGTCTACGCAACGCATCTGACAACCGACTCGAGCCAAACCCATGGAACGCAGCCCGTCTCCGAAGATTTTACGCCTAGCGCCGGACTCAGGGTTCGTCTCCTTTCTCCGTCCACCTTTCATATTTTTTCGTTGTCTTTGTTTTCCCTCCTTTCTCCTCTCCTTTCTTCATCTCAAACCTCTCGAGGGCTGATCTGCGCTTTGTTCGCACTTACTTGATGTGCTACTCACACTCGTTATACCTGGGGGCTTCTTTAACAGAAGCTTATTTATACGGGCTTTATGCCACACACATGTGTCATACTTCCGCATGTACCTTTTATTCACCATTATATGCATCGATATGACTTAAGTTTTGGCCAAGCTGGGTTGCCTGGCTCCTGTGCTTACCCCTACGTTCCCGATTGTTCGGCTAGGAGGTAAAGGGAGCACCTCTGCGATTGTTACTGCCGGGTCAGCCGGATGTGTACCTCAGACTGGGTGAAGCCGAAAGCTAGCGTTCTTAAGAGAATATTTGGTCGGTGACTTGAAAGATGATTTATTACTTACTTATTTATTTGCCCCCAGATGCTTTTTCTGCTATTTTCGCAGTCTCGGCATGCACTTTAGGGCATGCCTCCCCAGGGAAAGGAACCCTTAACGGAACTATTCTTCCTGGAAGATGTTTCTTACTAACCATGTAATATAACATAACTAGTTGGGCACTTGTCTGATAAAGCAATTATGACCCCGACGCCTTGTCTCCACGCATGCCCCGGTTCTTCTATAACCGTAAGGGTATTCAGACACACTCCGGACTGTTGGGTCCCGAGGTTGAAGCGAAAAGGTCCGCAAAGACAAACGATCTACAATCCGTCTAGAAGGCATTTTACATGTCATTTCAAAATTACATCGTCAAACTGACTGATTGTACTCCTCTTCAATCCCATCTAACAGGCTATCTAATTTACAGTCATGTTGGGAATATTTTGTGGCCAGTTCTACTTGGCCGTACATCAAGCTCACAGGGATCTCCTTCCCGTCAGGCCCCGCAGGTCCGACCTCGGCCATGTGGTTTGGGTCAGCCTTCGGATACCGCGTCTTCACAATGGCTCAGGCCTCCCTGGCGCCTTGACGGCAGGCCGATATCTTCCACAGACGGAGGCGTCGCCGTGCTCCCTGAGGCTTCTCAGCAAGCCCTCCAAGGCCCTTGGGTAGGGAGACGGAAGGCCATAAAGCCTGCACGACGCCACTCATCGCCTACCGAACACGTTTGAGAAGTTGCACCAGCTCGGGAAGTTGGTCACCCGTTGAACCAGGCATTTCCTCCGCAGGGCGACCTGTGAGCACACCTACAGAAATATTTCTGTTAACCGACTTCCTCGCCGAACTCTTCTTTTCAAAAGAGTTTGCTCAACCACTTACTATAGATGTCGCGACGAAGCCGCTGATTCTCCTTCATGGAGCCACACAGCTGGGCCCGAACACCTTTCAGCTCTTCTCCAAGCTGGGTGTGGGCATCTTGGAGTTTGTTTCTCTCCTGCTGCACCTTCGTAAGCACCCTCTCGCCGGCCTTCAACTGGCGCAGTAGCTGTTGCTTGTCCGGATCTAGTCCGGTGCCCTCTGCAATATTATTGTCAGACTATACACACACGCCGCATTTTGTTAACTACTTCTCTTTTCAAAAATATGAATTACCAGAGGGGGTGTCCGTGGCTCCCCCGGCAGCGGCTAGTGCGGCCTCAAGTTGGGCCTTGCACTTTTGAAGCTCCTGAGACAGGTGGGTATTCTTCTCAGTAAGATCCTGCATAACAAATGATCCTTAAATCAGTTAGTTTAACTATTTTAAGTCGCGGGGGCTACTGGCATATATAGCCATTAAAATTCCTCACCCGTATGTCCTTTACATACTCCTCCGTGGCTTTGGTTAAACCATCTTGAGCAGCATGGAGGTGCGCATCTCCCGCATTAAAGGCATTTAACGCCTCAGGAGAGAAACACGTGTCACGAAGAATTGTCCGACGGCGCCTATGATTCAAGGCGCTCTCCACCTCAGACCTGGTGGCGGACAACCTATCGGCATCCTCCGTTGGAGGAGCGTCCGGCTCGCGCCTTGCGCTAGCCTCCCCTTCCGGACCAAGCGTTGGAGCCTAGCTGGCGGAGGCTTGGTGGGCACCCTCTCCGGACTCAGTCCGGCGAGTGCTTTTTCTCCTGGAAGAATCATGAGCATTAATATGCCTCCCAGGAGTTTTTCCCTTAAAGGACAATGGTGCGCCATACCTTTGCGGCGACGTTTCGATTCGCGCCGCACTCCTCTTCCGCCTGCTGGGCCGAACTGACCCCGTTTGATCAGTCGCCGCAAGCTCGGCTTCCTGTCGTGAAGGCACCGCCTGCCGAGCACCATTGGTGCACGGTGGTTAGAAATAAGCATTAACAAAGCAACGGTGTCAAAGCTTCGGTCGTACTCACCTGGGAAGCCGGACACTATTCGACAGGAACAAGAAGTTTGAAGGAGAACCCGCCTTGCAACGCCGAAGACAACATATGCGTCGGGCTCGTCGTGATTGAAGCCAGGTTCGGGGGCTACTGAGGGAGTCCCGGACTAGGGGGTGTCCGGATAGCCGAATTATCATCATCGGCCGGACTCCAAGACTATGAAGATACAAGATTAAAGACTTCGTCCCGTGTCCGGATGGGACTTTCCTTGGCGTGGAAGGCAAGCTTGGCGATACGGATATGTAGATCTCCTACCATTGTAACCGACTTTGTGTAACCATAGCCCTCTCCGGTGTCTATATAAACCGGATGGCTTTAGTCCGTAGGACAAACAACAATCATACCATAGGCTAGCTTCTAGGGTTTAGCCTCCTCGATCTCGTGGTAGATCCACTCTTGTAACACACATCATCAATATTAATCAAGCAGGACATAGGGTTTTACCTCCATCAAGAGAGCCCGAACCTGGGTAAAACATCGTGTCCCTTGTCTCCTGTTACCATCCGCCTAGACGCACAGTTCGGGACCCCCTACCCGATATCCGCCGGTTTTGACACCGACATTGGTGCTTTCATTGAGAGTTCCTCTGTGTCGTCACCATCAGGAAGGATGCCTTTTCCCGTCTTCAAAGACGGCACCGTCGTCAAGGGAGCTTTGGCCGCCGGCAAGACTATCCGGCTAGGTGGTTTTCTTATGACCGCCTGTTCGGCCACCGCTCCGACGATGACCTCTCAGGTCATTAAAAGCGATCTTCATGTAAGCTCGGAATTCGCCGAGCAGCTAGATCCGATTGAGCTCTCCTCCGTAAACGAGCTCTTGGATCGCGTCGCCGCCCTGGGAGTCGCTACCGACTATGATCAGATTGGTCTTAAAACCGATCTGAGAAAAATTAACTCTCCCCAGGTTACCCACCACGTTGTCGTGGTAGAGGAACAATGCGGCGACTCTTCTTCTATGTTAAAAACCAACTATGTCCGGATTCCCGATCCCTCCATGCCGGACTCCCGCGGAGGGACGGACACCAATCAAATACTGAACCTAAAGTCAGGCATTGGACCAGATTCGTTGGAAAGCATCCAGCAAACCAAGCTTCCGAATCTGAAAGCTTCTTGGCCTTTGAGCCTCAGATTGGGCGGGGTTCCGAACTTGATTCCACCCGCCCACCCAAACATAAGCGATCTATCTCAAATACGGCAAGAGCCCGATGAAACAGTACATCATTACTGGGCCAGATTCCTCCTGGTTATGGACAGGATAAAGGACTGCCGTGAAGAAAGCGCGATTTCAATTCTCTGCAACAATTGCACGGACAAGGGAATCATAAACGCCATCAGTCGTCGCGAAGTTACACGCTTCGCCGACCTAGCGATCATTGTACAAAAATACTGTGCGATGGAGAGTTCCTGGAAAACCGAAACTAGGTTCTGGGACAATCCGGCCCTGAATACAACCCAAGTCCGAAATAAAAGAGTGCGTCATAGTCAAGCACCTGGGTTGAAAACCAAAAAGCAAAAAAACCCTAAAGGGTACGGAACCGTACTGGAGGGATGGCTCAACGGGCCCTGCAAAATCCACAGTACGGAGGACGCTACTCCAACACATAGCCTTCGAGCATGTTGGATACTACGGCAGGTGGCCAAAAGTGGCGAAGGCTTTTTAGCCCCGGGCAACCAGCCCAGCAGCACCAGTACGGTATTAACAGTCTGCGAGACTTTCGCATCAAATAATATGCGGAAACAAACAATCCGCAGCCTCGCCGAAGTCTACCAAGTAGCAACAGCAAATCCATGGAGCGACACGGCTATCACCTTCAATGCCAGCGACGAACCTAAATTCCGAACAGCTAGAGCACCAGTCGCATTGGTCCTCAGTCCGATAGTGGACGGCTTTCTTCTTACCAAGGTACTCATGGATGGCAGCAGCGGATTAAACCTCATCTACGAGGAAACCCTTCAAAAAATGGAAATTGACTGGAGCCGCATTGAGCGAAGCAGCACAACCTTCAGGGGGATAATCCCTAGTCGAGAAGTACGCTGCACAGGAAAAATCGCACTAGATGTAGTGTTCGGGTCGCCGGACAATTATAGGTCCGAAGAGCTCACGTTCCAAGTGGCCCCATTCGGCAGCGGATATCACGCTTTGCTAGGGCGAGAGGCATTCACAATCTTCCAAGCTATACCCCATTATGGGTACATGAAGCTCAAAATGCCCGGACCCAATGGAATAATCACTCTCGCCAGTGATCCAGATATAGCACTCCGCGCTGAAAATAAGACAGCCGCACTGGCCCTAGAGGCATTATCCGAAGCCCTAGCGGCAGAGGAATTAACTACGCTGCGCTCCAAGGTGGATAGGGACGATGAGATACTCGATAAGAGGTCCAAGTCCAGCCCTTTCAAACCAGCAGACGAAATAGTCAAATTTCAGGTCCACCCAACGGACCCCACAAAGACGGCATCCATTGGGGCACAATTAAATCCTGATGTAGAAGCCGCACTACGAGAATTCCTTCGGGAAAATTGGGACATTTTTGCCTGGCACCCTTCAGACATGTCAGGCATCCCACGCAGGCTAGCAGAGCACAGCCTAAATATCCTAAAAGGATTTAAGCCAGTCAAACAAGCTCTTCGGAGTTTTCCGAACCCAAAAGACAGGCAATGGGAGAGGAGCTAGCCAAACTCTTAGAAGCCGGATTCATCAGAGATATCAAACATCCGGACTGGCTAGCCAACCTGGTAATGGTACCAAAAAAGGACAAATCCTGGCGCCTCTGCGTCGATTTCAAAGACCTTAACAAGGCCTGTCCAAAGGACCCTTTCCCTCTCCCTCGCATCGACCAAATCATCGATGCTACCGCAGGGCACGATTCATTGTGCTTCCTCGATGCATACTTCGAATACCATCAAATCAAGATGGCGGAAAAAGACCAGGCCGCAACGGCATTCATTACTCCATATGGGCCATTCTGCTTCAACACAATGCCCTTCGGACTCAAAAACGTCGGCGCAACATACCAGCGCATGATTCAGACATGTCTGGCTACCCAGATAGGCAAAACAGTAGAGGCATATGTAGACGATGTGGTCGTCAAGACCAAACACGTCGAAACTCTAGTAGACGACTTGAGGGTGACATTTGACAACCTCCGAGCATATGACATTAAGCTCAACCCGGAAAAGTGTGTCTTCGGAGTACCAGCCGGAAAGCTTTTGGGCTTCATTGTATCCGGTAGAGGAATTGAAGCAAACCCAGCCAAGATCCGAGCTCTGTCACAATTTGATATCCCAAAAGACCTCAAGCAAATACAAAAACTAACTGGGTGCGTAGCGGCTCTAAGCCGCTTCATCTCCCGTTTGGGAGAAAAGGCTCTGCCCCTCTATCGCCTCCTCCGGCGCACCGAACACTTCGAATGGACGGATGCCGCCACGGCCGGACTCGAAGAAATCAAGGCCATACTGGCAACAAATCTGGTCCTGGCCGCGCCCAACCTGGGCGAACCTATGTTATTATACATCGCAGCAACACATCAAGTTGTTAGCGCGGTACTCGTCGTCGAACGAGAAACTGAAGGGCATAGATTCCCTCTTCAAAAACCAGTATACTACGTATCCACTGTCTTAACTCCATGCAAGTCCCGGTACCCACATTATCAAAAGATAGCGTATGCGGTGTTCATGGCATCCTGGAAGCCGCGACACTACTTTCAAGAGTGTTCCATAACGGTGGCCTCCGAAGTACCTCTCAACAATATTGTAAACAACCGCGACGCAACGGGCAGGATTGCAAAATGGGCCATTGGGATCTTACCATTTGACATAACCTACAAACCATGGCGAGCTATAAAGTCGCAAGTCCTAGCTGACTTCGTCGCCGAATGGACCGAAGCCGCACTCCCTAAAGAGTACGGCACGTACTCCAATTGGATCATGCATTTCGACGGATCCAAAATGCTGGCTGGCTTGGGGGCTTGCGTCGTCTTGACGTCCCCAACTGGAGACACAATCCAATACGTACTTCAAATAATGTACATGGACTCCAACAATGCAGCCGAATACGAGGCCCTTCTACACGGCCTCCGAATGGCAATCTCCATGGGCACTCAACGCCTAGAGGTGCGCGGGGATTCAAACCTCGCAATATCCCAAGTAAATGGAGACTTTAACGCCAAAGATCCGAAAATGGCAGCTAACCGCAACGCCGTCCTAAAAATGTCAGCTCGATTCGAAGGACTTGAATTCCATCATGTAGCCCGGGATAATAACCAGGCAGCAGACGTGTTAGCACGCATCGGTACAAAACATGACGCCGTCCCTCCAAACATCTTCCTGGAATGGCTCTTTAAGCCATCCGTATTATGGGAAGAGGAGTCCGGAAATAACAATCCGGAGCCAGCTGCATCACCTAACTCAGACAATTCTGACACGATCGGCGGCTCAGCCAATGAAATAACACCTTCAGCCCACGAAATAATGGCAGTAATTGCCCCGTGGACGGAACCATTCCTAGCCTACTTAATTAGGCAGGAACTTCCCGAAGACCAAAATGAGGCCCGCTGCATAGTTCGGCGGTCTAAAGCCTACAAGGTCGATGAGGGAGAACTTTATAAGAAAAGCACGACCGGAGTCCTTCAAAGGTGTATCTCCGAAGAGGAAGGGCGAAATCTCCTGGCTGAAATTCACGCCGAACTCGGCGGGCACCATGCCGCCGCCCGGGCCCTTGTAGGCAAGGCCTTCCGTACAGGATTTTATTGGCCGACCGCCCGGGCAGATGCTCAGGACTTAGTCCAACGATGCGTCGGTTGCCAGCTCTTTGCCAATCAGAGACATATGCCACCCACCGCCCTCAAAACTATACCCATTACTTGGACGTTCGCGGTCTAGGGGCTTGACATGGTTGGACCCCTTAAACAGGGAACCCACAAGCACAAATACTTATTGGTCATGGTGGATAAATTCACCAAATGGATAGAGGCCAAGCCGGTTACAACGGCAGAATCCGGACCTGTGATAGACTTCATATCCGGGGTAGTACACCACTTCGGCGTCCCCCACAGCATCATCACTAATAACGGCACGAATTTCACGGCCGACGAGGTTAAACTCTGGTGCAAAAACATGGGCATCAAGCTCGACTACGCTTCAGTCTACCACCCTCAAACTAATGGTCAAGTGGAACGAGCAAATGGTCTAATCATGAGTGGCATCAAACCCAGATTAGTGCGGTCCCTCACGGAATCTAACACGCACTGGGTAGAGGAGCTCGACTCCATACTCTGGGGGTTGCGAACCACGCCAAACCGCACAACCGGATTCACACAATTTTTTATGGTATACGGCGCTGAGGCAGTTTTGCCCTGCGACATAATTCATGACTCACCTCGCGTGCGCATGTACGAGGAAAGAGAAGCCGAGTTAGATCGGCAGGACAGTTTGGACGCTTTAGAGGAGGAGCGCGACATGGCAAAATCCCGTTCCGCATTTTATCAATAGCAGGCTCGAAGATATCAAAGCAGAGAAGTACGGGCCAAAACTTACAACGTTGGCGAGCTAGTTCTATGCCTGTCGGACAAGAAAAAGGACAAACTTAAGCCCAAATGGTAAGGTCCCTTCATCATTGACCAAGTCCTTACCGGCGGTGCATACCGTCTACGCAACGCATCTGACAACCGACTCGAGCCAAACCCATGGAACGCAGCCCGTCTCCGAAGATTTTACGCCTAGCGCCGGACTCAGGGTTCGTCTCCTTCCTCCGTCCACCTTTCATATTTTTTCGCTGTCTTTGTTTTCCTTCCTTTCTCCTCTCCTTTCTTCAGCTCAAACCTCTCGAGGGCTGATCTGCGCTTTGTTCGCACTTACTTGATGTGCTACTCGCACTCGTTATACCTGGGGGCTTCTTTATCAGAAGCTTATTTATACGGGCTTTATGCCCAACACATGTGTCATACTTCCGCATGTACCTTTTATTCACCATTATATGCATCGATATGACTTAAGTTTTGGCCAAGCTGGGTTGCCTGGCTCCTGTGCTTACCCCTACGTTCCCGATTGTTCGGCTAGGAGGTAAAGGGAGCACCTCTGCGATTGTTACTGCCGGGTCAGCCGGATGTGTACCTCAGACTGGGTGAAGCCGAAAGCTAGCGTTCTTAAGAGAATATTCGGTCGGTGACTTGAAAGATGATTTATTACTTACTTATTTATTTGCCCCCAGATGCTTTTTCTGCTATTTTCGCAGTCTCAACATGCACTTTAGGGCATGCCTCCCCAGGGAAAGGAACCCTTAACGGAACTATTCTCCGTGGAAGATGTTTCTTACTAACCATGTAATATAACATAACTAGCTGGGCACTTGTCTGATAAAGCAATTATGACCCCGACGCCTTGTCTCCACGCATGCCCCGGTTCTTTTATAACCGTAAGGGTATTCGGACACACTCCGGACTGTTGGGTCCCGAGGTTGAAGCGAAAAGGTCCGCAAAGACAAACGATCTACAATCCGGCTAGAAGGCATTTTACATGTCATTTCAAAATTACATCGTCAAACTGACTGATTGTACTCCTCTTCAATCCCATCTAACAGGCTGTCTAATTTACAGTCCTGTTGGGAATATTTCACGGCCATTTCTACTTGGCCGTACATCAAGCTCACAGGGATCTCCTTCCCGTCAGGCTCCGCAGGTCCGACCTCGGCCATGTGGTTTGGGTCAGCCTTCGGATACCGCGGCTTCACCATGGCCTAGGCCTCCCTGGCGCCTTGACGGCAGGCCGATATCTTCCACGGACGGAGGCGTCGCCGTGCTCCCTGAAGCTTCTCAGCAAGCCCTCCAAGGCCCTCGGGTAGGGAGACGGAAGGCCATAAAGCTTGCACGACGCCACTCATCGCCTACCGAACACGTTTGAGAAGTTGCACCAGCTCGGGAAGTTGGTCACCCGTTGAACCAGGCATTTCCTCCGCAGGGCGACCTGTGAGCACACCTACAGAAATATTTCTGTTAACCGACTTCCTCGCCGAACTCTTCTTTTCAAAAGAGTTTGCTCAAGCACTTACTATAGATGCCGCGACGAAGCCGCTGATTCTCCTTCAAGGAGCCAGACAGCTGGGCCCGAACACCTTTCAGCTCTTCTCCAAGCTGGGTGTGGGCATCTTGGAGTTTGTTTCTCTCCTTCTGCACCTTCGTAAGCACCCTCTCGCCGGCCTTCAACTGGCGCAGTAGCTGTTGCTTGTTCGGATCTAGTCCGGCGCCCTCTACAATATTATTGTCAAACTATACACACACGCCGCATTTTGTTAACTACTTATCTTTTCAAAAAATATGAATTACCAGAGGGGGTCTCCGTGGCTCCCCCGGCAGCGGCTAGTGCGGCCTCAAGTTGAGCCTTGCACTTTTGAAGCTCCTGAGACAGGTGGGTATTCTTCTTAGTAAGATCCTGCATAACAAATAATCCTTAAATCAGTTAGTTTAACTATTTTAAGTCTCGGGGGCTACTGGCATATATAGCCATTAAAATTCATCACCCGTATGTCCTTTACATACTGCTCCGTGGCTTTGGTTAAACCATCTTGAGCAGCACGGAGGTGCGCATCTCCCGCATTAAAGGCATTTAACGCCTCAGGAGAGAAACACGCGTCACGAAGAATTGTCCGACGGCGCCTATGATTCATGGCACTCTCCACCTCAGACCTGGTGGCGGACAACCTGTCGGCATCCTCCGTTGGAGGAGCGTCCGGCTCGTGCCTTGCGCTAGCCTCCCCTTTCGGACCATGCGTTGGAGCCTGGCTGGCGGAGGCTTGGTGGGCACCCTCTCCGGACTCAGTCCAGCGAGTGCTTTTTCTCCTGGAAGAATCATGAGCATTAATATGCCTCCCAGGAGTTTTTCCCTTAAAGGACAATGGTGCGCCATACCTTTGCGGCGACGTTTCGATTCGCGCCGCACTCCTCTTCCGCCTACTGGGCCGAACTGACCCCGTTTGATCAGTCATCGCAAGATCGGTTCCTGCCGTGAAGGCACCGCCTGCCGAGCACCATTGGTGCATGGTGGTTAGAAATAAGCATTAACAAAGCAACGGTGTCAGAGCTTCGGTCGTACTCACCTAGGAAGCCGGACACTATTCGACAGGAACATGAAGTTTGAAGGAGAACCCGCCTTGCAACGCCGAAGACAACATATGCGCCGGGCTCGTCGTCATTGAAGCCTTGTTTGGGGGCTACTGAGGGAGTCCCGGACTAGGGGGTGTCCGGATAGCCGAACTATCATCATCGGCCGGACTCCAAGACTATGAAGATACAAGATTGAAGACTTCGTCCCGTGTCCGGATGGGACTTTCCTTGGCGTGGAAGGCAAGCTTGGCGATACGGATATGTAGATCTCCTACCATTGTAACCGACTTTGTGTAACCATAGCCCTCTCCGATGTCTATATAAACCGGATGGCTTTAGTCCGTAGGACGAACAACAATCATACCACAGGCTAGCTTCTAGGGTTTAGCCTCCTTGATCTCGTGGTAGATCCACTCTTGTAACACACATCATCAATATTAATCAAGCAGGACGTAGGGTTTTACCTCCATCAAGAGGGCCCGAACCTGGGTAAAACATCGTGTCCCTTGTCTCCTGTTACCATCCGCCTAGACGCACAGTTCGGGACCCCCTACCCGAGATCCGTCGGTTTTGACACCGACAGGAGCCAAAGAATATTCTCAAGTATTAGCAGTTGAGTTTTCAATTCAACCACACCTGGATAACTTAGTATCTGTGGAAAAGTATTTAGTAGATAAGTAGTATGGAAGTAACGGTAACGGTAGCAAAAGTAACAGTAGCAGTTTTGTAGTAATTGTATCAGCAACAACGGTAAAGTAAATAAGCAAAGAACAATATGTGAAAAGCTCGTAGGCATTGGATCAGTGATGGATAATTATGTCGGATGTGATTCCTCATGTAATAGTTATAACATAGGGTGACACAGAACTAGCTCCAGTTCATCAATGTAATGTAGGCATGTATTCCAAATATAGTCATACGTGCTTATGGAAAAGAACTTGCATGACATCTTTTGTCCTACCCTCCCATGGCAGCGGGGTCCTATTGGAAACTAAGGGATATTAAGGCCTCCTTTTAATAGAGTACCTGACCAAAGCATTAACACTTAGTGAATACATGAACTCCTCAAACTACGGTCATCACCGGTAAGTATCCCGATTATTGTCACTTCAGGGTTAACGGATCATAACACATAATAGTTGACTATAGACTTGCAAGATAGGATCAAGAACTCACATATATTCATGAAAACATAATAGGTTCAGATCTAAAATCATGGCACTCGGGCCCTAGTGACCAGCATTAAGCATAGCAAAGTCATAGCAACATCAATCTCAGAACATAGTGGATACTAGGGATCAAACCCTAACAAAACTAACTCGATTACATGGTAAATCTCTTCCAACCCATCACCGTCTAGCAAGCCTATGATGGAATTACTCACGCACGGCGGTGAGCATCATGAAATTGGTGATGGAGGATGGTTAATGATGACAACGACGATGAATCCCCCTCTCTGGAGCTCCGAATGGACTCCAGATCAGCCCCCCGAGAGAGTTTAGGGCTTGGCGACGGCTCCGTATCGTAAAACGCAATGAGTCTTTCTCTGATTTTTTCTCCGCGAACGTGAATATATGGAGTTGGAGTTGAGGTCGGTGGAGGTCCAGGGGGCCCACGAGGCAGGGGGCGCGCCCTAGGGGGCGCCCCCACCCACGTGGACAGGGTGTGGGCCCCCTGACGTTGATTCTTTAGCCAATATTTTTTATTAATTCCAAAAAGTTGCTCCTCGGATTTTTCAGGTCATTCCGAGAACTTTTATTTTTGCATAAAAATAACACCATGGCAGTTCTGCTGAAAACAACGTCAGTCCGAGTTAGTTCCATTCAAATCATGCAAGTTAGAGTCCAAACCAAGGGCAAAAGTGTTTGGAAAAGTAGATACGACAGAGACGTATCAACTCCCCCAATCTTAAACCTTTGCTTCTCCTCAAGCAATTTAGTTGACAAACTGAAAGTGATAAAGAAAAACTTTTACAAACTCTGTTTGCTCTTGTTGTTGCAAATATGTAAAGCCAGCATTCAAGTTTCCAGCAAAGATTATGAACTAACCATATTCACAATAAAACTTAGGTATCATGTTTACTCATATCAATGGCATAATCAACTAGCGAGCAATAATAATAAATCTCAGATGACAACACTTTCTCAAAACAATCATAATATGATATAACAAGATGGTATCTCGCTAGCCCTTTCTGAGACCGCATAACATAAATGCAGAGCACCTCTGAAGATCAAGGACTGACTAAACATTGTAATTCATGGTAAAAGAGATCCAGTCATAGTCATACTCAATATAAATTAATAGTAATGCATGCAAATGACATCGATGCTCTCCAGCAGGTGCTTTTTAATAAGAGTGTGATGACTCAACATAAAAGTAAATAGATAGGCCCTTCGCGGAGGGAAGCAGGGATTTGTAGAGGTGCCAGAGCTCGATTTTGAAATAGAGATAAATAATATTTTGAGCGGTATACTTTCATTGTCAACATAACAACTGAGAGATCTATATATCTTCCATGCTACACACATTATAAGCGGTTCCCAAACAGAATGGTAAAGTTTATACTCCCCCTCCACCAACAAGCATCAATCCATGGCTTACCCAAAGCAACGGGTGCCTCCAACTAGCAATAATCCTGGGGGAATTTTGTTTGTGATTATTTTTGATTTAAGCATGGGACTGGGCATCCCAATGACCAGCCATTTTCTCGTGAGTGAGGAGCAGAGCCCACTCCTCTTGAGAATAACCCGCCTAGCATGCAAGATACAGAAAACCCTAGTTGATACATGAGCTGTTCGAGCATACAAAACAAAATTTCATTTGAAGGTTTGGAGGTTGGCATAGACAAATTTACTTGGAACGGAAGGTGGATACCGCATATAGGAAGGTATGGTGGACTCATATGGAATAAATTTGGGGTTTATGGATTTTGGATGCACAAGCAGTATTCTTGCTTAGTACAAGTGAAGGCTAGAAAGAGACTGGGAAGTGACCAACTAGAAAGCGACAACAGTCATGAACATGCATTAAATTTAATCAACACTGAGTGCAAGCATGAGTAGGATATAATCCACCATGAACATAAATATCATGAAGGCTATGTTGATTTTGTTTCAACTACATGCGTGAACATGTGCCAAGTCAAGTCACTCGAATCATTCAAAGGAGGATACCACCCTATCATACCACATCACAACTATTTCAATAGCATGTTGGCACACAAGGAAACCATTATAAACTCCAAGCTAATTAAGCATGGCATAAGCAACTATAATCTCTAATTGTCATTGCAAACATGTTTATTCATAGTAGGCTGAATCAGGAACAATGAACTAATCATATTTACAAAAACAAGAGGTCGAGTTCATACCAGCTTCTCTCATCTCGATCATCTCATTATACATTGTCATTATTGCCTTTCACTTGCACGACCGAATGGTGTGGATAATAATAATAATAGTGCACATGCATTGGACTAAGTTGGAATCTGCAAGCATTCAATTCAAGGGAGAAGACAAGGTAATATGGCTCTTGGTTAAGTCAACAATAATGCATATAAGAGCCACTCAACATTTTCATCATGGTCTTCTCCTCTTGACCCCCAAAGAAAAGAAAAGGAATAAAACTATTTACACGGGAAAGCTCCCAACAAACAAAAGAAGAATGAGAAATCTTTTTGGGTTTTCTTTTAATTACTACTACTACAAGCATGGAAAGTAAACTAGCCAAAAGCTATAACTATTTTTTTCGGTTTTTTTCTTAAGGTTTATCAAACACACAAGAAGAAAGCTAGAAAAAGAAAATAAACTAGCATGGATAGTACAATAAAAAACTATGAGCATCTACAACTAGAATGAGTGTGTGAACATGAATGTAATGTCGGTGAGAAATACGTACTCCCCCAAGCTTAGGCTTTGGGCCTAAGTTAGTCTATGCCCATGGATCGCGGCTACTCTCTCCGGTGTACTGAGGAGTATCATCAGAGTACCACTGGCTGGCGATCTCCTCCAGATCCCACTGATAAAAGGACGGTCGATAAGGGTCAAGTGGTGGTTCCGGCTCAGGCTCTGGAACTGGATTCTGGCTCTGGTATGCGTGAATGGCCTCCGGCAAGACAAGGTACGTGCCTGTAGTTAAGTCAAACAAAGAGGGTGCAGGCAGGATAACAGTCTCACTGTGAGTTTTATGAAATCTCAAATTATACTTAAGCATCTTCTCATCATTTTTAACAACAACTCATGTGCTAGCATGCTCTTATAATATAGAAAAGTAGGTGGCAGCAGCTTTTCCTCTTTCTCATAATGCCTAATAGGTATCCTGAAGTGTTTAGCAAGACATGAAGCATAGATACCTCCAAAGATGGGGCCCTTTGTATGGTTCAGACTTAATCGTTTAGCAACAATAGCACCCATACTAATAGAGTTATCACGAAATAAGGCATGGAACAAAATAATAATATCAGGAGCACTAAGGTTTCCACAGTTCTCGCGACCAATTAAGCATCTACTAGCAAATATTGCAAAGTAACATAGAACAGGAAAGTGTATGCTAGTAATTCTTGCATCGGAAACCTTCCTCGTTTCCCCTACAATAATCATATCAATAAATCCATCCACATATTTATGATGTGGTTCCTCTAGGCTGCCCTCTAAGGGTATCTTGCAAACCGCACAAAATTCATATAGTGACATCTCCCTAGCCTCATCATAAAAATGAAACTCCACTGAAGGTGGTGATTTATTAGGATGAAAGTAAAAATTTTGCACGAAAGTATTGGCGAGTAAGAGATAGTGTTCGAGCTGGTCGTGGAGGAAGTCGGTGAGGCCCGCATCATCAGCTAAAGAATAAAAATCATCATAAATCCCGGCTGCTCTCAGGAACTCATCACAAGGCCATTCACACGGCCAAACCTCCGCGACTCGAGGGAGATTATACTTGGGCTTTTTATTCTCCTTGGCTTGTTTATCCTTCGAGCTTTGGCTCGAAGAGACCCTCAAAACTCTCTTCATCATTTTCTGAAAATTTCTAGAATTTTTAGTAACTCAAAATAAAAATGAACCAAACTCAATAAAATTGATAGCAACTACTCCCACAAGTGCCTAGAGACTATATCATGCATTAAAACTACTTGGGACCATATAAATTTGACATGCAAGCTCAAGAACAGGGTCACCTTAGCAGCAAAAATTTACAATGAATAAAGCACTAGAACAAAAACTAATTGGACCATTGGAGGAGTCACATACCAAGGAACAATCCCCCAAAGCAGTTTTGTGACTAGAGCTTTGAGCAAGGAGATTGAAAATGGCAGCAAAATGAGCTAGAACTCGTGCTTGAGCTGAATGGTGATTTTTTGGGAGGAAGAAGAAGAGCATGGGTGCAGGAATAAGTGGAGGGGGCCCACCATGGGCCCATGAGGCAGGGGGGCGCACCCTGGACCCTCGTGGCCAGGTGCTTGCTCGCCCTGCTGTGTTCTCAGTGCCATCTATTCTCAAATATTTCAGAAAAAATAATATTTCATTTTCAGCGCATTTGGAGAACTTTTATTTTCGAGGCATTTTTTATTGCACGAATAATTCAGAAAACAGACAGAAAATACTATTTTTTTCTTTATTTAATCCAAATAATAGAATGTAAAAAGAGGGTACAGAAGGTTGTGCCTTCTAACTTCATCGTCTCATACTCATCAAAAGGAATCCACTAACAAGGTTGATCAAGTCTTGTTAACAAACTCATTCTGAATCGCATGAAACCGGAGAAATTTCGAATAACACTAGGTTACCTCAATGAGGATATGCACATCCCCAATAATAAGAATATCATATTTCTTCTTGACAGTAGGAAGAGGAAATTCAAAACCTCCAATAGTAATAGTTGGGATTTTTCCAATAGAATTGATATTGTGGACTTGAGGTTGTTTCCTCGGAAAGTGTATTGTATGCTCATTACCATTAACATGAAAAGTGACATTGACTTTGTTGCAATCAATAACAGCCCCTGCAGTATTCAAAAAGGGTCTACCAAGGATAATCGACATACTATCATCCTCGGGAATATCAAGAATAACAAAGTCCGTTAAGATAGTAACATTTGCAACCACAACACGCACATCCTCACAAATACCGACAGGTATAGCAGTTGATTTATCAACCATTTGCAAAGATATTTCAGTAGGTGTCAACTTATTCAATTCAAGTCTACGATATAAAGAGAGAGAGGCATAACACTAACACCGGCTCCAAGATCACATAAAGCAGTTTTAACATAGTTTCTTTTAACGGAGCATGGTATAGTTGGTACTCCTGGATCTCCAAGTTTCTTTGGTATTCCACCCTTAAAAGTGTAATTAACAAGCATGGTGGAAATTTCAGCTTCCGGTATCTTTCTCTTATTTGTAATAATGTCTTTCATGTACTTAGCATAAGTATTCACTTTAAGCATATAAGTCAAACGCATACACAAAAAGATAGGTCTAATCATTTTAGCAAAGCGCTCAAAATCCTCATCGTCCTTTTT
The DNA here is from genome assembly GCF_002162155.2 of Triticum dicoccoides. Classification (NCBI taxonomy): domain Eukaryota; kingdom Viridiplantae; phylum Streptophyta; class Magnoliopsida; order Poales; family Poaceae; genus Triticum; species Triticum dicoccoides. The sequence continues at coordinate 390,909,629 of NC_041383.1, read as the reverse complement.
CTTGGATGGCTTAGGAGGAAAAGGCATGGGTTTCTAGACCCATGGTTCTCTTTCTTTACCATGCTTCCTAGCAACAAAGTCTCTCTTATCGTAACGTTGATTCTTTGATTGTGGGTTATCAAGATCAATAGCAGGTTCAACCTCTACATCATTATTATTGCTAGGTTGAGCATCAACATGAACATCATCATTAACATTATCACTAGGTTCATGTTCATCACCAGATTGTGTTTCGACATCAGAAATAGAAATATCATTGGGATTTTCAGGTGTGTCTACAACAGGTTCACTAGAAGCACGCAAAGTCCTATCATTTTTCTTCTTCTTCCTCTTAGAAGGACTAGGTGCATCAACATTATTTCTCTGAGAATCTTGCTCAATTCTCTTAGGGTGGCCCTCAGGATATAAAGGTTCCTGAGTCATTTTACCCGTTCTAGTACCTACTTTAACAGCAAAGTCATGTTTATTATTTAATTCATCGAGCAAATCATTTTGAGCCTTAAGTACTTGTTCTACTTGAGTGGTAACCATAGAAGCATGTTTACTAAGGAGTTTAAGTTCACCTTTAACTCTAGACATATAATCACTCAAGTGTCCAATCATATAAGCACTTTGTTTCAATTGTCTACTAACATAAGCATTGAAATTTTCTTGTCTAGTCATAAAGTCATCAAATTCATCCAAGCATTGGCTAGCAAACTTAGTACACGGGATTTCAACTTTATCATATCTATAGAGAGAATTTACCTTTACTACATGTGTCGGGTTATCAAGACCATGTATTTCTTCAATAGGTGGTATATTAAGACCATGTATTTCTTCGATAGGCGGTAAATTCTTAACATCTTCAGCTTTAATACCTTTCTTTCATAGATTTCTTTGCCTCTTGCATATCTTCAGGACTGAGAAATAGAACACCCCTTTTCTTCGGAATTGGTTTAGGAGTTGGCTCAGGAGTTGGTTCAGGAAGTGTCCAATTGTTTTCATTAGTCAACATATTATTTAATAGCAATTTAGCTTGATCGACAGTTCTTTCCCTGAAAACACAACCAGCACAGCTATCCAGGTGGTTGGAAGCATCAGTTAGTCCATTATAAAAGATATCAAGTATTTCATTTTTCTTAAGAGGATGATCAGGCAAAGCATTAAGTAATCGGAGAAGCCTCCCCCAAGCTTGTGGGAGACTCTCTTCTTCAATATGCACAAAATTATATATTTCCCTTAAGGCAGCTTGTTTCTTATGAGCAGGGAAATATTTAGCAGAGAAGTAATAAAACATATCCTGGGGACTACGCACACAACCAGGATCAAGAGAATTAAACCAAGTTTTAGCATCACCCTTTAATGAGAACAGAAATATCTTAAGGATATAGTAGTAGCAAGATTTCTCATCATTAGTGAATAGGGTGGCTATATCATTTAACTTAGTAAGATGTGCCACAGCGGTTTCAGATTCATAGCCATAAAAAGGATCACATTCAACCAAAGTAATTATCTCAGGATCGACAGAGAATTCATAATCCTTATCAGTCACAAAGATAGGTGGAGTAGCAAAAGTAGGGTCATATTTCATTCTGGCATTTAGAGACTTCTGTTTCAGCTTAGCTAATAACTTCTTAAGATCAGATCTATCATTGCAAGCAAGAAAATTTCTACCAGTTTCTTCATCCATAACATAAACCTCAAGCACAATAGGCAATTCATATTTAGGGGGAGAACCGTCATCATCACTATCATCAATAATATCAGTTTCAAGAATTTCATTCTCTCTAGCCCTAGCAAGTTGTTCATCAAGATATTCACCTAATGGCACAGTAGTATCAAGCATAGAAGTAGTTTCATCATAAGTATCATGCATAGTAGAAGTGGCATCATCAATAAGATGCAACATATTAGAATTCATAGCAGAAGCAGGTTTAGGTGTCGCAAGCTTACTCATAACAAAAGGAGAATCAAGTGCAGAGCTAGATGGTAGTTCCTTACCTCCCCTCATAGTTGAGGGATAAATCTTAGTTCTCAAAGTGATCAGCAGATATAAATCCCAAGTGACTCAAAGAATAGAGCTATGCTCCCCGGCAACGGCGCCATAAAATAGTCTTGATAACCCATAAGTATAGGGGATCGCAACATTTTTTGAGGGTAGAGTGTTCAACCCAAATTTATTGATTCAACACAAGGGGAGCCAAAGAATATTCTCAAGTATTAGCAGTTGAGTTATCAATTCAACCACACCTGGATAACTTAGTATCTGCAACAAAGCATTTAGTAGCAATGTAGTATGGAAGTAACGGTGACGGTACCAAAAGTAACAGTAGCAGTTTTGTAGTAATTGTAGCAGCAGCAAGGGTAAAGTAAATAAGCAAAGAACAATATGTCAAAAGCTCGTACGCATTGGATCAGTGATGGATAATTATGTCGGATGTGATTCCTCATGTAGTAGTTATAACATAGGGAACTAGCTCCAGTTCATCAACGTAATGTAGGCATGTATTCCGAATATAGTCATACATGCTTATGGAAAAGAACTTGCATGACATCTTTTGTCCTACCCTCCCATGGCAGCGGGGTCCTATTGGAAACTAAGGGATATTAAGGCCTCCTTTTAATAGAGTACCGGACCAAAGCATTAACACTTAGTGAATACATGAACTCCTCAAACTACGGTCATCACCGGTAAGTATCCCGATTATTGTCACTTCGGGGTTAACGGATCATAACACATAATAGATGACTATAGACTTGCAAGATAGGATCAAGAACTCACATATATTCATGAAAATAGGTTCAGATCTGAAATCATGGCACTCGGGCCCTAGTGACAAGCATTAAGCATAGCAAAGTCATAGCAACATCAATCTCAGAACATAGTGGATACTAGGGATCAAACCCTAACAAAACTAACTAGATTACATGGTAAATCTCATCCAACTCATCACCGTCCAGCAAGCCTATGATGGAATTACTCACGCACGGCGCTGAGCATCATGAAATTGGTGATGGAGGATGGTTGATGATGACGACGATGACGAACCCCCGTCTCTGGAGCCCCGAACGGACTCCAGATCAGCCCTCCCGAGAGAGTTCAGGGCTTGGCGGTGGCTCCGTATCATAAAACAGGATGAATCTTTCTCTCTGATTTTTTTCTCCGCGAACGTGAATATATGGAGTTGGATTTGAGGTCAGTGGAGGTCCAGGGGGCCCACGAGGCAGAGGGCACCCCCACCCTTGTGGACAGGGTGTGGGACCCCTGACGTTGATTCTTCACCAATATTTTTTATTAATTCCAAAATGTTGCTCCGTGGATTTTCAGTTCATTCCGAGAAATTTTATTTCTGCACAAAAATAACACCATGGCAGTTTTGCTGAAAACAGCGTCAGTCCGGGTTAGTTCCATTCAAATCATGCAAGTTGGAGTCCAAAACAAGGGCAAAGGTATTTGGAAAAGTAGATACGATGGAGACGTATCAGTGCCATTTACGGGGAGTGAAGCGCCTTTGGTAAGTGCAATTTGGTAAGGAAACATTTATATTATGTGCTGAAATTTACCGTCACTTGTCACTATGGAAAACAATCCTTTGAGGGGCTTGTTCGGGGTATCTTCACCTCGACCAGAAGCAATAAGAGTTTCTACTCAACCTACTGAACCTACTGAAAATATTTACTATGAGATTCCTTCGGGTATGTTAGAGAACTACTAGCAAATCCTTATGCAGGAGATGGAATGGTACATCCTGATATGCACTTGATATATAGGTGAAATTTGTGGATTGTTTAAGCTTACATGTTTATCTTAGGATGGAGTTAAGAAGAAGGTATTCCCTTTATCTTTGGAGGGAAAGGCATTGACATGGTATAGGCTATTGGATGATACTGGAACATGGGATTGGAACCGGCTGAAATTGGAATTTCATCAGAAGTCTTATCCTATATATATAATTTTTGGCCTCGTAAATAAGTATTGCTCAAGTGTGAAGGAGTCTTAACTACATGATGTACACATGCCCCAATCATGAGCTCTCAGGAGAAATAATTATTCAGAACTTTTATGCTCGGCTTTCTCATAATGATCAATCCATGCTCGATTCTTCTTCTATTGGTTCTTTCATGAAGAAAACTATTGAATTCAAGCGGAATCTTTTAGAAAGAATTAGAAGCAACTTTGAAGATTGGGAGTTCGACAAAGGTAAAGAGTCAGGTATAAATCTTGAGTTTTATTGTGTTAAATCTTTTATGGAAACTGATGCTTTTCATAAGTTTAGTACTAAATATGGACTTGACTCTTAGATTGTAGCTACATCTGTTAATCTTTTGTTGCTCATGTTGATCTCCCTAAGGAGAAGTGGTTTAAATATCATCCACCTATTGAAGAAATAATTGAATAACATGTTATAGCTAAAGAAGAAACAATCATCTATAATATTGATCCAGTTGTGCCTACTGCTTATATTGAGAAACCTCCTTTCCCTGTTAGGATTAAGGAACATGCTAAAGCTACAACTGTGATTAATAAAAGTAATATTAGAGCACCTAGACCCTCTGAACAAATTAAGCTTAAACCTAATATTGCAATGGTTAAATATCTCTTGGTTGATAATGTTGATGGGCATTGTCGGTGTCAAAACTGGCAGATCTCGGGTATGTGGTCCCGAACTGTGCGTCTAAGGATCAAAGGTAATAGGAAGCAGGGGACACAATGTTTTACCCAGGTTCGGGCCCTCTTGATGGAGGTAATACCCTACTTCCTGCTTGATTGACTTGGATGAATATAGGGGTTACAAGAGTTGATCTACCTCGAGATCGTAATGGCTAAACCCTAGATGTCTAGTTTGTATGATTGTGATTGTCTCTACGGACTACGCCCTCAGGTTTATATAAGCACCGGAGGGGACTAGGGTTGTATAAAGTCGGTTTATAGAGGAAGGAAACTATACATCCGGATGCCAAGCTTGCCATCCACGCAAAGGAGACTCCCATCCGGACACGGTAGAAGGCCTTCTATCTCATATCTTCACGGCCCATCAGTCTGGCCCATGTCACATAGGCCGGCTCCCCGAGGACCCCACAGTCCACGACTCCCTCAGGCATGTTATTTACTTTTGTGAGGAAGTTGCTACAATTGCTAAACCCATTAGAAATGAACGCAATATGTTAGATAAGAATAAACCCGTACTGGGCATGCGTATTGTTTCTGTTAAAATTGGAGATCAGTGCTATCATGGTATATGTGATATGGGCGCTAGTGTGAGTGCTATTCCATTTACTTTATATCAGGAAATTATGAATGATATTGCACCTGTTGAGATTGAAGATATTGATGTTACTATTAAGCTAGCAAATAGAGATATAATTTCACCACTTGGGACTATTAGAGATGTTGAAGTCTTGTGTGGTAAGATCAAATACACTACTGATTTCTTAGTACTTGGTTCACAACAAGATAATTTTGTCCCATTATATTTGGTAGACCTTTCTTGAATACCATTAATGCTAAAATTGATTGTGTTAAACAGAAGGTTAGAGCTAAATTTGGTGATGTATTGATACGTCTCCAACGTATCTATAATTTATGAAGTATTCATGCCATGTTTAAACAATTTTATATGGTTTTGGTATGATTTGAATGGAACTAACCCGGACTGACGCTGTTTTCAGCAGAACTACCATGGTGTAGTTTTTTGTGTAGAAATAAAAGTTCTTGGAATTGGACAAAACTTTTCGACGATTTTTTGGAAGAAAAGAGAAATAATGGAACAAAGAACCACCAGAGGGACCCCCCCACTGCCCACAATACATCAGGGAGCGCCAGCCCCCTGGCACGCCCTGGCGGGTGGTGGACCCCCTAAGACCCATCTTCGCGTGATTCCAACGCTGAAAAATCCAGAAAGCTCTTGAAATAACCGTAGATCGGAAGTTCCGCCGCCGCAAGCCTCTGTAACCACGAAAAACCAATCGGGAGCCCATTCCGGCAACCTGCTAGAGGGGGAAATCATCACCGGAGGCCATCTTCACCATCCTTATGGCCTCCATGATGAGGAGGCAGTAGTTCACCCTCGAGGCTAAGGGTTTGTACTAGTAGCTATGTGTTTAATCTCTTTCTCTCTCTCTCTCTCTCTCTCTCTCTCTCTCTCTCTCTCTCTCTCTCTTGTGTTCTTGATTTGGCATGATCTTGATGTATCGCGAGCTTTGTTAATATAGTTGGATCATATGGTGTTTCTCACTCTCTATCTTGTTGTGATGAATTGAGTTTTCCCTTTGATATTTCATTTGGATTGAATACTTTTATGGATTTGAGAGCACTTGATGTATGTCTTGCTATGAATACCCATGGTGACAATGGGGTATTATATTGATTCACTTGATATATGTTTTGGCTCTCAACTCGCGGATTCCCGAGGTGACATTGGGGTAATCTATGCATAGGGGTTGATGCACGTTCTCGCCTTTGTTTCTCTGGTAGAAATCTTGGGGCACTCTTTGAGGTTCTTTGTATTGGATTGAGTATTATGAATCTGAAATTGTTTGATGTGTATCGTATAATTAACTCATGGATACTTGTGGTGACATTGGAGTATCTATGTGACATTAGAGTTGGTTGATGCGTATCATATGGTGTTATTTTAGTACGAACTCTTAGATAGAACGATCGGAAAGGATAACTTGGTGTTATCTTAGTACAAACTCTTGGATAGATCGATCGGAAAGAATAACTTTGAGGTGGTTTTGTACCCTACAAACAATTCTTTCTTACGTTCTCCGCTAGATAAGAACTTTGGAGTGATTCTTTGTTGCACACCGAGGGATGGTTATGTGATCCAATTATATTAGCATTGTTGAGAGATTGCACTAGCGAAAGTACAGACCCATGGCCTCATTTTCAAGCATTGCAATACCGTTTGTGCTCACTTTTGTTACTTGCTACCTTGCTGTTTTTTACTGTTCCTATTACAAAAATCAATATATATTATCATTACTACACTTGTATCACCATCTCTTCGCTGAACTAGTGCACCCATACAATTTACCATTGTATTTGGTGTGTTGGGGACACAAGACTATTTGTTATTTGGTTGCAGGGTTGTTTGAGAGAGACCATCTTCATCCTACACCTCCCACGGATTGATAAACCTTAGGTCATCCACTTGAGGGAAAAGTGCTACTGTCCTACAAAACTCTCCGCCTGGAGGCCCAACACGAGTCTACAAGAACAAGCTGTATAGTAGATATTTTTTAGAATAATAGGAGG
>NC_041383.1:390858677-390902060 GCF_002162155.2 Triticum dicoccoides | reverse complement strand
CATTATTGAATAACGAAACTTGAGTTCAGGTAACAACATCTTGCAAAGCAAGTTCAGGAAAAAGAGAAAGCAAAAGTTGCACATTATTACCGACCAAAGACTAGAAAGCCTAGTTATTAGAGGGGCAGCCAGATCGGCTTGCTCAGGCCGGGATCTCCATGACGGCGTGATTGTCTTGCTTGGTCTTCTCTGTCGGCTGCGAGATATTCATCTTCCATATTCCAGCAGGAGCAACGCGGGGGCGCCTGATCTTTTTTGCCGGTTGGGCAGGGGAGCCTAGGAGGTCCAACGGCATCACAAGACTCAGCAGCATGTGTTTGCAAGTGAAGCTGCCTGGGCTCCTCGGCGGGGATGACGGTATGGTGTGAGATGGTGGAGTTGACATCCTCCCCAGGTTCAACTTGGTGAGAAGCACTTGACTAAAAACACCCTCAGTGTTTTTGTCAAGTTCAACTTGAAGGAAATATGCCCTAGAGGCAATAATAAAGTTATTATTTATTTCCTTATACCATGATAAATATTTATTATTCATGCTAGAATTGTATTAACCGGAAACATGATACATGTGTGAATACATAGACAAACATATAGTCACTAGTATGCCTCTACTTGACTAGCTCGTTTATCAAAGATGGTTATGTTTCCTAACCATGGACAAAAGAGTTGTCATTTGATTAACGGGATCACATCATTAGGAGAATGATGTGATTGACTTGACCCATTCCGTTAGCTTATCACTTGATCGTTTAGTATGTTGATGTTGCTTTCTTCATGACTTATACATGTTCCTGTAACTATGAGATTATGCAACTCCCGTTTACCGGAGGAACACTTTGGGTGCTACCAAAGGTCACAACGTAACTGGGTGATTATAAAGGAGTACTACAGGTGTCTCCAAAGGTACATGTTGGGTTGGCGTATTTCGAGATTAGGTTTTGTCACTCCGATTGTCGGAGAGGTATCCTGGGCCCTCTCGGTAATGCACATCACTATAAGCCTTGCAAGCAATGTAGCTAATGAGTTAGTTACGGAATGATGCATTACGTAACGAGTAAAGAGACTTGCCAGTAACGAGATTGAACTAGGTATTGGATACCGACGATCGAATCTCGGGTAAGTAACATACCGATGCCAAAGGGAATAACGTATGTTGTTATGCGGTTTGACCGATAAAAATCTTCGCAGAATATGTAGGAGCCAATATGAGCATCCAGGTTCCGCTATTGGTTATTGACCAAGAATAGTTCTAGGTCATGTCTACATTGTTCTCGAATCCGTAGGGTCCGCACGCTTAAGGTTTCGATGACAGTTATATTATGAGTTTATGAGTTTTGATGTACCGAAGGAGTTCGGAGTCCCGGATGAGATCGGGGACATGACGAGGAGTCTCGAAATGGTCGAGACATAAAGATCGATATATTGGACGACTATATTCGGAGTTCGGAAAGGTTCCGAGTGATTCGGGTATTTTTCGGAGTACCGGAGAGTTACGGGAATTCGCCGGGGAGTATATGGGCCTTATTGGGCCATACGGGAATAGAGGAGAGAGGCCAAAAGGAAGGAGGCCTGCGCCCTCCCCCCCCCCCTCTGGTCCGAATTGGACAAGGGGGGCAGCCCACTTTTCCTTCTCCCTCTCCTCCTCTTTCCTTCTCCAACAAGGAAAGGAGGAGTCCTACTCCTCCTCTTTCCTTCTCCAACAAGGAAAGGAGGAGTCCTACTTCCGGTGGGAGTAGGACTCCCCCCTTGGTGCGCCTCCTCCATAGGCCGGCCTCCCCCTCCCTTGCTCCTATATATATGGGGGCAGGGGGGCACCCCATAGACACAACAACAATTGATCCTTGAGATCTATTAGCCATGCGCGGTGCCCCCCTCCACCATAGTCCTCCTCGATAATATTGTAGCGGTGCTTAGGCGAAGCCCTGCGATGGTAGAACATCAAGATCGTCACCACGCCGTCGTGCTGACGGAACTCTCCCTCGACACTCGGCTGGATCGGAGTTCGAGGGACGTCATCGAGCTGAACATGTGCTAGAACTCGCAGGTGTCGTAGTTTCGGTGCTTGACCGGTCGGGCCGTGAAGACGTGCGACTACATCAACCGCGTTGTGCTAACGCTTCCGCTTACGGTCTACAAGGGTATGTAGACAACACTCTTCCCTCTTGTTGCTATGCATCACCATGATCTTGTGTGTGTGTAGGAATTTTTTGAAATTACTACATTCCCCAACAGTGGCATCCGAGCCTAGGTTTTATGTGTTGATGTTATATGCACGAGTAGAACACAAGTGAGTTGTGGGCGATACAAGTCATACTGCTTACCAGCATGTCATACTTTGGTTCAGCGGTATTGTTGGATGAAGCGGCCCGGACCGACATTACGCGTACGCTTACGCGAGACTGGTTTTACTGTCGTGCTTCGCACACAGGTGACTAGCGGGTGTCTGTTTCTCCAACTTTAGTTGAACCGAGTGTGGCTACGCCCGGTCCTTGCGAAGGTTAAAACAGCACCAACTTGACAAACTATCGTTGTGGTTTTGATTCGTAGGTAAGAACGGTTCTTGCTAAGCCCGCAGCAGCCACATAAAACTTGCAACAACAAAGTAGAGGACGTCTAACTTGTTTTTGCAGGGCATGTTGTGATGTGATATGGTCAAGACATGATGAGATATAAGTTGTTGTATGAGATGATCATGTTTTGTTGAAGTTATCGGCAACTGGCAGAAGCCCTATGGTTGTCTCTTTGTTGCATAAGATGCAAGTGCCAAATAATTGCTTTACTTTATCGCTATACGATAGCAATAGTTGCAAGAGCAATAGTTGGCGAGACGACCATGTGACGACACATTGATATAGATCAAGATGATGAAGATCATGGTGTCGTGCCGGTAACGATAGAGATCATGACAGTACTTTGGAGATGGAGATCACAAGCACAAGATGATGATGGCCATATCATATCACTTATATTGATTGCATGTGATGTTTATCTTTTATACATCTTATTTTGCTTAGTTTGACGGTAGCATTTTAAGATGATCTCTCACTAAAAATTTCAAGAAGTGTTCTCCCTGAGTATGCACCGTTGTGAAAGTTCTTCATGCTGAGACACCACGTGATGATCGGGTGTGATAGGCTCTACGTTCAAATACAACGGGTGCAAAACAGTTGCACACGTGAAATACTCAGGTTAAAACTTGACGAGCCTAGCATATACAGATATGGCCTCGGAACACGGAGACCGAAAGGTCGAGCGTGAATCATATAGTAGATATGATCAACATATTGATGTTCACTGTTGAAACTACTCCATCTCACGTGACGATCGGACATGGTGTAGTTGATATGGATCACGTAATCACTTAGAGGATTAGAGGGATGTCTATCTAAGTGGGAGTTCTTAAGTAATATGATTAATTGAACTTTAATTTATCATGAACTTAGTCCTGGTAGTATTTTGCAAATTATGTTGTAGATCAATAGCTTGCGTTGTTGCTTTCATATTTTTATTTTGATATGTTCCTAGAGAAAATTGTATTGAAAGATGTTAGTAGCAATGATGCGGATTGGATCCGTGATCTGAGGTTTATCCTCATTACTGCATAGAAGAATTATGTCCTTAATGCACCGCTAGGTGACAGACCTATTGCAGGAGCAGATGCAGACGTTATGAATGTTTGGCTAACTCAATATGATGACTACTTGATAGTTTAGTGCACCATGCTTAACGGCTTAGAATCGGGACTTCAAAGACGTTTTGAACGTCATGGACCATATGAGATGTTCCAGGAGTTGAAGTTAATATTTCAAGCAAATACCCGAGTTGATAGATATGAAGTCTTCAACAAGTTCTATGGCTAAAAGATGGAGGAGAATCGCTCAACTAGTGAGCATGTGCTCAGATTGTCCGGGTACTACAATCGCTTGAATTAAGTGGGAGTTAATCTTCCAGATAAGATAGTGATTGACAGAATTCTCTAGTCACCATCACCAAGTTAGTAGAACTTTGTGATGAACAATAGTATGCAAGGGATGACGAAAACGATTCCCGAGCTCTTCGTGATGTTGAAATCAACGAAGGTAGAAATCAAGAAAGAGCATCAAGTGTTGATGGTTGACAAGATCACTAGTTTCAAGAAAAGGGCAAAGGGAAAGAAAGGGGAACTTCAAGTAGAATGACAAGAAAGTTGTCACTCCCGCGAAGAAGCCCAAAGCTGGACCAAAGTCTGAAACTGAGTGCTTACACTGCAAAGGAAATGATCACTGGAAGCGGAAATGCCTTGAATATTTGGTGGATAAGAAGGATGGCAAAGTGAACAAGGGTATATTTGATATACATGTTATTGATGTGTACTTTACTAGTGTTTATAGTAGCCCCTGAGTATTTGATACTTGTTCGGTTGCTAAATATTAGTAACTCGAAACATGAGTTACAGAATAAACAGAGACTAGTTGAGGGCGAAGTGACGATGTGTGTTGGAAGTAGTTCCAAGATTGATATGATCATCATCACACTCTCCCTATACTTTCGAGATTAGTGTTGAACCTAAATAAATGTTATTTGGCGTTTGCATTGAGCATGAATATGATTTGATCATGTTTATTGCAATATGGTTATTCATTTAAAATCGGAGAATAATTGTTGTTCTGTTTTAATGAATAGTTTGTTGAATCTCGATCGTGGTGATACACATATTCATAATATTGATGTCAAAAGATGCAAAGTTAATAATGATAGTGCAACTTATTTGTGGCACTGCCATTTGGGTCATATCGGTGTAAAGCGCATGAAGAAACTCCATAAAGATGGATTTTCGGAATCACTTAGTTATGAATCATTTGATGCTTGCGAACCGTGCCTTTTGGGCAAGATGACTAAAACTCCATTCTCCGGAACAATGGAACGAGCTACTGACTTATTGGAAATAATACATACCGATGTATGCCATCCGATGAGTGTTAAGGCTTGCGGCGTGTATCATTATTTTCTGACCTTCACAGATGATTTGAGCAGATATGGGTATATCTACTTAATGAAACATAAGTCTGAAATAGTTGAAAAGTTCAAAGAATTTCAGAGTGAAGTGGAAAATCATCGTAACAAGAAAATAAAAGTTTCTACGATCTGATCGTGGAGAAGAATATTTGAGTTACGAGTTTGGTCTTCAATTAAAACAATGTGGAATAGTTTCACAAACTCATGCCACCTGGAACACCACAGCTTAATGGTGTGTCCGAACGTCATAACCGTACTTTATTGGATATAGTGCAATCGATGATATCTCTTATCGATTTACCACTATCGTTTTGGGATTATACATTAAAGACAGTTGCATTCACTTTAAATAGGGCACCATCGAAATCCGTTGAGACGACGCCTTATGAACTGTGGTTTGGCAAGAAACCAAAGTTGTCATTTTTTAAAGTTTGGGGCTGCGATGCTTATGTGAAAAAGTTTCAACCTGATAAGCTCGAACCCAAATCGGAGAAGTGCGTCTTCATAGAATACCCAAAGGAAACTGTTGGGTACACCTTCTATCACAGATCCGAAAGCAAGATTCGTTGCTAAGATGGATCCTTTCTAGAGAAGGAGTTTCTCTCGAAAGAAGTGAGTGGGAGGAAAGTAGAACTTGATAAAGTAATTGTACCTTCTCCCAAATTGGAAAGTAGTTCATCACAGAAATCAGTTCCAGTGATGCCTACACCGATTAGTGAGGAAGTTAATGATGATGATCATGAAGCTTCAGATCAAGTTACTACCGAACCTCGTAGGTCTTCCAGAATAAGATCCACGCCAAAGTGGTACGGTAATCCCGTTCTAGAAGTCATGTTACTAGACCATGACGAACCTACGAACTATGAGGAAGCGATGATGAGCCCAGATTCCGCGAAATGGCTTGAGGCCATGAAATCTGAGATAGGATCCATGTATGAGAACAAAGTATGGACTTTGATTGACTTGCTCGATGATCAGCAAGCCATGTTAAATAAATGGATCTTCAATAGGAAGACAGACACTGATAGTAGTGTTACTATCTACAAAGCTCGACTTGTCACAAAAAGGTTTTCGACAAGTTCAAGGTGTTGACTACAATGAGATTTCCTCAACTGTAGCGATGCTTAAGTCTGTCCGAATCATGTTAGCAATTGTCACATGTTATGAAATCTGGCAAATGGATGTCAAAACTACATTCTTTAATGGATTTATTAAAGAAGAGTTGTATATGACGCAACCAGAAGGTTTTGTTAATCCTAAAGGTACTAACAAAATGTGCAAGCTCCAACGATCCATCAATGGACTGGTGCAAGCATCTCGGAGTTGGAATATACACTTTGATGAGTTGATCAAAGCATGTGGTTTTATACAGACTTTTGGAAAGGCCTGTATTTACAAGAAAGTGAGTGGGAGCTCTGTAGCATTTCTGATATTATATATGCAAGACATATTGTTGATTGGAAATGATATAGAATTTCTGGATAGCATAAAAGGATACTTGAATAAAAAGTTTTTCAATGAAAGACCTCGGTGAAGCTGCTTACATATTGAGCATCAAGATCTATTGAGATAGATCAAGACGCTTGATAAGTTTTTCAATAAGTACATACCTTGTCACGATTTTGAAATAGTTCAAAATGGAACAGTGAAAGAAAGAGTTCTTGCCTGTGTTGCAAAGGTGTGAAATTGAGTAAGACTCAAGACACGACCACGGCAGAAAATAGAAAGAGAATGAAAGTCATTCCCTATGCATCAGTCATAGGTTCTATAAAAGTATGCCATGCTATGGACCAGACCTATTGTATACTCTGCCCTGGTTTGGCAAGGGAGTACAACAGTGATCTAGGAGTAGATCACTGGACATTGGTCAAAATTATCCTTAGTAGAATAAGGATATGTTTCTCGATTATGGAGGTGATAAAAGAGTTCGTCGTAAAGAGTTACATCGATGCAATCTTTTACACCGATCCAGATGACTCTAAGTCTCAATCTGGATACATATTGAAAGTGGGAGCAATTAGCTAGAGTAGCTCCGTGCAAAGCATTGTAGACATAGAATATTTACAAAATACATACGACTCTGTAATATGACAGACCCGTTGACTAAACTTCTCTCACGAGCAAAACATGATCATACCTTAGTACTCTTTGGGTGTTAATCACATAGCGATGTGAACTAGATTATTGACTCTAGTAAACCTTTTGGGTGTTGATCACATGACGATGTGAACTATGGGTGTTAATCATATACAGATATGAATATTGGTGTTAAATCACATGATGATGTGAACTAGATTATTGACTCTAGTACAAGTGGGAGACTGAAGGAAATATGCCCTAGAGGCAATAATAAAGTTATTATTTATTTCCTTATACCATGATAAATGTTTATTATTCATGCTAGAATTGTATTAACCGGAAACATGATACATGTGTGAATACATAGACAAACATATAGTCACTAGTATGCCTCTACTTGACTAGCTCGTTTATCAAAGATAGTTATGTTTCCTAACCATGGACAAAAGAGTTGTCATTTGATTAATGGGATCACATCATTAGGAGAATGATGTGATTGACTTGACCCGTTCCGTTAGCTTAGCACTTGATCGTTTAGTATGTTGTTGTTGCTTTCTTCATGACTTATACATGTTCCTGTAACTATGAGATTATGCAACTCCCGTTTACCAGAGGAACACTTTGGGTGCTACCAAACGTCACAACGTAACTGGGTGATTATAAAGGAGTACTACAGGTGTCTCCAAAGGTACATGTTGGGTTGGCGTATTTCGAGATTAGGTTTTGTCACTCCGATTGTCGGAGAGGTATCTCTGGGCCCTCTCGGTAATGCACATGTGACGCCCCCGATTCAATCGTACACTAATCATGCACGCAAATGTGTACGATCAAGATCAGGGACTCACGGGAAGATATCACAACACAACTCTACAAATAAAATAAGTCATACAAGCATCATAATACAAGCCAGGGGCCTCGAGGGCTCGAATACAAGTGCTCGATCATAGACGAGTCAGCGGAAGCAACAATATCTGAATACAGACATAAGTTAAACAAGTTTGCCTTAAGAAGGCTAGCACAAACTGGGATACAGATCGAAAGAGGCGCAGGCCTCCTGCCTGGGATCCTCCTAAACTACTCCAGGTCGTCGTCAGCGGCCTGCACGTAGTAGTAGGCACCTCCAGTGTAGTAGGAATCATCGTCGACGGTGGCGTCTGGCTCCAGGGCTCCAGCATCTGGTTGCGACAACCAGGTAGAAGGGAAAGGGGAAAAGAGGGAGAAAAGCAACCGTGAGTACTCATCCAAAGTACTCGCAAGCAAGGAGCTACACTACATATGCATGGGTATATGTGTAAAGGGTCATATCGGTGGACTGAACTGCAGAATGCCAGAATAAGAGGGGGATAGCTAATCCTGTCGAAGACTACGCTTCTGGCAGCCTCCGTCTTGCAGCATGTAGAAGAGAGTAGATTGAAGTCCTCCAAGTAGCATCTTCAAGTAGCATCTCCAAATAGCACCTCATAGCATAATCCTACCCGGCAATCCTCTCCTCGTCGCCCTGCGGAAAAGCGATCACCGGGTTGTCTGTGGAACTTGGAAGGGTGTGTTTTATTAAGTATCCGGTTCTAGTTGTCATAAGGTCAAGGTACAACTCCAAGTCGTCCTGTTACCGAAGATCACGGCTATTCGAATAGATTAACTTCCCTGCAGGGGTGCACCACATAACCCAACACGCTTGATCCCATTTGGCCGGACACACTTTCCTGGGTCATGCCCGGCCGCGGAAGATCAACACGTCGCAGCCCCACCTAGGCACAACAGAGAGGCCAGCACGCCGGTCTAAACCTAAGCGCACAGGGGTCTGGGCCCATCGCCCATAGCACACCTGCACGTTGCGAGGGCGGCCGAAAGCAGACCTAGCCTAGTGGCGTTCCAGTCCAATTCGGCGCGCGCCGCTCCGTCGCTGACGTCTGAAGTGCTTCGGCTGATACCACGACGTCGGGATACCCATAACTACTCCCACGTAGATGGTTAGTGCGTATAGGCTCGTAGCCGACTCAGATCAAATACCAAGATCTCGTTAAGCGTGTTAAGTATCCGCGAACGCCGAACAGGGCCAGGCCCACCTGTCTCCTAGGTGGTCTCAACCTGCCCTGTCGCTCCGCCACAAAGTAACAGTCGAGGGCCGTCGGGAACCCAGGCCCACCTCTACCGGGATGGAGCCACCTGTCTTTCAGCCCCCTCGTCAGAATCACTTGCGGGTACTCAATGAGCTGACCCGACTTTAGTCACCATCTGTATAGTATGTATGTATGTATAGTATATACCCGTGATCACCTCCCAAGTGATCACGGCCCGATAGTATAGCAAGGCAGACTGACAAGAATGTAGGGCCAATGATGATAAACTAGCATCCTATACTAAGCATTTAGGATTGCAGGCAGGTAAGTTAATTAATTAATTAATTATATTTATCACTTAATTGTTTATTTATATATTTATATTAATATATATTTTTAATTCCTCTTTTTTTTTCTTTTTTTTTAAACGTTCTCAGGGGCTGGGGCCCCCATGTCAGTGGCCCCAGGGGGCCACTGGAGCGGGCGCTAGCGGGCGTGCGGGTGTGGGCGCCCGGACTGGGCGCGGCCAGTCGGTGCCATGCCAAGGGGAGGACGCCGGCGAGGCCACGGCGGGGCGAGAATGTGGTGATGCAGGCGGTGGCGGGGCGCCAGGACGGTGCGTTAGGGCGGATGAGGTGAGGCCAGGGCGAGGTCGTGGGTTCAGGGGAGGGGGAGCAGCGAGGGAGGCCGGTGGCCACGGCGAACTAGGCAGGACGCGGGGGTCTTCGAGCGGCGCAGTGGGACGAGGCCATCGTGGCGATGGAGCTCACACAGCCCGACTGGTCCCTGGCGTCGGCTGGGGAGGAGGAGGGCGCCGGCCAGGGCAAGGGACAGAGGCGGAGCGGTATGGCGGACGAGCGCGGGCGCACACTGGGCGGCCAAGACGCGTGGGGGGGCGTAGTCGAGCACGACGACGGCGTGGGCACAGCCCGCTGAGGCACGGCGAGCGCGGGATAGAGGAGAGGGGAGGAGCGAGGCGAAGGCTCACTGGGGCGGTAGGGGTTCGGGCAGCGAGGGGTCGAGGAGGACGTCGGGGACGGCGGTGACGAAGAGGAGGCAGGCCGTTGAGGAGGAGGAGGCAGTCCGGCGGGGGGAAGCTCCGGCGACGAGGTGGCCGCGGTGACGGCCGGCGCGGTTCGCCTAGGGGTCGGGGCGACGTGGGGTTCGTTCCCCTCGATCCCGATCTAGATCGGGGATGGGGGAGAGAGACGAGAGAGTGGGGGTGGGGATCGTGCGGGGGAAGTGAGAGGTGTCGGTGGGGGTTACGGGTTAGGGTTCGGTGGTGGGGAGGCCTAAGTAGGCCAGAGGCGTGGGCCGGCCTGGCTGGGCCATGGCCCAGTTGGGACAAGGGGTCCAGTGGGGGAAGGGGGGGTATTTGTCTCCCCCCCCCCCATTTTATTTATTTTTGGATTTTGTTTTTATTTCTTTTCTTTTAGTTAGTTTTCTTTTATGTTTTGCCTTTGTTTCCTATTGTTTTATTTTTTTTTAAATATATACTTGGCATCTAATTTAGTAATTCAATTTAGGCCATTGTCACAAAAAGTCTAGTCCTCAAATAATTTAGTTTGACATTTTATTAATTACAAAAGGTATTTAAATAACTATTTATGCTGCTGTTTTATTCATCTAATAGTATTTAAACATTTTATAAAAGTGGGGTTTCTTCACCACAATCACCTTTGCATTATTTAGCACGACTCGAACATTTTAGTTTTAAAGTTTGAAAACTTTTGTTGTTTGTCTTTATTTTAAATTTGAATTTGAATCGGTTTTTGAACTAACGAGAGATTATCAACAGTAACCGAGGTGACGTGGCATCCTTAGTAGAGGGTTACTGTAGTTTAATTACCCGGGCGTCACAGCACATCACTATAAGCCTTGCCAGCAATGTAGCTAATGAGTTAGTTACGGAATGATGCATTACGTAACGAGTAAAGAGACTTGCCAGTAACGAGATTGAACTAGGTATTGGATACCGACGATCGAATCTCGGGTAAGTAACATACCGATGACAAAGGGAATAACGTATGTTGTTATGCGGTTTGACTGATAAAGATCTTCGCAGAATATGTAGGAGCCAATATGAGCATCCAGGTTCCGCTATTGGTTATTGACCGAGAATAGTTCTAGGTCATGTCTACATTGTTCTCGAACCCGTAGGGTCCGCACGCTTAAGGTTTCGATGACAGTTATATTATGAGTTTATGAGTTTTGATGTACCGAAGGAGTTCGGAGTCCCGGATGAGATCGGGGACATGACGAGAAGTCTCGAAATGGTCGAGACGTAAAGATCGATATATTGGACGACTATATTCGGAGTTCGGAAAGGTTCCGAGTGATTCGGGTATTTTTTTTCGGAGTACCGGAGAGTTACGGGAATTCGCCGGGGAGTATATGGGCCTTATTGGGCCATATGGGAATAGAGGAGAGAGGCCAAAAGGAAGGAGGCCTGCGCCCCCCCCCCTCTGGTCCGAATTGGACAAGGGGGGCAGCCCACTTTTCCTTCTCCCTCTCCTCCTCTTTCCTTCTCCAACAAGGAAAGGAGGGGTCCTACTCCTCTTTCCTTCTCCAACAAGGAAAGGAGGAGTCCTACTCCCGGTGGGAGTAGGACTTCCCCCTTGGTGCGCCTCCTCCATAGGCCGGCCGCCCCCTCCCTTGCTCTTATATATATGGGGGCGGGGGGCACCCCATAGACACAACAACAATTGATCCTTGAGATCTATTAGCCGTGTGTGGTGCCCCCCTCCACCATAGTCCTCCTCGATAATATTGTAGTGGTGCTTAGGCGAAGCCCTGCGACGGTAGAACATCAAGATCGTCATCATGCCGTCGTGCTGACGGAACTCTTCCTCGACACTCGGCTGGATCGGAGTTCGAGGGACGTCATCGAGCTGAACGTGTGCTAGAACTCGGAGGTGTCGTAGTTTCGGTGCTTGATCGGTCGGGCCGTGAAGACGTACGACTACATCAACCGCGTTGTGCTAACGCTTCCGCTTACGGTCTACAAGGGTATGTAGACAACACTCTTCCCTCTCGTTTCTATGCATCACCATGATCTTGTGTGTGCGTAGGAATTTTTTGAAATTACTACGTTCCCCAACACAACTACCCCGCTGTGAGTTGGAAAGGGGTGTTCAGGATCAAGGAAGCTCTGGTCATGAATTCCTCCATCTTTAGATGAGCTGCGTCCTTGAGAAGAATCAACCATCTCCTCAAGAGCCCCTGTATCAAGTTCTGGATCTGGTTCAAATCAATCCACATTACATTTCTAAAGATACAGGAGTTTCTATGTTTCCAGATGGCCCAAAGTACACATGCACAAATAGAATTTAGAGCGGTGTGTTTCTATTGGCTATCCAAAATTTAGCAATGGAAAGGTAATCAGCTCCCAGGGAGCAGGAGAATAAATCTGAAACAGATTTCTATATTTGCTTAGCAACAACACATTCAAAAAATACCAAGGAGGTCCAACGGCGTCACAAGACTCAGCAGCATGTGTTTGCAAGTGAAGCTGCCTGGGCTCCTGGGCGGGGATGACGGTATGGCGTGAGATGGTGGAGTTGACATCCTCCCCAGGTTCAGCTTGGTGAGAAGCACTTGACTAAAAACACCCTCAGTGTTTTTGTCAACTTCAACTACCCCGCTGTGAGCTGGAAAGGGGTGTTCAGGATCATGGAAGATCTGGTCATGAATTCCTCCATCTTTAGACGAGCTGCGTCCTTGAGAAGAATCAACCATCTCCTCAAGAGCCCTAGTATCAAGTTCCAGATCTGTTTCAAATCAATCCACTTTTAGAGAGGTTATCTCTGGTCATCAATTTATTGTGAGAGAGAAGCCATAGAAAAACTTGGACTCTAGGGGGGATTTTAATAGACCAAACTGAAGGAATGTAAATTGGTTGTACATCTCTAAAGTTAATTATACTATAAAAGGACCCGGTTGTGTACTCCCCCTTGGACTCATGTGCCAAATTAGGGAGTCCTCACCACTGGTGTATTTTGTGCTAGTAATAATTTGTTCAAGGCAGTACCAGCTCTCCATCATGGTAGGGGTAAAAATCCTTCTAAAGGTCAAGTTAATGGTATTTTGGTCCCAGATCTTATCAAGTGTCTCACCATGCTAGTGGCAGATGACATAAATGGGCCAAAACTGGACAGATAAAGGATAGGTACCAAACCAAATATCTTCCCAAAACCTAATCTTCTTCCCGTTCCCAACTACCCACCTATAGCCAAACTTAAGGGCCTTGGCAGCCGACATGACCCCTTGCCAGAACCTGGAGCTGTGCTGAGCATTGCAAGCAAAGATGTTGGAGGAATTATTAAGATACTTGGTATCTACCAGAGATCTCCACAATTTCCCCTCATCTTTGATATATCTCTTAACCCAACTCCCCATCAGGCAGAGGTTGACATCTCTAATGTTTGGCAATCCTAATCCACCATGCTCTTTTTTCATACAAACCAAGTGCTAGTTGGCAAGATGAAGCTTCCTATTTCCTTCAAAATCACTCTAAATGCAGTGAGCCAGCTGGCTGTTAATTAGGTTTAGAGCCCACCTAGGGAATTTAAAGAAGGACAGCAGGTAGACAAACACACTAGCAAGGCAAGTCTTGATAAGAATAAGTCTGGCAGAGTAGGAGAGTAATTTCCCTCTCCAGCCAACCATTTTCTTGAGGATCTTGTCAATGAGAGGTTGGATATCCTCTCTCCTCAACCTATATAGTGTAAGGGAATTCCTAGGTATTTGATGGGGAAAGCACCCACAGTGCAGCCCATGATATTAGAGAAGGACACAACCTCTCAGCTGTTATACCTACTGGGATGATTTCAATCTTAGAGTAACTAATTCTCATTCCAGAGACTTGTTCAAAACAGGTTAAGACTTTCTTAAGATTCTCGGCTTTTCTCTCATCTTTATCCATAAAGAGAATGGTGTCATCTGCATACTACAGACAAACTACACCACTGGGAATCAAGCAGAACATAGACCTTTGATTAGATCATTATTCACTGCTTTAGCAAGCATTTTACTAAGAACATCTACCACTAAGTTGAACAAAAGGGGGGAAATGGTGTCCCCCTGTCTAAGCCCTTTGCCAGTGGTGAAAAAAATTACCCTCTACACCAGTTAGTTTAACCCTTACAGATCCTAGATGTGTGATTTGGTAAATCCATTTCACCCATCTAGGACCAAAATTCCTTTTCTCAAGGATCTCCATGAGAAAATCTAGATTGACTTTATCAAAAGCCTTCTCATAATCTAATTTAAACACCAAACCAGGGCAGCCTGATTGGTAAGTGGAGTGCAGTACCTCATGTGTGGTCACCACACTTTCTAGGATAAACCTACCTTTAATGAAGGCAGATTGGTTGCTGGAAGTGATCAAGTTCATAAGGACACCTAATCTACTGGTGAGGACCTTAGTAAAGAGCTTAAAAATGCAGTTAAGTAAACTAATAGGTCTAAATTTATTCATAGTAGTGGCCTCTTTCTCTTTAGGAATAAGAGTGAGGATAGCAAAGTTCGGCCTATAGATATCCAAGTCACCATTATAAAAGTCTGTGAACATGGACATGATATCATTTTTAATAATATCCCAAAATTGTTGAAGAAAAAGGAAAGAAACTCCATCTAGGCCAGGGGCTCCATCAGAGTATGACCCAAATAAAGCTTCTTTCACTTCCTCTTCAGTAAAAGGTTTTTGCAACTCTATCTTATCAGAGTCTTTAACTTTATCATTCTCAGAGAAGAATTGATCATTAAGACAAAAACCTTTTCTAACTTCCTTCTGGAAGAGGTTTTTGTAGTAGGATGTGGCTATGGCTAACATATCATCAATGTCTGAAGTAGTCCTAGATGGGCCCTCCAGAGCATGAATCAATATTTTCCTCCTTCTCTGATTTGCAATAGCCAGAAAATATTTACTATTCCTGTCACCCTCTAATATATCCCTATCCTTGGATCCCTGTCTGGACTTTGTTTCCTCTTTGATCTAGATAGCTTGGAGCTAAAAAATGATGCATTTCATCCTACTTGGGTCTTGCTCTGAGAGGGGTGCATTTTCAGAACTGACATACAGTCTATCAGATTCCTCTATCAGGGATTGCTTAAGCTTCCTAAGCTTAGCACCTACATTTATACTCTAGCCTCTACTAAATTTTCTAAATCTCCTAGCCTTTTCTTGCCAAATGTCAATAGGGGTGGTGCTCTTAATAGGGGCAGACTAGTTTTTGATAACTAGATCTTTAAATTCTGCTTGGAGAAGCCACCATTTCTCAAATTTAAAACTAGGGCTCATGGGAATGCGATCAATCCCTGAATTCCAGAGGATGGGAGTGTGATCACTTCCAGTTCTGGGCAGAGCTTGAGAGTTGTTCAAAGGGAAAAGATCATCTAGTTCTGTTGTACAGAAGACTTTATCAATAGTAGACATGATCAGGTTCTCTTGGTTGTTAGCCCAAGTGAACTGTCTACCAGACATTCTAATTTCTAGTAAGCTCTTGAATCCAGGCATTAAATTTATCACTCCACTGATTAATTTTGCCATTGCTTTTGTCTTTCTGATATCTAACTAGATTGAAGTCCCCCCTATAATAGTAGGAACGTGATAATCAATAAATAGACTATGCAACTCTGAAAGGAAATCATCTTTCCCTTCATCATATGGAGACCCATAAACTGCTATAAACCTAAAAGAGATGTTCTTATTCTTAAGTGTTAGAGTACATGAAACAGAGAATTTGAGAGGGATCTAGCTAGTAACATCAAAGATGTCTAGATCCACTCCCACCAGTACACCACTAGAAGTGCGTTCAGCAGGTAGGTGGTGCCAATCATAATTTTTACTTCGGCTAATAGACTTTAGGAATGCAGGAGTGAGATGCTCTTTTTTTGGTCTCCTGAAAAGAGATGATAGTAGGATTGTATTTAGAGAGAGTATCATTAATACAGGTTTTCTTACCAGGAGTAGTGATCCCTCTAATATTCCAAAAAAGAGCATTCATTTATGCAAGGTTTTGCTAGGGTGCTTGCCCCGTCCATATTTACTAATATGAGTCCATCCAACACTATAGTCATCAATAACAGCTAAGATTCCTTTTAAACCCTCAGGGTTAGTGGATGTTCTAGGGGAATCCAGAGCATCATTGCAAAACAACACTCCTTCAGAGTGCTCACTAGGCACATCCACTGCTGATGTGCCAGTCATTTTTATAGATTTTAGTTTTCCTACCTCATTAATATTTGTAGTTTTGTTTAAAAGAATTTCATCCTCATGTCCCGCAGACATTTGAGGGGCATTCTTTATTTTTAACTGGTCATCAACTTGTCCTACAAACAGTATCTGACTATCATCCATTCCAACACAAATTTTACTAGCTATGGCAATAAATTTAGGATCAGTGAAGTGTTCAAAAGAAGTTTTGACAATGGTACCTTTAATCTATTTTTTTTTGCCTCGAGATTCTACACTTTCTTGGTGTTCATAGCAATTTCCAGCATAGTCATGTCTCCTACATCAACTCTATTACTCTTCCTCGAGGCCAGTATCGGGCCCCATTGTTGTTTTGCAGGGACCATGTTCCTTAAGTGAGCATCTGTGGCAGGAGTGTGATGTGTTTGTGGGCTAAACACCACTTCAACATTGTTACCTAACTCCAAGTCTTCTTCTTCAGCAATCTCATCTACCATGTCCTCATCATCCTCATCCTCTCCCATCAGTTCCATTTCCTGCAGCAAGGAATACGTGTGGTCCATTGAGAGTGGATGAGGCAGTTGCTTGAGGTACTCCATAGCTTTTTGCCTTGAGTTGGTTGTAGAACTAGTTCCAGGGTTTTCGCTGCTTGTTAGAGAGGATGTGGAGCTGCTTGTTCCCCCACCCTTGCTACTATTGGTGGTGTTACCATCATCAGCACCTGGGCCTGATCCTTCAGCTTCTTTCCTATTTCCCTCTAGGTCATCATCTAGAAGATCATCATCCTCAAAATCCTCCTCAGGTGGCTCCACTTTGATAAGAATCTTGTAGAGCTTGTCCCCTATCCCAAAAATCCTATCAGCAGGTACTTTGGTGTGGTCTCTGCATCTGATTTTGATCCTGACCACTTCAAAGAAGGGTCTGAAGTTACCTTGCCAATCCACATCAATCAGTGAACCAACGACAGATGCAAATTGTTCTAGGACTGCCCATTCAGCCCAAGTAGGGGGCACTCCTCTCAATTGGACCCAGACTTTTTGGAGTTCACTATGATGTTCTAATTCTCCTTTCCACACCACTACCTTAACTGTGACTCCTTCCATTTCTGGAAGTCCAAACATGGGGTATCCATCCACTTGTTCAACAGGGATATGTGGAGGGAACTTGACTAGAAAGGTCCAGTCATCTAGTTTCCTTACTTGACAGGGCCAGTTAGTTTTGTATATGAGAGACAGGTTGTGTGCTAGCTCAGATTTGATCACTTGCCTAGACTCAACATACACAATGCCCACATTCTTCATGTGCCCCATGTGCTGATCATTGACATCAGGCACATCCACCTGGTAGTATCCTAGACTAGGAGCACCACTACCAACAAATTTTGCATGATTCCTATGCTTCTTCCTGATTGGGCATTCTTCAACCTTATGGGTCACCGTCTTGCAGATGAAGCAAGCCGGGGGTTTAGGGCACTGGGCTTTATGATGTCTAGGCTCTCCATAGCTATAAAAGATGATATCCACATATTCAGTTGCAGAAATCCCTTTGTCCTTACTAAGATTTCGTTTGGGCTTCCCAGCAGGCTTGTTTTTCTTTTGTGTCTGTGATGCTGAGGAGTTGCCCTGTTTCTGAAAATTGAACTGCTGGGAATTACCAGATTGCTGATTTTGCTCAGTGGTCTGGTTTTGCATCATCTGTTGCTGTTGCTGCCCTTGCATCAACTGCTGTTGTTGTTACCCCTGGAAGTTATTCTCTGGAGGACCCGCCAGACCCTTGACCTGTCTAGATCCACACCCCCCTCCATTCCACCATTGGTTCATCTGAGGAGGGGTGTAAGTATGGACCTGGGAACCATGGAGGGGGGACCTGCTGCCCCCGGGGAAGCCGTACCCAAACTGAAACTGCTGTGGTGGCGGACCAAACTAGGGATCAATTGGGGGAAACCACTGACCTGTTGGCGCACCATCATGTTGGTCAATCTGACCCTGCGCCATCTTCTTGTTGCTTTTGGGATTCCCTCCCCTCCCTCTCCCACGCCCTCTTCCTTGTGCTTCCGCCATGACGAAGATCTCAACAAACAGCTCCTTCGAGACTGGGATGTGCTTTGCTGGTGGAAAGGAGGATTTTGGGGTATGGGTGTCGAGGGGGTAGCAATTTGTGGTGGTGACGTCGCGGGAGAGGGCTAGGGTTTTCTCCACCCAGATGAGGAGCGGATTTGAATCTGGAGCTCTGGTTGGCCCTGTATCGCATAGCTGGCCAAAGTGGGCTCTGGCTGCCTCGTCATCGTCTTCGAGTGGCCCCTTCCTTCTTTTCTCCTTTCTGACTTTTTCAAAAATCTGGCGCGGCTTTGCCATGCATCAGCCTGCACTGAGCACGGGATCTCACTGACGGTGACCATGCCATCTTCGACCTCTGTAGTCTCCGGGGGCTATTGCTTCTAACACTAGGGCTACCTGCCCAAGGGAACAGCATAACGCCATGGCGAGACGACTCCAGCCACCCAGCACAGAGGAGTCCCCAAATCAAAGCTCTTCATACTCCCAGTCAAGCGTGGCGGCGTCACAGGCAGATCCAGACCTCCACTGAGCCCCGGCGACTGCAACACCATCAATCCTGGTTCTGCACCGACCAAAACGCTCGCCACTTCGCCCGCCGCGCTAGGTCTTCTGAGTTCATCTTTGCTTGAGCCCAGCTTATCACCTTCTCTAGAGACATGCTCCTCCCTGGAACCATGCGCCGCATCTCTTACTATGTTGCCTCTACGTAGATCCTCGTCACCAATTTCCTCAGCGTGTCCTTTGCGCCAGGCTGTCGCATTGTCCTCTCCATCCGGGACCGGTGGTACTCCTCCAGCTCCCTCTCTTCGGATCCACATCTCGCCCCATTCGGATCCATGGGCCAGATCCAGATGTGACCTTGATGACGCACGCGACGGGCTCCTTCGAGGGGAGGAGAGCGCAAGGGCCCCTGGTCGACAGCGCGGAGAAGCGACGAGGCTTCCCCTGAGGCAAGATGACCGTGTCGGTGGCGGCGGGGGGGCTCGCCGATAGCAGTGGTGGCGGTGGTAGGTGGATGTGGTGGGTGGGGTGGTCGCAAGAGCGAACATGAGAGAGTGTGTTGTGTCGCTTCTGTAGTAGACATCATGTATCTCATGAGTTCAATTTCTCTAATTTTCATAGACAACCACATGAGAAGGAATTGTCTAGTAAAGATGAAATTATTCGTCCTGCTTCTATTGTTGTTCTTTCTACCAATCCTTTAGAACAATATTTGCTAGACCATGAAAATGATATGCATATGAATGAAAGGAATGAAATAGATGATATATTCTTCAAACAAGTACATGTCCTTAAGCATATATTACTTGTTGAAATTCTTTGGGACCCTCTTCCACCTAAGAGTGATCCTATGTTTGAATTTAAGAAACTACCTGATACACTAAAATATGATTATCTCGACGAAAAGAAAATATATCATGTTATTATCAATGCTAACCTTTCAGAGCATGAAGAAAAGAGGTTGCTTAAAACTCTGAGGATGCACCGTGCTGCTATTGGATATACTCTTATGATCTTAAGGGCACTAGTCCCACTGTATGTCAGCACAAGATTAATATGGAGCCTGATGTTAAGCCAGTTGTTGATCATCAATGACGGTTGAATCCTAAGATGAAGGATGTGGTAAGAACTAAAATATTAAAGCTTTGGAAGCAGGTATAATTTATCCTATAGCTTATAATCGATGGGTAAGTCATGTTCATTGTGTAACTAAGAAAGGAGGCATTACCGTTGTTCCTAATGATAAAAATGAACTTATTCCACAAAAAATTGTAACAGGTTATAGGGTGGTAATTGATTTCAGGAAATTAAATAAAGCTACTAGAAAAGATCATTACCCCTTGCCTTTTATTGTTCAAATGTTAGAAAGATTGTCTAAGCATACACACTTCTACTTTCTAGATGGTTATTATGGTTTTTCTCAACTACTTGTATCAAAAGAAGATCAAGAGAAAACTACCTTTACTTTTCCCTTTGGAACTTATGCTTATAGATGAATACCTTTTGGTTTATGTAATGCACTAGCTACCATTCAAAGATGTATGATTGCTATATCCTTTCATTTTTGTGAAAAGATTGTTGAGGTATTCATGGATTATTTTTCCATTTATGGGACTTCTTTTGATGATTCTTTAAGCAACATTGATCAAGTTTTGCAGAGATGTGAAGAAACTAATCTTGTCTTGAATTGGGAGAAGTGCCGCTTTATGGTGAATGAAGGTATATTACTGGGGCATAAAATCTCTAAAAGAGGTATTGAGGTGGATAAAACTAAAGTTGATGCAATAGAGAAAATGCCATGTCCTAAAGATATTAAAGGTATAAGAAGTTTTCTTGGTCATGTTAGTTTCTATAGAAGGTTCATTAAAGACTTCCCTAAAATTATAGGCCTCTTACTAATCTTTTGCAAAAAGATGCTACATTTGTTTTTTATGATGATGTGTAGAAGCCTTTCAAATACTTAAGAAAGCCTTAATTTCTGCACCATTGTTCAACCACCTGATTTGACTTGTCTTTTGAAATTATGTGTGATGCTAGTGACTATGTTTTTGGTCCTATTCTAGAACAAAGAGTTGATAAGAAATTGAATGTTATCCATTATGCTAGTAAAACTCTAGACAGTGCTGAAAGAAATTATGCTACTGCTGAAAAAGAATTTTTAGCAGTTGTGTTTGCATGTGATAAATTCAGATCTTATATTGTTGATTCTAAAGTAATTATTCACACTGATCAAGTTGCTATTAAATATCTTATGGAAAAGAAAGACGCTAAACCTAGATTAATGAGGTGGGTTCTTTTGCTACAAGAAGATTTTCATATTGATGATAGTTTTCCTGATGAGAATCCCGTAGCTGATAATTTGTCTAGAATGGAAAATGTTCTTGATAACCCATTTCCTATTGATGATAGTTTTCCTGATGAACAATTAGCTGTTATAAATGCTTCTTGTGATACTCCTTGGTATGCAGACTATGCTGATTACATTGTTGCTAAATATATACCACCTAGTTTCACATGCCAACAAAAGAAAAAGTTCTTATTTGATTTAAGACATTACTTTTGGCATGATCCATATCTATATAAACAAGGAGTAGATGGTGTTTGACGTTGTGTACCTGAGCATGAACAGGAACAATCCTATGGAAGTGTCACTCTGAGGCATACGGAAGACACCATGCTAGAGGCAGAACTGCACATAAGGTATTACAGTCTGGTTTTTATTGGCCTACTCTCTTCAGAGATGCATGTAAGTATGTCCTTTCTTGTGATGGATGTCAAGGAATTCTTAATATTAATAGACGTCAGGAAATGCCTATGAAGTACTCTCTTGTTATTGAACCATTTGATGGTTGGGGATTTAATTATATGGGACCTTTTCCTTCCTCTAATGGGTACTAGTTGACCCGTTGCGCCAAATGGCGCAGAGACCTGCTAAAGCCATGTTGTCGATGAAAATAATTTCATTTTGCAGACATTGGTAGTAGAAAGCCTATTTTAAACCAGGCCATATTGAAAATATGTTTATCGTTGTGAAATCCGAGTTTGAAATAAAAGTGTATTTGTATAACATGTACAAACCAGCTAAGGAAGCATTGTTTTAGCCGAAAATATGGTTATCACGATGAGAATTCCGAGTTTTCATGTACAAGATGTAAAGACCAATTAAGGATATATTTTTTTAACACTGTTTGCACCAAAGTTTTATTTTACATTTGCGCGAGAAAAAGAAATCTCTTGGTGTTGTGCTTCTGGATGCATAAGCATGCGAGAGGTCCATATGCCCCCCGTTGTGCCAAATGGCGGAAAGACCCGCTGAGTCCATGTACACAATGAAAAGAAAATCCATGATTTAGTTGGTTTAATTGTAGGCAAGCAAATAAGGTAACAAATTAACCCACCTTAATAAAAATATAATGAAGGCTTGCTGTCTATAATAAGAATGGGTGGTTTGTTGTCTACAATAAGATGTATAATAACATTACCTGTTGCGCCGAATGATGCAAAGTCTCAATTCAAGCCAAGAGTTATTTGAAAATAAATACTTGAAAATTTGACAATAATAAGGATCCTTTTACTAATGAAAATTGAAATAAACATAGCCACAAACTATGCAATAGAGTTTTCAAAATGCGGGCATTCTATCTACAAAATTTTGCTATGTTAGCAATTAATCCAAAGTCCCGCTTCACGCTTGTCTTGTACATGTTGGTAAACTCTCCCCTCCCACTCCTCTGGATCCATAGAATTTTGTCCTTCACAACCTCTTTATCTGTCACATGCATTGTAACTTCTTAATTTTTGAAAAGAGCTAAACAAACAATGCCTTGCACAACGTTTGTCATCTCTTCAGTGATGCAGCCACTCTCTATAGTCATCTCTTCTTTTTGAAGGGAACTGGACAAATAATGCCCAGCGCCATGTTTATGGCATGTTCTACTATAATAGAAGTGCAAACATGGAATGAGATTTTCTTTTGAAGAAACAAAGAAATATTGGTCTCCTGCAATGGAAGGGCGAACCAAGATTGGTAAGTACCACACCAGGAACGAAAGTTTATAATAGATATAGACGTGACAGTAAACAAGTTTTTCAAGATTTACAATGAACAACATGATTTGGCTTCTTGCTCTAAAACAGAAACAATCTGCAACACTAACTTGGTGACAATCCCACCAATTCAACAACAATGGAAATCTCTACCCTTCCTTTGCGGGTTCTAGAATCAAATGAGAACTACCATCATTGCAGAAAAGCAAAATAAAATAACATCAGTTCTTGCGGTTAAAGCATTTGTCAAGTGTAGGTATGCTGCTTGAATCCTTCTTTCAGTAACCATCTGTACATAGCGGTAGTAATGCCAAGGCAAAAAACCATCTGTACTAACTAAGAGCAGGCTACAAAATAGTCAATCAAGAAGATTCAACTGTATAAACTTGATAATTAGAGACCTAATGTTATAACCAAAATACTTTAACCAACACTTCCAGCAACCATCCCGGTGAAGTGAAATATATAATATGGTCAATCAAGCATATTAAAATTAATATGTTAGAACTAATAAAAGTGCACTGGGAAGACAACCATAAAGCAAGAACAACAGATGTCAAGAGAACTGATGATCACAGTAATGAGAAAAAGTAACACATGGCAAGAACAATGGGCAGACCAGGCCTTCTGAAATCCCTGGAACTACATGATATCAGATCCCTGACAACGCACATAATACCTACAAAGTAGCTGATGCGAAAATAAGTCCAAAAACAGTTATTTGTTTTTCGAAACCCAAATACAGATGGGGAAACCTCGAGACAGATAGTTTACGGGCCGGTGAAAGAGGTTGGCGACAAAATTGAGACACCACAATACCTATATATATGACAAAGACATGAGAAATGGTTGACCTGGCAATGTTGTTCAGTGTTCAAACAATCCCAAAATGATATTGAGAAATCTATCTAGGCCTAAAGACAAGAGCTTAGACAGACTTCACAGAATGCTAATTCATGCACTAAACTTCTCACAGAAATAATCATGTATTGCAGATTGAGTAATTAGCGGTGCTGCGCAAACAACTATAGAGAATTCATGTTTGCATTAGCACAAATAATAAAATCCAAAGGCAGGCACGACTGTGTTCACAAGAGAGAAATGCCAACTTGTTCTTATTCACCAAATTCTTCTGCTGGATTATTCCTCTTCTTTCTCAGATCTGCACACATCTGTTCAGAGAAGCCAGATATTAGGAAATCAAACCAGAGTGACAAAGGATGGAGCACCTAACAGAGGTTTGTGAACTACCTCTTCATGCCACGCCATAAGATGACTACTTCCAGCCAGATTGATTCCCTGTTTATGTGAATAAAACATATTGCAGGTGACTGGATCTTATTGTTATAGATTAACAAGTATCTCTAGATTCTATCACCATATATATCTTACTCCTAAAGTTATAGGGTAACCGTAATCATCTACTTGCAATTTCCAAGACATTCTTTATAAATGTTATACTACATGGCACATGTCTATGTCCAAAAGGGCAATAATATGCAACTCAAGGATCATATTCACATGGTACCGTAATTGCATCCCACAAAAAGAAACCTATAGGCCTAAGAACAGAGTAAATATTGATAATACATCATTACCATGAAAGAATTTCTCTCCTAGAAATTCATATCAAAGAAAGTGTGCACAGAAGCAACCCATACAGGTCAACTCAAGATATTCAAATGAACTTATTCAAAGATATTCCACGACCTTATTTATGAAATTTAGACAATTTTGCTGCCAAGTTAGAGCATTGCCTAGTCTGTTTCTGGCACAAAAACAATCTTAACCCAGCCTGCAGCTGAATAACGTGAAATAAGATTTAAGAATAAGACCAATAATTAGTACGTGTTGTACAAAGAAATCGTAACTACAGAAGGAGGTTTGTGAACAAATTAAGATAGTTAAATGTGTGATAGGACAGTACCAGATAGAACATTCAATCCTTCAAAATATATTCGATAAACTGGAAGAGAAATGCATTATGTTACAGGTGTAGCCAAGTACAGTTGCGAACTTGATATAGCTTTGTAAAGTTGAAAGTAAACAACTTCACACAATGTAAAGCAAGTCAAATCAGAGGAGAAAGGAGCGCAGCAACATGCACCAGGAGCAAGAGGAGGCACAATCTTGTGTTGTTGCTCTATGAAATAGAGAACACTTTTATATCGCTCGACATGGTGGCTGAAGTAGTATGTTCGACTGGTGGTGAGAGGGATGACCCCGGCTCCCAGCTCACGGCACACAGAAATTTGGTAACTTATTTCCAGGACCAAACAACTTGGAAGCTTCGTATTGTACAATAAGAAAAACCAAAAGAAGTTTCACGATTGCAACCTAATTAAAGAACATGCTCTCCTCAGTCTGAGATTCTTTTAACGAGAAAAGAGAGAAAGGATCAAGAGCACATCACACAGGTCTACTGAGATCAGGAGCGGACAAGATCAATGGACATTCATGTTTCATCACCAATGCCTCCTATACTATACGCAACCTGTAAAAAATGTGAACCTAAAAATGTGGTGAAACCAATAGAAGACACACTGTGAATAGATGTAAAAGGGACATGCTTGTTAAACTTTGCAATCTCTTCCAATGAACTTTTTATTAAAAGAAAATTTCGAGTAAGTACAAGCATCCAGTCTTCCGAACACATGCGCTAGGAATGGACTACATATATGCATATACTGATACATGAATTAGTAGAGTTGGCAAGTTATATGTAGAACAAGGGACTGCAACCTGCATACTCGTATTTAGTTTTTGGCTCCAGAGCGACGCATGCATGTATGCATGTAAGGATGATTATAGGTACGTATTAGTTTTTGAATTGTTAGGCCTCTATATATAAAGAGGACCTCTTGAGATGAATTAATCAAATGAGAAGAGTTACAATCTATCACATCTACTTCATACTCGTAAACCCTAATCTGAACCCTATCACTCAGCTACCACCCAGCGATCCTCCCACAAGTAATTACTCTAAACCATTTTCCTCAAATCAGACACACGACACTCATCATTAGTAATGACTGAAGAAAAGAGGCACACGAGTGTTTCGATAACCTGAATGATTGCTTAAACAAGAAAAGCAAATCCAACAGAAAGGCATCTTCATCTACGGGAACCATATTCAGAGCTGCTTCCTGACGCACCCGCTCATACTACATCCGAAATGAGTGTCAGTGGACAAAAACCAGAAATAACTAATTAACCATAATATTAGGGAATGATTTGCAATTGAAAATATTCCAATTACTTTTACATACTCTCAGAACCTGTCGCATGTATGGCTCAAATCTTTCTCTAAACAGCTCTCATCCATTTGTTAATATACATATCTTTGCACTTATTATTTATAGAAAGTTTGTTGCCATGAATCCACTCCAACAATGAACAGAAACAAATGCACAGTAGGAGAAAAATGCAAAGAGAAAAACACAGGATAGCACATACCTTGCCTCCTCCCCGGCCCGGTTCCCTGTCGCCAACCTCCTCACCCTCCTGCGCAGCTCCACCGCATAGCGACGGGAGCGCTGCCTCGTGCTCCAACCCATCCAATGGCCGGTGACGCTAATTGTGCCGAGGGAGAGAGCGACAAATGAAGGTTTGGAGAGGATGAAA
This sequence comes from Triticum dicoccoides, assembly GCF_002162155.2. Taxonomy (NCBI): domain Eukaryota; kingdom Viridiplantae; phylum Streptophyta; class Magnoliopsida; order Poales; family Poaceae; genus Triticum; species Triticum dicoccoides. The sequence goes on along the minus strand of NC_041383.1, from coordinate 390,875,505 downwards.
CTGAGAGAATAGAGATGGGGAAAGGGATCTCACCATCTCCAGCTCGAGCTTGCCGACGGGCGGTCCTCCGCCTTGAGCATCTCCATCCAGTCTCTATTTTTTTACCTTCACCATGACGGCCTCGGGCTCGAGCTCCGACCTACCACGGCCAGACCCGACCCCGTCACCTCCTTGTTCCTTGCCACCCCATGAAGTGCGCGCCGCCTGGAGCCTACCCCCGTCGCTGCTCCTTCCCCGTGGAGATCCGCTGCGGACGAGCCACAGCGGCGCGGCGGCGGGCTGGTCCGGGAGGTGCGCCTGGAGCCTACTCCCGTCGTTGCTCCTTCCCCGAGGAAATCTGTGGCGGACAAGCCCCAGCGGCGCGGCGGCAGGCTGGTCCGGGAGGCGAGCGCACGAGCGCTAGGTGATGCGCGCGCGGACGAGGAGGGAGGATAGGAGAGAGAGAGAGAGGAGGGGAATGGAGGAGAGATGTGGGCGGGGGCAGCGGCGACTGGAGGGATTGGGGTGGGGTTTAGGGTTCGGTGCGGAGGAAGACACATGGCGCATGAGGTTACGCTCATTTGCACCCGCCAACACTTCACCCAACAAATAGAAAGCACGGACAAGCCCACCAGTCATGGACGCGAAAAAATAACTGTGCGGTAAAAATTAATAGCACAGATCCAATGTCCAGATCCAACATCCAGAACGAGTTTTGACCGAGATCAAACGGCCAACGAAGCTCAAAATCGGGGGAGCCTCCTGCATGCGAGTTGCCTAGCCTCTTTATTGGTTTAAATACACATATTCTAGTTGTTGTTGATTATGTTACTAAGTGGGTACTCCCTTCGTCCAGGTTTATTAGGCCTCTCAGCATCACAAGCATGTCCCCTTTTATAAGGCCCCGCATTGGAAAGGTGCATGCATGCAACCATTTCATTGGTTGTATTGAAAGCTATTGTTGTTGGTGCCATGGCTGAAAAGTTAATACACTTCATGTGTGCTTTTCCATTGGCTGCATGCATGTGAGAGAGTGCATTGGGAGTGGAATGGAATAATTAATGTGAGCAAATTACTATGTGTCTTGGTCTAAGAGAAGTTGTCTTTAGGCCTAATAAACCCGGACGGAGGGAGTAGAAGCTATTCCAAGTAGTAGCGCTGATCACAACACTTCTACTAAAATGCTTAAAGAAATTATTTTCCCGAGGTTTGGAGTGCATAGATATTTAATGACCGATGGTGATTCACATTTTATTCATGGTGCATTCCGTAAACTTCTTGCTAAATATGATGTCAACCATAGAATTGCATCACCTTATCATCCTCAGTCTAGTGGTCATGTTGAATTGAGTAAAGTGTAACGCCCAATATGCGATCCTATCCGAGAGGAGCTCGAAGGTCCCACCAAAGATACACTACAGGAATCAGGCACTTTGTCATCCGCCATGGCTGACGGCAAAGGCATGCCTAGCGTATGGCAAAGGCCTTTGCCGTCCGTCAGCAAACGGCAACAGGTCCGGCAAAGATGATATGGTCTTTGCCATCCTCCATCCCACGGCAAAGGACTTGGACGGCACACGTGCCACCTTATGGCCGTTAGGGGGTTAGCGGTGCGCTTTGCCGTCAGCTAGTGGACGACAAAGTAATCAAATAGGCCAGCCCCAGGTTACACAGGTAGCTGCTGAGGGAGTCCTGGATTAGGGGGTATCTGGACAGCCGGACTATGTTTATATTGGTCAATCATAAAATAGAAATAAGAAAAGAATTTATATTTATTCCGATCAAACTTCCTCCCTATTAACCTATATATATATATATATATATATATATATATATATATATATATATATATATATATCCGGACTATTGGAGCGTGAAGATACAAGATTCGAGACTCCGGTCTGTGTCCGGATGGGACTCTCCTTTGCGTGGAAGACAAGCTTGGCAATCCGGATGTTGTATTTCCTTCCTTGTAACCGACTCCGTGTAAACCCTAGCCCTCTCCGGTGTCTATATAAACCGGAGAGGTAGGTCCTTAGAAGGCCGATCACAATTACAATCATACCATCATAGGCTAGCTCCTAGGGTTTAGCCTCTACGATCTCGTGGTACATCTACTCTTGTAGTACTCATATCTTCAATATTAATCAAGCAGGAAGTAGGGTTTTACCTCCATCGAGAGAGCCTGAACCTGGGTAAACATTGTGTCCCTTGCTTCCTGTTACCATCAGCCTAAGACGCACAGATCAGGACCCCCTACCCGAGATCCGCCGATTTTGACACTGACATTGGTGCTTTCATTGAGAGTTCCTCTGTGTCGTCGCTGCAAGACTTGATGGCGCCTTCGATCGTCAACAACACGATCCAGGGGGAGACCTTTCTCCCCGGACAGATCTTCATGTTCGGCGGCTTCGCACTGCGGGTAAATTCGCTTGGCCATCTGGAGCAGATCGACAGCTACGCCTCTGGCCACCAGGTCAGGTTCGAAAATTTGAACTACATGGCTGATATTCGCGGAGACTTGATCTTCGATGGATTTGGGCCTGTGCTAGGAGCACCGAACAGTCACGATGAGCACGGCTTAGACCTGATGTCGGACGATGCTCGGCATATCACCCCTACAATAGCCCCGGACCTAAATCCGGAGCAGACTGCGTTGCCTAAGGGCGGAGGGGTGGACCCCGCCCCGCAGGCCGCACACTCATCGGCGGTGGAGCCGAACACAGGTCTCACCTCTGTGGAAGCCTGTGATTCCGGACCCCCGGACTCGTATCCGGTTGTTGGTTCCAGTCCGCGCACTCTCGAGCCAGCCGAGCCAGGTTGCGCTCCGGTAATGGAGTTTACTGCGGCGGATATCTTCCAGCACTCTCCCTTTGGCGGCGTGCTGAACTCATTAAAGTCTCTCTCTTTGTCAGGAGGCTCTCGGCCGAACTATGTCCGGCTCGAGTGGGAAACGGACAACGAAGGAATTCGTTGCCCACCCACCACCCACTTCATTGCCACAGTTGATGATTTAACCGACGTGCTTGACTTCGACTCCGAAGGCATCGACGGTATGGACGACGATGCAGGAGAAGATTCAGAATCTCCAGGGCACCGGACTACTACCTCGTCACATGATATATACATGGTGGATACGCCCAAGGAGGACGACGCCGGCAATCCGGAAGATAAAAACCCCGGGCAAAAGCCAAAACGGCGGCGCAGATGCCGCTCAAAGTCCAGCAACAGTAAAAATAGCGACAAGAGCGCAAGAAGGATCGACATACCAGTAAACTCTGAAGGCAATAACGACCACATGGACCCAGCGATGGAGCAGGACGAGCCAGGTCACGCCGAACCAAGTTCGAAGCAGACGCCTGATCACAATGATCCAGAGGGATGAGTTCATCAAACCTCTCCAGGACAAGAACACAGTCCGGACGATGATGCATTCATCATTCCGGAAGAACGCGAGGAACGAGATAACCTCCACAGAAAGCTTATGGCCACAGCGAGAATTCTAAAGAAGCAGAAGCAACGGCTCAAAGCCGCACAGGAAACGCTCAATCACAGATGGAATAAAGTGCTAGACACTGAAGAAAGATATGGCGACAATCGCCATACAAAGAGCTATCCAAAACACAAGCTACTGCCAGAATTCGATGACGAGGTCGTTCCACCAAAGACTAATACGACCAGGAGGCCCAACATACCGCTCCATAACTGCAACAGAACGGCTACCGACACCGCGCACGATCTACGTGAGCATCTGGATAAGAAATCCAGCGCGGCCAGGTCCATCTACGGATCTAAAGGACACACCCCGGCGAGGGACTATGGTCACCAAAATGATCATACAAGCCAAATACCAGTTCGAAATAAACACCGGACAAAACAACAGCTAACTCCATGCCTCAACGCGTCCAGATATAGAGGGGCTGCTCACCCCCTGTGCTTCACCGAAGAAGTACTGGACCATGAATTCCCACAAGGTATTAAACCTGTGAACATAGAGGCATACGACAGAACGACAGACCCAGGGGTCTGGATCGAGGATTTTATCCTGCATATCCACATGGCTCGTGGGGATGACCTCCACGCCATCAAATATCTTCCCCTCAAGTTGAAGGGACCAACTCGACACTGGTCCAAAAGCCTCCCCGAAAATTCAATTGGGAGTTGGGAGGAACTCGAGGACGCTTTCAGGGCCAATTTTCAAGGGACTTATGTCCGGCCTTCGGATGCGGACGACTTAAGCCACATAATCCAACAGCCCGGAGAGTCCGCCCGCAAGCTTTGGAACAGATTCCTCACTAAGAAGAATCAAATTGTCGATTGTCCGGACGCCGAAGCCTTAGCGGCATTCAAACACAGCATCCGCGTCGAGTGGCTCGCCAGACACCTCGGCCAAGAAAAGCCAAGGACAATGGCAGCCTTAACAAGCCTTATGACCCGCTTTTGCGTGGGTGAAGATAGCTGGCTAGCCCGTAAAGGCACCAGCGACCCCAGCACATCCGAAACAAGGGATGGCACCGGGAAGCCATGGCGTAATAAACACAAACGCCAAAACAAGGAAGAGAGCTCGGACAACTCAACGGTAAACGCCGGATTCGGGGGCTCTCGACCCGATCAGCAAAAGTAGCCATTTAAAGGCAGTAAAGAGGGACCGCCCGGTCTGAACAGAGTCCTAGACAGACTATGCCAAATTCATGGCACCCCTGACAAACCTGCAAACCACACACACAAAGAGTGTTGGGTCTTCAAGCAGGCCGGCAAATTAAATGCCGAACACAAGGGGAGGGAAACACCAAGTGAAGACGAGGATGAACTTCGCCAGCCGAACACTAGGGTACAGAAAAATTCCCGCCAGAGGTTAAGACAGTAAACATGATCCACGCGACTCACACATCCACGAGAAGGCACGAACGCGCGCATAGAGACACGCACTGGATGTCTTATCCGATCACCTTCAATCACATTGATGGCCGAACTAGTATTCGGTGCGGAGGATCAGAGGCCTTGGTGCTTGACCCAATAATCGACGGATACCGTCTTACTCATGTCCTCATGGATGGCGGCAGTAGTCTCAATTTAATATACGAGGACACTGTCCGCGGGATGGGGATAAACCCATCCAGAATTAGCCAAAGCAACACCACCTTTGAAGGGGGGATACCAGGCGTTCAAGCCTACGGCAGGGGCTCCGTCGTGCTGGAAGTAACATTTGGCTCCCCGGGCAACTCCAGAAGCGAAGAACTACTCTTCACCATCGCATCCTTCCAAAGCGGCTATCATGCATTGCTTGGAAGAACGACCTTCGCCCGCTTCAATGCATTACAGCAATATGGCTACCTTACACTCAAGATGCCCGGTCCACGTGGCGTCATCACCGTTAACGGAATTACAGAGCGCTCTTCACGCGCAGAGGAACACGTGACGGCCCTAGCGGCCGGACTGTAATCGGCCTCCAATATCAAAAAACATGACTGGTCATTAAGACCACAGGCACAGTTAGATGAGTTCGGTAGCCCGAATAAAACTGAACCAGGGCACCGTATATGTAATCACATAGAAGACACCGGGGGCTATAAATATTTAATAAAGCCCCACACTTAGCTCAACCTTATTGGCAGGCCAACATCTTACACTTTTATTATCCATCGCATACTTACGTTGTACTCTCCTACGAGTTTTCTTTTTTTCATAGACGCGCAATACCCTTCCAGGATACGGCACAACGGAGACAAAGGCACAGACGTGCAGCAGGGCCCCGTTCAACAGGTTTCTTTTTAGATTAAGCCCCTGTGTAAACCTTTTCTACTCCCTCTTGTTGTTTAACCATCCCATGGGTTCCATAGGATACTGCCGTTATTGGCATTTCGCCACGACAGATTAAACGCACGTACCTGGAAATATAGGGTTTATAATAGGCTTTCTTTAGCCTATTTTCTTTTACAAAGACCGAATACCTTCGGGAGTGTTCGGCGTCACGAGTTTGGCCTTATATGCATCAGCTCCGAATCATGTCTTTGGTCAAATGTTGGGTTTGCCCAGCTCCTGGGTTTGCCGCCTTATGTTCCGTTATTATTGGCTAAGGCGGCCAAAGGAGAACTACTGCGATTGTGCCCTGGTTATTCGGATGAGCACCTCAGTAGAGAAAGCCGAAAACTGACTGTCATGATACAGCGAGAGACTGTTCAACCACTCGAAGACTCACCAGAATCTTTAGGATTCCTCCGCATTAACGAAGGGCCGTTTCCCGGCCATGTACATACGCGCCCGTATTCGGATGCACGCGAAGGTACCAGGGGCTACATAGTAGCCCCACCATTAGACTCCCATGGCTAAGCGAAAGTGTTACAGCTATATAGTCCGGTTGCCTAGTTCAACGTGCGATCACCTCCTTAATGGACCAAGACGTTGGATCAAGTGTAATTAAGCATATTTTTTGCGAACACCCTCGCATTGTATGCATGGGGGCTGAAGCCAACGACTGCTAACTTTTGGATTACTTATATATATATATATATATATATATATATATATATATATATATATATATATATATATATATATATATATATATATATATATATATATAAACGGCCGCACATGGGACACAATCATATTTTCAGGCAAAAAGTATAAATATAGCATCATAATCAAAATAAACATTGTTTTTACAATGATCCGATTTATCACTCGAACAAGACATTCTTCGAGCACTGCACCTCTATTAGGCGGGCACCTTCTGTGACCTGCGCCAAGTAGTGATCGGCCGGATATTGGCCTCCCGCCGGATCCTGGGGTCGCTATAATGGTGGCCTCCATATCCGTCCAATAGGCTTTAACGCGGGCAAGAGCCATTCGTGCACCCTCTATGCATGCCGACCTCCTCATGGCGTCGATCCGAGACACGGCCCAAAGGAATTGTTGCACCAAACCAAAGTAACTGTCCGGTTTAGGCCCCTTCGACCAAAGATGGTCTATTACAGACCGCATTGCAAGCCCGGACAGCCTGTGAAGCTCCGCCACTGCAGCCACCTTCTCATTTAACGGCAGCGGGTGAGTGGGAGCATTGAATTGCGACCAGAAAAGCTTCTCCACTTCCTTATCACCTTGATCCTCGAAGAACTTGGCAGCGTCAGCTGTACTATTTGCCAAGTCCGCATATGCGTCTGCAGGACTCCAGGTCCATCCAGGGGAGCATACTTCGGATCCAAAAACTTCGTCCGCAGTAAGTAGGAGCCCCCAGCCATGATTTTGTCGACCTGTTGGAGCTCCTCCCACATACCCCGGATCTCGGTTTGCATCTCCTTGGTGGCATTAAGTGCCTTGTCCAGCTCGGCCGAGCTAGCCTTATTCTCCTTTTCAAGGAGTACATACCGGTCGACGGCATTTTTCAACTCCACAGCCATTTCGGCTATCTTTTCCTCGCTTCGGCAATGAGAAGCCTGTTCGGCTCTCAATTCTTCGGCCGCCTTTAGGGCAGCCGCATTGCTAGCTCGAGCTTGTTCCTTGGCCTGAGCAAGTTCCGCCCTCAGGGCCTCCACGGCAGCAGCACCATCTGAAGTACAAACACATTGCATTAATATTATGCCCCTCTCACATTTTCCTATACAACATAATAAGGGAAGCAGAGCACATACCCTATGACTCGTCCAGCCACTTGTTCACCAGCGTGATATCGGCATCGATAGATCCGATCTGCCTCCTTAGTTCAACAACTTCAATAGACTGGTCGACTGCCGGATCCTTAGATACCTGCGCACAAGTACAACACATCCATTACTATATGATCCCCCGTTTGCTGCCTATGGCGGGCAACCAGAGTCTCAGGGGATACTATCCATATGGAGCACACCTAGCGCGTGCCTCACAGCCAAAAAATAGTGCATTTTTTACTACATACCTCAAAGCCTCTGAGCAGACTCGTAAATGTCTCATTCAAACCGCTTGTAGCAGATGCAATCTTCTTAAGCACCATGCTCATTAATGAGCGGTGCTCCTCCGAGAGCGCAACTCGCCCCAGAAGACCTGTCAGTACGTCCGTCCGGACATCGAACTGTGCTGGACCCTTCTCATCGCCCCCCGTGGGAGCCAAATGCTCCGTGCTCAGGGCGGCTGACGTATTAGCTTCCGGCTTCGACAGAACCGGACTCCTCCGTGATGACACCTCAGTGTCGCCCGCTTCATGAGGCGGAGAGGTGGGTGGGGTCTCGCTCTCCATCATCTCCGGAGGAAGATCCCGCGAAGACAAATTCTGTTGAGAAGACCTGCTAGCCGGACTGCAAAAGACGAATCCTGGTTAGGGATCTCGGAGAAACACTGTACCTTCGAATTAATGATTAACTTACAGCTCGGTGGAGGGCTGGCCCGTTGGTGGGCACGACGCAGTGAGGGTGTCCATCGTGGCAGAGCCCCCTGGTGATACCTTCTTCCCTTGCTTGGGCATCTCCGTCTCCAAGTCCTTGGAGGCGGCCCTCTTCTTCTCGCGCGGGGAGGAGGCTTTAGCCTCCCCTTCCCGACTATCCTCCTTAGGGGAGGTAAAAATTCCCCCGGTTTGGATGCGTAGTGTGTGAAGTTCACCTTCACTGCCCTTTCCTTCGCCTTTCCCTGAGGGCATTTTGCTGAGCACCCGGCCAAGCATCTTGGCAACGGTTGGACCAGGCAAGCCTTCAGGAAGTCGCACCGGACACCTGATTCTCTCCGCCTTATTGAGCCATTCCTGGCCATGGAGGGTTTTCAGAATAATGGTTATGACAAATATAAACAAAGTGTCCGGCTTTAAGGTTACTTACTTGGGTATCTAGGCGATTGCAGCTTAGGCCCGCATCATCGGTGGTGTCCGGACACTTTACTTGTGGTCCGAAGAATAATTTACACATCCCTTCGAGCTTCAGGCCAAAGAAGTGCTTAATAGTCCGCGGACCCTCCGGATTGAACTCCCACATCCGGAGAGGCTGACGTTTGCACAGCAACATCCATCGGATTAGCATCACTTGAATTATGCTGACAAGATTTATGTCCCTCTCAAGAAGCTCCCGGATGCGATTCTGCAGTACTGGTACATCGCCAGCGGGCCCCCAATTCCGTCCTACGTCGGTCCAAGACGCCAACTGTGATGGAGGGCCCGAGCGGAACTCGGGGGCGGCTACCCACTTTGTGCCTCTGGGAGCCGTAACATAAAACCACCTCCATTGCCATACATCGAATACTTCTGGGAAAGAACCCTCTGGCCATGGGGCATCGGCGTTCCTGCTTATTATGGCACCTCCGCACTCCGCATGTCGCCTCTCGATCATCTTTGGCTTCACATTGAATTTCTTGAGCCATAAGCCAAAGTGTGGGGTGACGTGGAGAAAAGCCTCGCACACAATAATGAACGACGAGATATGGAGGATAGCGTCCAGAGCCAGATCATGAAAATCCAACCCATAATAGAACACGAGCCCCCTCACAAAGGGGTCGAGGGTGAGGCCCAGGCCGTGGAGGAAGTGAGGGACAAACACAACGCTCTCATTGGGCTCCGGTGTAGGGATAACCTGCCCTGGAGCAGGAAGCCTGTGCTGGATATCGGCGGTCAGGTATCCGACCTCCCTAAGCCTCGTAATGTCCTCCTCTTGGATCGAGGAGGCCACCCACCAGCCTTTAGGGTTGGATCCGGACATATTGGAGGATCTGGGATGTTGGAGCTTAGGTCTCAGGTGTTGGAGCTCGAGGTGCGAGAAGGTGCAAGGGAGGTGGAAAAGAGGCATAGGCCTCGATCCCTTTATAAAGGGGGTGAATATCAAGAGTCCTCAGCGTGACCGCTTGAGACTTATCTAAAAAACACACGGAGTCATACCAACGGTCGTCGTGGGGTTACGCACGCCCATATTGATGGAAAATCCCGTAATAAGAGGAACACGATCTCTGCTTTGGCAGGACGTGCCAATAAAACCGCCTCACAACGCGAGTCGAGGTGGGGCGAGAAACGCCGGTTCGTGTTGGACCAGGCCACGATGCAAGGGCACAATGTACAAAGATTACCAGCAGAACGGATTTATGTTATGTTCCCTACAATGGTATGTGAAGATCATCTTGCAGATCCGGACACGGTCTGAGTGTTCGATAATTACTTTGTACTATTTGGAGAAGGAACCCGCCTTGCAATGCCAAAGACAAAACTGCGCGCCGGACTCATCGTCATTGAAGCCTGGTTCAGGGGCTACTGAGGGAGTCCTGGATTAGGGGGTATCCGGACAGCCGGACTATATATATATCGTCCGGACTATTGGAGCGTGAAGATACAAGACTCGAGACTCCGGCCCGTGTCCGGATGGGACTCTCCTTTGCGTGGAAGACAAGCTTGGCGATCCGGATGTTGTATTTCCTTCCTTGTACTGACTCCGTGTAAACCCTAGCCCTCTCTGGTGTCTATATAAATCGGAGAGGTAGGTCCTTAGAAGGCCGACCACAATTACAATCATACCATCATAGGCTAGCTCCTAGGGTTTAGCCTCTACGATCTCGTGGTAGATCTACTCTTGTACTACTCATATCTTCAATATTAATCAAGCAGGAAGTAGGGTTTTACCTCCATCGAGAGGGCCCGAACCTGGGTAAACATTGTGTCCCTTGCTTCCTGTTACCATCAGCCTAAGACGCACAGATCGGGACCCCCTACCCGAGATCCGCCGGTTTTGACACCGACATTGGTGCTTTCATTGAAAGTTCCTCTATAACACTGACATATTACAATAGTTTCACATTGTCACTACAGGAATCAGCTACTTTGCCGTCTGCCACGACGGACGGCAAAGGCATGAACGGCGGACGGCAAAGGCATTTGCCGTCAGCCGCGGACGGCAAAAGGCTCCGGCAAAGTAGGCTACGGTAAACAGCTACTTTGCCGTCTGCTTCCTGGCGGCTGACGGCAAAGGCCCTTTGCCGTCTACGGCGGACGGTAAAGAGAGCGGACGACAATAATTGCGCTGTCAGTCCGTTAAGTGGCTAACGGCAGGCCTTTGCCGTCCGCCGCTGACGGCAAAATTTCTAGTGTCTTTGCCGTCCGCCGCATGATGTCATCTACACGTCACTACATGGCAGGTTCTTTGCCGTCTGCCACTGATGGCAAAGTGCAGGTTCTTTGCCGTCCGCCACTGATGATAAAGTCTTTGTCGTCTGCCACTGTAGGCAAACTAACCAAATGGGTCAGCTCCCAGGAAGCATAGCTAGATGCCACGTGTCTTCTTTGCCGTCCGCGGCAGACGGCAAAGAGCCCGTTGCCGTCGGTGGCAGACGGCAAAGAGCCTGCATATTGGCTCTTTTATCTGTTTTTTATTAAATCCAACAATTTTCATCACAAATATATATGACATATATAGATATATTTCAAAAGGCCATTACAGAGCAAACATATAAGATATCCAACACATAACTTCATCATCCAACCATATATATTACATGCATAGTTCCATCATACATAACAAGTTCAACATAGAGGCATCCAACCATATATATTACAATAGTTTCATCCAACGATACATGCATAGTTCAACGATACAAAAGAAACAGAGAAAGGGATAAGGAGCACTCCATCTATTCAAGCTTTCGTCAAGTGAATGAAATCTGCAAAATGAAAAATAAGAAAGTTAGAACAAGAAGAGTAGAACAAGAAGAAGAGTAGAACAAGAAGAAGACTAGAACAAGAAGAGTAGAACAAGAAGAAGACTAGAACAAGAAGAGTATATCATTTATGAGCTAACTTACGTGAAATGGATCATATATGAGCTAACTAAGTTGAAATGGGTCGTTTATGAGCTAGCTAAGGTGAAATGGATCATTTATGAGCTAACTTAGTTGAAATGGGTCGTTTATGAGCTAACTAAGGTCAAATGGATCGTTTTTGAGGTAACTAAGGTGAAATGGATCGTTTTTTAGCTAACTTAGGTGAAATGGATCATTTATGAGCTAACTTAGTTGAAATGGATCCTTTTTGAGCTAACTTAGGTGAAATGGATCATTTATGAGCTAATTTAGTTGAAATGGATCTTTTTGAGCTAACTTAGGTGAAATGGATCATTTAAGAGCTAATTTAGGTGAAATGGATCGTTTTTTAGCTAACTTGGTGAAATGGATCATTTATGAGCTAAATTAGTTGAAATGGATCATTTATGAGATAACCTAGGTAAGATGGGTCATTTTGGAGTTAACCTAGGTGAAATGGGTCATTTTAAAGCTAACGTAGGTAAAATGGATCATTTAGGAGCTAATCTAGGTAAAATGGGTCATTTTTGAGCTAACTTGGATGAACTGGATCATTTATAAGCTAACCTAGGTAAAATGGGTCATTTTAGAGCTAACTTAGGTAAAATGGATCGTCTATGAGCTAACTAAGCTAATTATGCAATTTTTGACATAAGTAAGCTAAGTACAGATCGTTTTAGAGCTAACTTAGGTAAAATAGATGGTTTTGGAGGTCAGTAAGCTTATTAAGTCATTTTGGAGGAGAAGAAGCTAAGTCTAGGTCATTATGGTAAGCATTGGAGGAAATAAAGCTAAGTCTAGGTCTTTATGCATGTGTTAAGCAAAACACTAGATAAACTTACCAAGATCCAAGAGGTGTAGGAGCGGGGTGGCTCGTGTCGGTAGCTGGAGAAGGATCGTGCGATGCTTGTCTGGAGTTACACTGCACCAAAGATCATTTACAATGTCTTATTAGTATGATGACACTCAAATGTTAAGACTAGCAAGTAATGTCCATTCAAATAATATGTGTATCACTTAAGTGTATCATCATCAAGTACAACATAAAAAAATGTAATACCTGACACTACTAATAATCTTGATCAGTATCATCAATAAATGCATAATCATCATCATCACTATAATCAATGACGGGCTCATAGGGTTCATTGGCATCAACATGTGCAAGGCCACCTTGACGTAATCGGTCAAGCATTGACAGGTCATCCGCAGCAGTAACCTCTTCTTGTTCCGGCTCTTCTTGTTCCTCCTCTGGGGTGATGTTAGATTCATTGTCGCTGTCTACTTCAATGTTTTGGGGTGAAGTATAGCGGTTCTTGAAACGCTTTTTGGAAAGACGTGCCTCTTGGAAGAATTCTCCTTCATATGTGTCTGGGTTAATGTGAGGTTCATAATCCTCTTCCTTTGGGGGAGAAAGTCTAGCACGTGGCGGCACTTCATAAACGACATCCCAACCTTTCAGATTTGGATTAGTTTGGCAGGCCCACGGTAGATAGAATACTTGGGTCGCCTGTTGAGCCATAATATAGACATCAGGAACATCTAAATGAGTGCTTTGGTTGATTTCAACTAGCCCTACATGTTCATGAGTCCTTCTAGTCTCCTTCGGCTGAAACCAATAACATTTGAAGACTACGACATTCGGTGGGTTTTCACCATAGAACAGAAGTTCATAAATTGCTTCAACTCTCCCATAATACTCGGTACCTCCTTCGCCGATAGCAGATACACAACAATTTGTTGACTTTCGGTCGGCCATAGATAGCTCTTTGCCATAGGTACGAAAGCGATACCCGTTGATGTCGTACTTGTCAAATGAACGGACCTTATAGTCAAAACCATTAGCGACTCGTCTCAATTCGGCGTCCATAGACTCTGAATTAGCCTACAAGTTTAATATGAAAGGATTGTTGCATTATGCACAAATTAGTGAATGAAATGAAATTGTCTAATAGAAATTACCGTTTGTTTGAACCAAGAGATGAAACCGGGATAGCCACCTCCTTGCTTTGCGAGAAGCTCATACTCTTCGACGGAATCCTTTTGGATCTCCGCTCCATACGAGAATATGGCGACGTATCGACTGTATGACATATCCAGGAATAAAAGTAGTTCAAAGGAAATAGAAGTTGCGAAACAATGTACCGAGAACTTACTCGATGTACGGTCGCACTTCTATCAGGTTGTTGAAGATATACAACGAAATGGTCCGCCATTCTTCGTTATCCAAAGATACTGGATGTGAAACACTAGCTGGTGCGAGATTCCCTTTGAATAGGCTGAGGTTGGATCCACCCTTTTTAGGCTCGTCAGCATTGTACCGAGGCTTCGGATTATGCAAATGACGATTTTTGGCTTCGTAGTGCGCTGTTACGAAGTTTGCCGCCTCCTCTGTGATGAATGCCTCAGCCATCGATGCTTCAATTCTACGTTTATTTTTACATTTTTCTCGAAGCGTCTTATGCATCCTCTCAGTTGGGTAGCACCAACGATTTTGCACGGGCCCCCCCAATCTTGCCTCGGTCGGGAGATGCAAAATCAAATGCTGCATTGGATTAAAGAAGCCCGGTGGAAAGATCTTCTCTAACTTGCAAATCAACTCCGGCGCCAACTCTTCCATTTCTTCTAGCACGCCAGGCGATAGTTCTTTCGCACAAAGAACACAGAAGAAATAGCTGAGTTCTGCCAGTACTAGCCATTCATCCTCAGGGATGAAGCCACGCAACATCACCGGCATTACCCGCTCAATCCATATGTGCCAATCATGACTCTTGAGACCAAATATCTTCAGTTTATCAAGATTCGCTCCCCTCTTTAGATTCGCTGCATACCCATCGGGGAACATCAACTGCTGTTGCACCCACAAGAGAATTTCCCTCATAGCTGGCCTTCCAAGATTGAACCATGCCTTTGGCTTCGTCCACTTCTGCTTTCCTTCCGGTTCTTTCATGTTTTGTAACGGCCTATCACATAGCGCCTCCAGATCGACTCTAGCCTTAGTATTATCCTTTGACTTCCCATCTATGCCGAACAATGTACCAAAAAGTGCCTCGGCGATATTCTTCTCAGTGTGCATCACGTCGATGTTGTGTGGGCAAAGGAGGTCTTTGAAGTAAGGCAGATCCCATAAGCATGTTTTGTGAGTCCACGCGTGCTTAGTATTATACCCCTTGAAGTACCCTGGACGTTGTGGATCTGGCTCGAGAGTGTTTAACTGATCCAGGGTCTGTTGGCCTGTCAATGCAGGTGGTGCAGAGTTTTTGACAACTCTACCCCTGATGAAGTTCTTCTTGTCTTTCCTGAACTTATGGCGAGGATCCAGGAACTGTCTATGCATGTCGAAGCAAGAAAACTTGCGACCGGCCTGAAGCCAACGAAACTCAAGAGCTCCCTTGCATGTGGGGCACGGGAACCTTCCATGCACACACCAGCCAACGAATAGCGCATACGCCGGCAAGTCATGCGTCGAGTACATGTACCAGACACGCATTATGAAGTTCCGTTTGCTAAAGGTGTCGTATGTCTTGAACCCATTATCCCAGGCTTCTTGCAATTCGTCCTTAAGTGGCTGCATGTACACATTCATATTTTTGCTCGGATAGTTGGGTCCTGGAATTATCAACGTTAGGAAAATGTTCTTTCTTTGCATAATCTGTCCGGGGGGGAGATTGAGTGGAAAGACAAATACGGGCCAACAACTGTATTGGGCTGCCGTCATACCAAACACACTGAACCCATCCGTGCTGATGCCGACTCGAGGATGCCTCGGATCTGCCGCTTTGTCAGCATGTAATTCATCAAACTTTTTCCACGCAACACCATCTGATGTGTGTACCATCATCAGATTCCCATCTGCATCTAGTTCGGTTCTTTTGCCTGTTTTGTGCCATGTCATCTGTCTGGCCGTCTCTTCGACCATGAAAAGACGTTGAAGTCTTGGTACGATTGGCATATACCGAAGAACACTAACGGGGATTTTGGTCTGTGTCTTCTCACCCATACCGTTGTCTACCACAATATACCTGGAAGACTTGCAAATGGGACAATAGTTCAAGTCCGCATAGTCAAGCCTAAATAAGGCACATCCTTTCTCACAGGCATGTATCTTCTCATAGGGCATCTTCAGTGCACGGAGGATTTTGTCCGACTGGTACAGGTTTGCAGGCATTACATGGCCTTTGGGTAGAAAGCGTCCAAATACTGTCATAATTGCGTCATAGCATTCTTTGCCCAAGTTGAACTGCGCCTTCAGAGCCATTACTTGTGAGATGGCATCCAACTGACAAAGCTCAGTGTGCTCGTGGAGCGGACGTTTCGAAGACTCCAACATTTCATTTAAGGCCTTTGCAGATTCCTCCATCTCCTCGTCCGAATCCCGAGCATCATCATAGCCTTGCACCATGTTTTCCATCCCGGTACCATGCTCGTCGGTGCGACGACGATCCACCTCAGCTCGGTCACGTTGGGCAGACTCACCATGAAATGTCCATATCGTATAATCGGGCGTAAAACCACTCTTCTGCAGGTGTTTGCCCATTTCAGCCTCTGTCTTCTTTTCCCAATTGCCGCACCGGAAACAGGGGCACCAGGTTTTCTTTTGGCCATTTGCAAATGCGGCTTGCACAAACCCCTTAGTTTTTGTGAACCATTCAGCGCTCCATTTGTTCTGACCAGTGTGACCGGTATACATCCAAGCACGATCACTCATCTTGACTTTCAGAGCTACTGGACACACAACAATTATATATGTAATTCACCATGTATATATTCATCAGTTGATCTACTTTGTCAATTTTATTACGTCCATGCAACCTACACTCTAATAGGTAATGATAGGTCCTAATCCCACCCGTGTATGTGTAGATTGGGTTCATTTTCCCATGCTATGCTCCGGATCCGACGCAAAATTTCGGCAGCACCTCCCCGCTGTTCTCCTGATACACGTCTCTGCAATAAACAGAGAGGATGTGTACCCGGAGAACAACAGGGGAGGCACTGACGAAATATATGCGTCGGATCCGGAGCAAAGCATATGGGAAAACGAACCCAATCTACACATACTCGGGCTGTCCATGGATAGCGTTGGACAATTCGAAAGAATCAAGGTTATAAATAT
>NC_041383.1:390852798-390856365 GCF_002162155.2 Triticum dicoccoides | reverse complement strand
TTAGGTAGTGTCCTCTTTGCTGTCCGCCTATCTTTGCCGTCCGCCCTTTTGCCTCTTTGCCGTCTGCTGGCAGACGGCAAAGAGGTGGGCTGTTAAGTTTTTTCCAAACGGGCGGGGGGTGGGGGCCACCTCTCTCTTTGCCGACTGCCAGCAGACGGCAAAGAGCCTGCGGACGGCAAAGAGCTTCTTTGCCGTCTGCCATTTCTTTGCCGTCTGCTTTTGGGTAGCTGATGGCAAAGAGCTTCTTTGCCGTCCGCTAGCTGACGGCAAAGAGCTGGCAGATGGCAAAGTAGCTGATTCCAGTAGTGTTCATCTAACACCATTCCATCCATATAACAAGTTCCATATTGTTCATCGATACAAAATAAAAGCAGAAAGGGAAAAGAAGCACTCCATCCATGCAAGCTTCCGTGAAGTAAATGAAATCTGTAAAATGGGAAACAAGAAAGTTAGAAGAAGAATACTAGAAGAAGAAGAAAAAGACTAGAAGAAGAAGTAAGCATACTTAGGTAAAATGAAGCTAACCTATCTAATTATGCCATTTTTGAGTGAACTAAGCATACTATGCCATTTTTGATATAAAGAAGCTAAGTATAGGTCTTTATTGAGCTAACCTAGGTAACTAAGCATATTAGAGCTAAATTAGAGCTAACTTAGGTCATTTTGGAGAGAAGAAGAAGAAGAAGAAGAAGAAGAAGACTAGAAGAAGAAGAAGAAGACTAGAAGAATAATAAGAAGGTTTTTACCCTTTTCCTTCTCATTCTTCTTCTTTTCTTTCTTTTTCTTCTTTTTCTTCTTCTATTCTTTCTTTTTCTCCTCTTCCTTGTTTTTCTTCTTCTTATTCCTTATTTGTGTTATTTTAGAGCTTACATAGGTAATTATGCCATTTTTAGCCAACTAAGCTTATTATGTCAACTTGGATGAAAATAAGGTAAGTATAGATCATTTTTGTGCTAACATAAGTAATTATGCCATTTTTAGCTAATGTACGTAAAATGGATCATTTTGGAGCTAATCTAGCTAAAATGGATCATATTGGAGCTAACTATGTTAAATGTGTCATTTTGGAGCTAACTTAACTAATTATGCCATTTTTATTAGCTAACTAAGCATGCATATGCCATTTTTTACACAAGACAAGTGTATGTCATTGTTGAACAAACCTAGGTAACTAAGCATATTAGAGATAACTTAGCATATTAGAGCTAACTTAGGTCATTTCGGAGGAAACAAAGCTAAGTGTAGATCATTTTGGAGATCTGACATACCTGACATAGTTCACTCCTCCTTCTCCTTCAACTTCTTCATCCTGATGCGACAAGAGCGGCGAGTCAGTGAAGGAAGTGGGATGTAGTCTTCTACCTCAATTGGCATGGTCATGTCACCCGATTGTGGATTCGTCGGCGCCACCACCATCACGAGGTCATTGTCAAGCACCACCACCATCGCGAGGCCATCTTCAGGCAGCACCATCGCTTGGTCATCCTCAGCCATCACCATCTCTTGCCCATGATGAGCCACCACCATGTCTTGCCCATCGTTAGCCACCACCATACCTTGGCCATCGTCAGCCACCACCATTGCGAGGTCATCATCAGAAAAATTAGGCTGCACCTCCTCATCCCCACTCTGCTCCTCTTCTTCCCCACTCCATTATGGATCATCCTTGCTGTTGATTTTGCTATAGCCAGAGTCGGTGCTGCTTTGGCTATAGCCAGAGTCGCTGCTGCTGCTCCCATTGCCTGACCAAATGCAACAATGACCGTTAACATCGATGTGAGACAAAGCCAAATGTAGAGGAAGAAGAGGCAGAACGTACTGGCATCGTCGTCGTCCTAGTAGCGTATGCGGCACATAGTCATGTTGAACACCTTCACGGCGAGCATGGCGTCGCCGTCGTACTTGAAGAGAAGGAAGTACCCGTGCCGCAGGTTGTTGGCACGATAGAACTGCTCCCAGCCACGACACAGGTACATGTGGCCATACCTGATCACCAACTGCACGTCCCAATGCCTGCGACCCCGCTGTTGGTGTGTCACAGCTTCACATTCTTTGGCCGATGGCCATCCAGCATCTTCATGAAAGTGTCAGGCAGCCTCTACAGCGTGGGACAAGGAGTGATGTAGCAAACAGTAGAGTTATCATAAAGATATGGGTGAAGGGGAGATCTCTCCTTTTACATACCTGCCTCCTGGATGAATTCTCAAGTATGATACTGAAGAACTCAAAAGCATCCAACTCGTACTCCGGTGTGGTAGAGCGCAGCCTGCGATGGCGGCCTCCCCCCATCTCTGATAAGCAGCAGAAGAGACCAATTAGTAATGCTCATGTTTCAAATTGATCATAGACAAGTTGATCATAGGTACATTAGCAGTAATATTATGGTCATCACTAAAATATCATTAGAGGATAAATGCACTTTCATCAACTAGCTCGCCACTATTTATGAGTCGACCGAGCTCAGTATCCACCGTCATTTACCACCAATAGATATGAGCTACGTTTTCTTAGTTTTATCGAGATTTTTTGTTTTGTTTTGGAGTACTTCAAATGTAGGACATATATATTAAGAATTATTTTATCACTATGGGGTTTATAGGATAAAAACTCACATTTATTAGTAAGTACTAAGTATCGACAAAAGAAAAGCTAATGATACCAATTTCATGCCATATAAACCACATGACATATAAGCCACACACATGTTATGATTACACGATATCATGAACGTTTATTCAAAGTTAAACAAGGATTATATATATTTAGTGAGTCAAGATAAATGCAAGCATCTGATAAATTTTACAATCATCTGTCCACTTGGGCAGAGACATGCAACTGGTCGAAGGGTTTATCCAGGATCTAATACAATAACTCCCCAGCCGAGGGAAAATGGGAGGAAATCACCTTGCATGACAGCTCCTATACACTGAAGAGAACATTTAGCAGACTATTATTTCAAACAAAGAACTAATTTACCCCGTATGAGCTAACAAACATCTATCTAGCAACAAGCGTGTGCACCATTTTTTGACCAGGAAAAGATAGTCACATGCAATTAACGAGGACGAGAGCATCACAGACATGTTCACTTCCAAACCCCTCTAAGGCCCTGAAGTGGATTTAAACATGGGCAAGGTAACGATCCACCCCACATCAGTACAACAAGCAACTACACGGGCCTAGCAGGTAGCAACCTCGCACCAACAATCATCTGAGTAGGTTCATTTCCTAAACATCTTCTACAACATATACAACCACTGACGGATCTAAATATCTTCAGTAAACTAAGCGAATAATCTAGAGATGCATGACAGCCACACAAACACAAGCAATTGAGAAAATTTACAGTCACTTAACCTAGGAGATGCATCGTGCACAATAGCTCCATTCCTAAGCATCTTCACACCAAGAACAGGAACAAATTGCGACTACTGGCATGAGGCGGCCATGGTAAACCATGCTGGAAAGAAATGGAGGAAGGGGGAAATTTTTCGCCGTACATCGCTACAACATCTTGGAAGAGGGGGCAGTACCCGGCGGCAGCGGCGGAGGGGGAAAGACGACACT
>NC_041383.1:390828741-390852663 GCF_002162155.2 Triticum dicoccoides | reverse complement strand
ACGGGGGTGGCGCATGGCAGCGGCGGCTCGGGGATGGGACAAAGAGAGAGAGAGAGAGAGGGGGGGACAAAGAGATGGGTCAGCGGGCTCGTTGGCATTTTGTTAGGGCACGGTTCTTTGCCGTCTACTAGCAGACGGCAAAGAGCCTAGCTAACGGACGTTAGTTTGGCCATTTCTTTGTCGTCTGCTAGCGGACGGCAAAGAAGCTTTGTCGTCAGCTGGCAGACTGCAAAGAAAGTGTCCGTTAGGTGGTCCTCGCTAGTGGGACACCCACACTCTTTGCCGTCTGCCAGCTGACGGCAAAGCTTCTTTGCCGTTCGTTGGCAGATGACAAAGAATTGGCTGACGGCAAACATGACCTTTGCCATCAGTTTTTTTCAAGCTGATGGCAAAGACATTCTTTGCCATCAGCCAGCTGACGGCAAAGAGCTGGCTGACGGCAAAGATCCTGATTCCAGTAGTGATAGAGCCGCATATTGAAGACGCTTTTGCAAGGTGGATATCATTACATCATACCATATATAATACAAATGGGGATACAAACAACGACATACATTTGCCACATGAATACAACAAACATCATACAAAAGATCAGCATCCGACTATGGATGAAATCAAATGAACAAAACAAGAACGACATCCACCCTGCTAGCCCAGGCTGCCAACCAGGAACCTATCCCTCGATCGAAGAAGAAGAAGAAGAAGAAGTAGAAGAAGAACTCCAAAACAAGCAAGCGTCACTCTCATGTCATATCATCGCATTACCTGTACCTGCATCTGTTGTTGTAGTGATCTGTGAGCCACGAGGACTCAACAATCCCATTAACATGGGTATCAAGACTAGCAAAGCTTAATGGGTATGAAATGGGCATGTGCTGAGGTTGCAGCAGCACTAAGCATTGTATGTTGGCTAACTTACAAGCACAAGAATAAGAAGAGTGACTACACATAACTATCGCAAGTAGTAATGATCAATAAGTGATCCTGAACTACTTACGAGTCAAACATAACCCCACCGTGTTCTCTTCCCGAACTCCCTAGAAAAGAGACGGTCACAGTTCCACACATGGTTCGTGTATTTTAATTCGGTTTAGTGTCAAGTTCTTTACCACCAGATATTATAAATTTTCAATCTGCCACATAACCGCGGGCACGGCTTCCGAAAAGATTTAACCCTGCAGGGGTGCTCCAAGTGGTCCATTATAAATTCCACGCGCATCCGATGGAACATCCTCACACCATGAAGAATATGATGCTTACGATAAGGAATTCCGGTGGACAAGCTACTCAGCGAAGGCAAAACTAAACCAGCAAGACCACCCGGTGTGTCGTCACCCCGATAGGAGCCGCGATCATCTCGTTCTCAAGACAACGCCGTCTATGCAAAGTGGACGATAAACAAAATACCATTGAGTTGCCCCAAGGCGGCACCGCCGACTGCTAGGTAGGTGGACCAACACTCATGAGGAGCACTGGCCCAGTTTGTTGATTAATTATCCACGGGGGCCGGTAGGTCCCTATGCAAGTTTTAGTTGTTATTAGGCAAATTAAAACCAAGTTGGACCTTGCTGGAGGAGTTTAAACCTAAGCGAATGGACAGGGGATTCCCATACACCCACATGTGTTAGGAGCGCCCGTCAAGGAACATAACACCGGTATGACGAAAACTAGGGCGGCAAGAGTGGAACAAAACACCAAGCAAAAGGCCGAGCCTTCCACCCTTTACCAAGTATATAGATGCATTAATTAAATAGGAGATATTGTGATATCCCATGATATCCATGTCCCAACATGGAACAACCTGAAACTGCAGCTGCAACTAGCAACGCTATAAGAGGGGCTGAACAAAGCGGTAACATAGACAAACAATGGTTTGCTGGGAAGGTGAAAAAGGGTTAGAGGCTCATCATGGCAATTTGGGAGGCTTGATAAACAAGTGGTAGGTAGCGCGACATAGCGATAGCGTCGAGACAACTAGCAAAGCAAAGATAGTACTGATATCCAAGGTAATGGTCATCTTGCTTGAAATCCTGCTAGGAAGAACACCGAATCCATGAAGTAGACAAACCAACATAGTCGAATGGATCCTCACAATCGCATCATAACCAGAACTATCAAGAAGAAGCACAACCGAGAAGAAGCAACAATGGTAAACAACCATCACAAAAACATGGCATGATGCGCAAGCAAGTATGATGCATGTTCAGTTTAATGAGTCATGGCATGTCAAAGTGCAACAAACAATACTATAAATTAAGTGGAGCTCAATATGCAACGGGTTGCATATTGACGAAACACCACATTAGTTATTTAGTTCACTCTCGTTTATGCTACTCATCAAGTTTAAATGTTTATTAACATGGCAAGAGGTGATGCACAAAAGAACCCCACATTCAAGCAAGTTTAAATGAGGCCGGAAACAACACATAACAATTCTGGAAAATCCTCATATGCAATTTTCAAATTTGGTACTATTCTGCCTATAACATAATTTCAGAGTTATTAAACAGAAAATAAAGTGCACCATGTTAATCTATACATTTTTCTAGCCCATTTACATATAAAGTTCATTTAATTCGGAACTACGGTTATTTAGTTATGAAATAAACCATCTTAGCATGGCATAAATGCAAATTAATGCAAATAGATGAAAGTTGCAAATTATGAAACCACACGAAATGATCTCCAGGATGCCCATACCCGGTTGGGCGTTGAACTTGGAGATGTTCCGGCCCAGCTTGCAGACTCCGTGAAGGAGAATAAGAGGCTTCGACGCGGCATTTTTAGTAAGTGCTCGAACGAACATTTATACAGTTCTGCGAAGTAGCGGGCTAACAAAGTTATGTCTATAGGTATGTTGACAGGTCGTCCAGAAGAGGAGATGCCCGGATCCGTAGGCGATCTACTGCAAGAGCTCTCGCAACTGCACAAACAAGTTTGGCAGGTGATGCAGGGTATTGCCCAGGCCTTGTGCCCCTCCGCCTCCCTGCCCGGAGGCATGAGGGAGCTTGTAGAAATGCTCAAGGGAGCGCGGTGGCGCTTCTGATTATGGAAGATATCAGCCTGCCGTCAAGGTGCAAGGGAAGCCTGGGCCATGGTGAAAATGCGGTACACCAAGGTTGACCCTAATCACATGGCTGAGGTCGGACCTGTAGGGTCAGATGGGAAAGAGATCCCCGTTAGTCTGGTATATGACCACGTAGGATTAGCCGCAAAGTATTCCCAACAGGATTGTAGGTTAGACAGCCTGTTGGATGGTATAGAAGAAGACTTTAGTCAGTCTAAGTGACTGTGTACTTCAAATGACATATTTTGTCCCTAGCCGGATTTTAATTCATTTGTCATGGCGGACCTTTTCGCTTCAGCCTCTGGACCCGATAGTCCGGAGTGTATCCGAATACCCGCTCAGTTATGTAAACCAGGGTACGCGTGGAAACCAGGCGTAGGGGTCATAAGTGCTTGAACAGACAAGTACCCAACTAGCTATGTTATATTACATGGATAGTAAGAAACATCTTCCAGGGAGAATAGTTCCATTAAGGGTTCCTTTCCCTGGGCACACATGCGTTAATGTGCGTGTACGAACTGCGAAAAGAGGCGCATGATATAAACATCTGGGGGCATGTATTGTAATAGGTAAGAAACATCTTTTGTTCACCGACCGAATATTCTCTTAAGAACGCTAGCTTTCGGCTTCACCTAGTCTGAGGTACACATCCGGCTGACCCGGCAGTAACAATCGCAGAGGTGCTCCCCTTATGCCCTAGCCGAACTAACGGGAATGTAGGGCATAAACATAGGAGCCAGGCAACCCAGCTTGGCCAAAACTTAAGTCATATCGATTCATATAATGGCAAAAAAGGTACATATGGAAAAGTGACACATATGTGGTGGGCATAAAGCCCGGAAGATAATTATATTAAGCTTCTGTATAAGAAGTCCCCAGGTATAATGAGCGCACATAGCGCGTCAAGATCGTGTAGTTAAGACACACTTGAAGCCTATAAGGCCATAAAAAGAAAGAAAGAAAAATAAAAGGATGATATAACGTGAAAAAGAAAGGCGGAGGTAAGGAGACAAACACTTAGTTCGGCACTAGGCTTAGAATCTTCGGCGTCTAGCCGCGTTCCATGGGTTTGGCTCGAGTATTATCAGATGCATCACGCAGACGATACGCCCCTCCGGTGAGAACTTTATCAATGATGAAGGGACCCTCCCACTTGGGCTTGTGCTTGTCCTTTTTCTTCTCGGTGGGCGTAGAATGAGTTTGCCAACGTTATAAGTTTTGGCCCATACTTCTCTGCTTTGATACCTGCGAGGCTGTTGCTAATAGAATGCGGAACAGGCTTTCGCGACATCGCGCTCCACCTCTAGGACATCTAAACTGTCCTGCCGATCAAGCTTGGCTTCTTTATCTTCATACAGGCGCACTCGAGGTGAGTCATGAATGATATTGTAGGGCAATACCGCCTATACGCCGTACACCATAAAAAATGGTGTGTATCTGGTAGTGCGATTCGGTGTGGTCCGCAGCCCCCATAGTACGGAGTCGAGCTCCTCGATCCAGTGCGTATCTGATTCCTTCAGGGATCGCACTAGTCTGTGTTTGATGCCGCTCATAATAAGATCGTTCGCTTGTTCGACTTGACCGTTCGTTTGGGGGTGATAGACGGAGGCATAATCGAGCTTAATGCCTATGTTGCTGCACCAAGTTTTCACCTCGTCGGCCAGGAAGTTGGAGCCGTTATCGGTGATGCTGCTGTGGAGGACACCATAACGGTGTACAATCCCTGATATGAAGTCTATCACTGGTCCGGATTCAGCCGTTTTAACTGGTTTGGCTTCTATCCATTTGGTGAATTTATCCACCATGACCAACAAGTATTTTTTTTATGGCTTCCTCCTTTAAGGGGTCCAACCATATCGAGCCCCCAGATCGCACAGGGCCAAGTTATGGGGATTCTTTGGAGAGCGGTAGGTGGCATATGGCTTTGATTTGCAAAAAACTGGCAACCGACGCAATGTTGGACGAGGTCTTGTGCGTCTGCTCGAGATGTTGACCAGTAGAAACCTGTACAGAAGGCCTTGTTTACAAGGGCCTGAGCTGCGGCGTGGTGGCCGCCGAGTCCGGCATGAATTTCGGCCAAGAGCTACCGCCCTTCCTCTTCGGAGATGCACCTTTGGAGCACTCCGGTCGCGCTTTTCTTATAAAGCTCTCCCTCATGGACCTTGTAGGCTTTAGAGCGCCGCACAATGCAACGTGCCTCATTTTGGTCCTCAGGGAGTTCTTGCCTATTTAGGTAGGCTAAGAAGGGTTCTGTCCACGGGACGATGACAGCCATAATCACATGGGCCGAAGGTGTTATTTCGGTGGCGGAGCCTCCGATTATGTTAGAGTGTTCGGGGTCTGGGGTTGTGTTCAGATCCGGATTGGTATTGCCGGTATCCCCTTCCCACACCACGGATGGCTTGAACAGCCTTTCCAAGAAGATATTAGGTGGGACGGGGTCACGCTTAGCGCCGATGCGGGCGAGGATATCCGCCGCTTGATTGTTTTCTCGGACCACATGGTGGAATTCGAGCCCCTCGAACCGAGCTGACATTTTGAGGACGGCATTACGGTAAGCCGCCATTTTTGGGTCCTTGGCGTCAAAGTCTCCATTTATTTGAGATATTGCGAGGTTCGAATCCCCACACACTTCTAGGCGTTGAATGCCCATGGAGACTGCCATCCGAAGACCATGCAACAGAGCCTCATATTCAGCTGCATTGTTGGAGTCTGTGTATAATATTTGGAGTACGTATTGGACTATATCTCCAGTGGGGGAAGTCAGGACTAAGCCTGCCCCCAGACCAGCCAGCATCTTAGAGCCGTCAAAGTGCATCATCCAATTGGAGTATGTGTTGTACTCTTTAGGGAGTTTGGCTTCTGTCCATTCGGCGACCAAGTCAGCCAGTACTTGCCGCTTAATGGCTCACCGTGGTTTGTATATTATGTCGAACAGGAGGAGCTCGATAGCCCATTTAGCAATCCGGCATGTGGCATCACGGTTATTTATTATATCGTTGGGTGGTACTTCAGAGGCCACCATCATTGAACACTCTTGAAAGTAGTGTCGTAGTTTCCGGGATGCCATGAAGACCACGTATGCTATCTTTTGATAATGTGGGTATCGTGACTTGCATGGAGTGAGGACAGTGGATACGTAGTATACCGGCTTTTGAAGCGGGAACTTATGTTCGTCCGTCTCTCGTTCGACGATGAGCATTCGCTTACAACCTGGTGTGTTGCGGCTATATATAACAGCATCGTTTCGGTGATATTTGGCGCGGCCAGGATTGGATTGCTGGCCAAGAGGGCCTTTATTTCTTCTAGTCCGGCCGTGGCCGCGTCTGTCCACTCGAAGTGTTTGATGCGTCGAAGAAGGCGATAAAGAGGTAGTGCCTTTTCTCCCAATCGGGAGATAAAGCGGCTTAGGGCATCCACGCATCCAGTTAATTTCTGGATTTGGTTGAGGTCTGTTAGGGTAGCCAACTGTGACAGAGCTCGGATTTTAGCCGGGTTTGCTTTAATTCCTCTATTGGAAATGATGAAGCCCAACAGCTTTCCGACAGGCAAGCCGAAAACGTATTTTTCTGGATTGAGCTTGATGTCATATGTTCGGAGATTGTCGAACATAAGCCTCAAGTCGTCTATTAAAGATTCAACGTGTCTGGTTTTGATGACCATGTCGTCTATGTATGCCTCCACTGTTTTGCCGATTTGTTTTTCTAGGCATTTCTGAATCATGCGTTGATAGGTTGCACCAGCATTTTTGAGACCGAAGGGCATGGTGTTAAAACAGAAGGGGCCGTATGGTATGATAAATGCCGTTGCGGCTTGATCGGACTCTGCCATCTTGATTTGATGGTATCCGGAGTATGCGTCGAGGCAGCACAATGAGTCGTGTCATGCGATAGCGTCGATGATTTGATCAATGCGAGGGAGGGGGAAGGGATCCTTGGGGCAAGCCTTATTGAGGTCCTCGAATCGACACATAGGTGCCAGGATTTGTCCTTCTTTGGTACCATCACCCGGTTTGCTAGCCAGTCCGGATGTTTTATTTCTCTTATGAATCCGGCCTCAAGTAACTTGGCTAGCTCTTCTCCCATGGCTTGTCGCTTAGGTTCTGAAAAGTGCCGAAGAGTCTGCTTGACCGGCTTGTATCCCTTCAGTATGTTTAGGCTATGTTCGGCCAGCCTGCGTGGGATACCTGGCATGTCTGAAGGATGCCAGGCGAAAATGTCCCAATTCTCACGCAAGAACTCTCGCAGTGCGGCGTCTATTGTGGGGTTCAGCTGTGCCCTGATGGATGCTGTTTTTGTAGGGTCTGTTGGGTGGACCTGGAATTTGACTATTTCATCCGCTGGTTTGAAAGATGTGGACTTGGGTCGTTTGTCGAGTATCACGTCGTCCCTGTCCATTGTGGAGCGCATCGCACTTAGTTCTTCAGCCACGAGGGCTTCGGATAATGCCTCAAGGGCCAGTGCGGCGGTTTTATTCTCGGTGCAGAGTGCTACATCCGGATCACTAGCTAGAGTGATGATTCCATTGGGCTCGGGCATCTTGAGCTTCATGTACCCGTAATGGGGTATAGCTTGGAACCTCGTGAATGCATCCCGCCCTAAAAGAGCGTGGTATCCGCTACTGAACGGGTCCACTTGGAATGTGATTTCTTCGGACCTATAATTCTTCAGCGTACCGAATACTACATCTAGTGTGATTTTTCCCGCACATCGTGCCTCCCGACTAGGGATGATTCCTCTTAAGGTCATGCTGCTTTGCTCAATGCAGCTCTTGTCTATTTCCATTTTGTTAAGAGTTTCCTCGTAGATGAGGTTTAATCCGCTGCCACCGTCCATGAGCACTTTAGTAAGCCGGAAGCCGTCCACAATTGGACTAAGGACCAAAGCGGCTGGTGCTCGACTGTTTGGAATTGAGGTTCATCACTGGGATTGAAGGTTATGGCTGTGTCGTTCCATGGATTTATTGCTGCAACGTGGCAGACTTCGGTGAGGCTGCGGAGTGCTCGTTTGCGCCTATTATTTGAGGCGAAAGTCTCGAAGACTGTCAATACTATATTGTTATTTTTCGCGAGATGATGCTCTGCGGTATTGTTGATGAGGAGATCCTCGCCGCTCTTGGCCACCTGCCAGAGTATCCAACATGCTCGAAGGCTGTGTGTTGGTATGGTATCTGGTGTGCTGTGAATTTTGCATGGCCCATTGAGCCATCCCTCCAATACGGTTCCACGCCCTATAGTGGGCTTTGGTTTCTTTGTAATTGGATTGGATTGACTTGCGAGAGTGCACCCTTTTAGTTCGGACGAGGGGTTTAGTAAGAGTCGGAGGATCCCAGAATTTTTTTTGCATTTTCCAGGCGCTTTCCATCGCACAGTACTTCTGTACTATGGCCGCCAAGTCAGGGAAGTGTGCTATGTCACAGCGACTTATGGCGTTGAGGATTCCCCTGTCCATGCAATTTTTGCAAAAGAATGAAATTGCGTCTTCCTCGCGACAGTCCTTGACCTTGCTCATTACAAGGAGGAATCTGCCCTAGAAGTGATGTACTGTCTCTTGGGGATCTTGTCTAATGCGGGAAAGATCACTTGTATCTGGGCGGGTGGGTAGATTTAAGTCCAAACCCTGACCCAATCTGAGACCCAGGGGCAGAGGAGCTTCTGAGCTTGGCAGTTCGGGCTCCGGGATGTTGCCCAATTTTTCTGGCCCGCTGTCCGATTCTAGGTTCGGAGCTTGTACCATGTCCCCCCGTAGACGGGTATCTGGCTCGGGGAGATCGGGAATCCGGACATAGTTTGTCCTCAAAATAGAGTAAGAATCGCAGCATTGCTCCTCCACCACCGCTATCTGATGGGTGACCGGCGGAGAGTTAATCTCCCTTTGGTCGGGTTTAAGCCTGATCTGATCATAGTCTGTAGCGACTCCCAGGGTGGCGATGAGATCCAAGAGCTCGTTCAGGGAGGAGAGCTCCATTGGATCCATCTGCTCGGTGAATTCCGAGCTGACGTGGAGGCTGTTTTTGATGACTTGAGAAGTCATCATCGGCACGGCAGCCGAACGGGCGGTCATGACAAAGCCGCCTAGTCGGAGAGTTTGGCCTACAGCCAGGGCTCCCCCAGAGGTGATGTTGTCCTCGACAACAAGGGGAGCCATCAAGCCTTACCGTGACGGCACAGTGGAACTCTCAATGAAAGCACCAATGTCCGTGTCAAAACCGGCGCATCTAGGGTAGGGGGTCCCGAACTGTGCGTCTAAGGCTAATGGTAACAGGAGGCGGGGGACACGATGTTTACCCAGGTTCAGGCCCTCTCAATGGAGGTAATACCCTACTTCCTGCTTGATTGATCTTGATGATATGAGTATTACAAGAATTGATCTACCACGAGATCGTAAAGGCTAAACCCTAGAAGCTAGCCTATGATTATGATTGTTCTTGTCCTACGGACTAAACCCTCCGGTTTATATAGACATCGGAGGGGGCTAGGGTTACACAAAGTTGGTTACAGAGAAGGAGATCTACATATCTGAATTGCCAAGCTTGCCTTCCACACAAAGGAGAGTCCCACCCGGACACGGGATGAAGTCTTCAATCTTGTATCTTCATAGTCCAACAGTCCGGCCAAAGTATATAGTCCGGCTGTCCGAGGACCCCCTAATCCAGGACTCTCTCAACGATGTCATGATGCTCCATCGCGCCGACCTGGCAGGCTTCTCGTCGGCATGCTCCATGCCAAATTCATCGTAGTGCCTTCGCATCATGCCAATATCGTCGCCTTGCAAATACGGATCGTACCACGCAACATCATCACCCCGTCAATTTGGACCGAGCTGCGCCAGCACCGTCGCATCGCCACCGTGACAAACAAACTTCCGCGACGCACATTCTATATTATTTATTCTGCATAAATACATTATATAAAGAGAATTTTTATTTCCATGATGCACTACTTTATGTATGCAGGAAAATCAATATTGGTGCACTATGCTGCCACCTCCGCAAGTCGACCTCATGGTTCGAACCGCGTCGATCGGCTCGCATGATCGTATTGTTGGTCCAGTTGCCATGCGAACTTGTTCGTCACATCGGTCGCCTCGGAGCTTCGGCATCGTCAGATCAAACTGCCCAAGCAGCTCTACCTCGTCAGATAACTCATTTAATGATTTATTTTGCATAAATAGTTATTTATTATTATTATTATTATTGTTATTATTATTATCATTATCTGGCCTGTGCTACTCCATGCATACAGATAATCGACCTCCTGCCGCACTATTACCTCGGCGTGTATCCTTGTGTCGGCATCTCCACGTTACCGCTCCATCAAGCCGACCTCGATGCTCGGGCCATATTTTTTTACTTTACTTAAATTAATTAAGTAGAAGAATTTATTATTTTTATTTTTATTTTTATTTCTGGCTTGCATTGTTTATATGTGCGTAGGAAAACTACTTTGCCTATTCCACCTCGATGAGCCACCCTGCACCGGCATCACCGCACCATCGCTTCATCAAACCAATGTCCACAACACCGACCTATTTCGACGTGTAGGCTGACGTGGGGACTTTGGCCTCACATTGCAGGCCTGCTCCGTCGCCTCGGTCAGACTAGGGGTTTCGCCTCGCCACATCGGCCATACTACGTCACCACTTCAGAATGCCGAACTCCTCACTCGGCCACCTCGGGACCGGCTTGGGGGCTGGAACCTCATCCTGTCGTAAGCTCGGGCCGCGTCATCAACAACGAGCACATTAACCAGCTAAGTCACTTTCATGCTCAACTTTTTCCAAATTTCAATCTCTGTTCGGTTCGACCAAACATTATATTTATGTTAAAATATGTTTGTCAAAAATGAGGTTTGTTGAAAACCACTTTTAATTGCCCGTGTTGACTGGAGGCTCTTAAAATTTATATGCATCGTTTTATAGTGAATGTGTTTTCTTCTAGGTCGTTGCAAAGTCTTTTTTTACCACTCCTTTTTCGACTCGAGTGTATGGTCAATAGCCGGATAGCCTGGCTTCTCTCTAAAGCCGCTCGAGTTTAGTTCGCTAAACTGGCCTCGGAGAAGCACTCCGCCTTCGGGATAAGGAGGTTAAAACCGTAGGCTGACCCGCTTGAAGTCTTAAGATCGGATGTGTCATGTTAAAGCACGACAGAAGCAGAATTTTTTTAAGACCAATATTTGGATTGGCGCAGAACACTTGATTTAGTTTGGCCGTCAAGCTTTTACATAAGCTTTTGCCTTTTCGGGTTTCTAGCACTTTTAGGCTATTTGTATGTTTTTCTTTTAGGAAGAGGGACATCTTCATAACCGAGGTGCCCTGCATAATAATTCAGCTCGGGAGATCTTTTTTCACCAACAGCTCAGCATCTTTCCTGCCGAACTACACCTCGGCGTTGACAAAACACATGCCACATCGGGACTAGTTCCCAAGCAGTGCAATGCCAGACGCCTTTAAAGCATTGGCAGTATTAACGAGTGGCTGCGGCTGAAGCTGAACCCACCAAAAGCTAAGGTACACCATGGACTCCTTGGCAAAATGTTCTCGGATATTTGCTTTATATGCATCGGTTTCGAATTATGTCTTCGGTCAATAGTTGTGTTGCCCGGCTCCTATGCTTGCCTTCTATGTTTCGCTTTGTTTGGCTAGGTGTGCAAAGGGAGAACCACTGCGATTGTGCTTCCAGCTCGAATGGTTAAGCGCATCAGTGGAGAAAGCCAAAAACTGACTCTCACAATGAGCGGAAACTGGTCAGCGATCCGATGACTGTGTCAAACTACAGATCGATAGCGATTACCCCGTGTTAAACGACGGGCCTTCCATAATATTGGCTGAAGTGTTAATGGCTAGACTTCGGTCCGTGCCGAACACTAACCAAGGGCTCGTAGCTAGCTTCCCCAGTTTAAAGCTCCTATGACTAAGTAAAGTTATAAAGCCCGCATATCTAATTGCCTCATTTCCGCTAACACAACCGCCTTCAGGCACCGAGACGTTGGCTAAGGGTTGTTTTGTTATTGTGGAAACACCCTGTGTAGCATCTACAAGGGGGTGGAAGCCGACGATGGGCCACTTTCAATTGATAAATGGTTGCAACAGAGTCAAAATAAACATATCGTTGGCGTTTGTATTTAATATACGAGGGCTGCCTTCTGTAATCATCATTATAAAGCCATAAATATGCATCAATTTGACTTAAGATTTTGGCCAAGCAGGGTTGCCTGGCTCCGGTGCTTACACCTACG
Source organism: Triticum dicoccoides (assembly GCF_002162155.2). Classification (NCBI taxonomy): domain Eukaryota; kingdom Viridiplantae; phylum Streptophyta; class Magnoliopsida; order Poales; family Poaceae; genus Triticum; species Triticum dicoccoides. Next base: position 390,840,361 of record NC_041383.1, on the reverse strand, counting down.
TTCCCGATTGTTCGGCTAGGTGGTAAAGGGAGCACCTCTGTGATTGTTACTATTGGGTCATCCGAGTTAGTACCTTAGACTGGGAGAAGCCGAAAGCTAGCCATCTTAAAGGATAAAATTGGTTGGCAACGACGAAAGTGAAAATTTTGGTTCATTAGACCATAGAGTTCGGGAACTTTCCCAGAACTAAATCCTCAATATTTTTCTCCCACATTGACCGGAGGTGAGGTTTCATGATCATGGTCAGCATGACAACCCAAAGAAAGGAACCGATAACGGGACTATTTTCTTTGGAAGACGTTTCCTACATTTAATGGTAATATAACATATCTCTCCATGTACCTTTGTTTATAAAACCATATGGCCGGATTACCTTGTTTGCCGTAAATCTTTGCCCTTGTAAAGGCTTTATAAAGTAGGACAAACACTCCTCAGCTACTGTCCCAGGAGGTTGAAGCCGATGGTCAGTCAACAAAGTTTTGTACAATGCGGATCCGAGCATTAATGATGTAGAGTAGTTGGATACATAGAATCATTACACATAATTTATGATTTTACTCTAGATATTGATCCTTAATTTGGCCACCCATGCCTGCATTAAGGCTCGGGGGCTACTGGCTTTGGGCTTATCAGTTACTAATATTAAAGGGGCACATCGATCCCCTGATCTGGTGTTGCCACCCGACCAGTGTCTCGGGGGCTACTGCATTGCCTATTCAATGCAGAAAATGCAAGGTGCCCAATGTTCAGCTTGACCGAACTATGGTCAAACGCGTCTTTGGATAACAAAAGGTATCAACTGGGACTTATCCGGCATCAAGCTAATATATTACGGTGACTTCTCAAAACCCTCTCTCAAGGGCTCGTCCACCGATCACTATCTCCTCTAATGTGCATCTCGGATTTTAGGCCGGCACGCACCTTGAGGGCTACTGGCTATATATCTCGTCAACAAATAAAATAAAATTTGCAAACAATCAGCCCAAGACCAAGGTGGTACACCACCTCAGATGTTGTCCGGCATAGAGCTCGGATGCAAATGGCTGGCTCCATAGAGGGCATTTCTGGCATTAAGCTCGGCAGAACTCCTTCAAATTTTTCGAACCAAGGTGATGTATGACACCTCGGATACAGTCCGGCGTTGGATCTCGGATATAGTCCGGCGTTGGAGCTCGGATGCAGTTCGGCGTTGGAGTTCGGCTGCAAGAGGATACCTCAGATGCAGTCCGGCATTGGAGCTCGGACGCAAGAGGACACTGCCGCACGGGAACAACTTCAAACCCAAGGTGTGGCATAAAAATAACAAGGCATTGATAAAGGCCGAAAACTTAAAGGGGCTCCTCGGATACCCAACATGTAAGCTCTTCGGGTTCACTTCGGAGATCCTCAGGAACAAAGATGAGAAGATTTATTGAACCAGTTTTCAAGACCGACAACCAAAGATGAAGAACAGTTCAGAAGAATCAAGGGGCGTCCCCAACTTGAAGACAGGTTCAAGGGGATACTAACGGTGTCCTGGACTAGGGGGTACTCATCACGTCGTCTCCCGACCTATGGGTCGGGCCGAGGACCCCCATGGCGGTTCACTAATGGGCCACTTTAGGCAGCCCATGCCTCATACAAGGAAGACTCCACAAGACTTGGCGCTCAAGATAAGGACTCTTCTAAAACCCTAGGCCTTTGGTGTGTTATATAAACCAAGGCCAGGCTAGTCAATAGATAATCTAATATTCATTAGAACAATCTTGTGGTAGATACCTGTACTCTGTACTACACCCATATGAATACAATCAAAAGCAGGATGTAGGGTATTATCTCTTCGAGAGAGCCCGAACCTGGGTAAAACCCTGTGTCCATGTTACCATCGCTCGAAGATGCCTAGCTTAGGACCCCTACTACGAGATATGCCGGATTTCACACCGACAGCAAGGCATGAAAGAAACCACACACGAGGCGAGGCAAGGCGGGAAGCACAGGCGAGGACTTGTGGGTGTGCACGCGAGTGATGTGCTGCATGGAACAGGGAGACGCGGGCGTTGCGTTGGTGTCTCGCGGGAGTGTAGCGTGCATGTGTGGAGGTGCTGAGTGTAGGTGCTCGTGTGCGTGGCCATGGTGGACGGAGTTGTGCTCACAGAGATCGGCACCTACAGGAAGCATATGACGAGCAGAATGGTATGATGGGGAGCAGAGAGTCACTGTGGGTTTGCCGGTGACGACGGACTTGCCGAGGAAGGAGAGGAGACAACGTGAGGATGTGTCGATTGGCGTGGCATCCTCGGATCCGCGAAGCAAAGGAAGCAAGGGAGGAAGACGAGGGTGCAGGCGACACCATCTTGACGTCCTGCGGCACTGTAGTGGTTGGAGTCGACGAAGACGGCGTCGGGGAAGACAATTCAACCGACGGAGGCGGATGGAACTCCGTGGAGGCCTGTCGGCGACGAAGCCGAGCTCCTGCTTTCTCTCGGCTCTCTTATGATGAAGGAAAAAGAGAAGGGGAGATCCCCTGGGTGGCGGCGGCGATGGGGAAACCCTAGAGGGGCGCGCAGCATGCTGGCTTTATAGGAGGGGAGAGCGACGCGAGCTCGGCCATGGTGGCCATGGATTATATGTAAAGGAGAGAGGGAGGTACGAGAAAGTTTGGTGAAAGCTACAGCTTCATTCGCTGACGTTTGAGTCCAGCATAGCCACATAGGATGGGTGAGAGAGGGTAGGTGGGTCTGTGAGTGAGAAAAGGATCTGGAGGGGCTAAGTGAGCTACTGCTGCTTGGTCGCGGCTAGTGGCTAGGCTGCACTGCTGCGCTGGGCTACTCTGCTGCTCCTTTCTTTCTATTTTATTTCTTCCGCTGTGCAAAAGGGGTGTCAGACAAGGAGATCCATACTCACCATTACTGTTTGTTCTAGCTGCTGACCTCCTTTAGTCGGCCATCAATGTTGCATGGGCAAATGGGGAATTATCACTTCCTATAAATCATGCATATGGACAAGACTACCCAATTATTCAGTATGCTGATGACGCTCTAATGATTATGCCAGCTGATGCAGATCAAATTGTTCATATCAAATATCTTTTAAATTTATTCGGTCTATCAACTGGCCTTTTTGTCAACTACAGCAAATCCTCCATGATTCCTATTAATATTGATCTGCAGACTGTTTCTGATTTGGCAAACACATTTGGATGCAAGGTTGAAAGTCTGCCTTTCACATATCTTGGGCTCCCCCTTGGCACCACAAAGCCGATTGTCCAAGATCTCATTCCTGTTATTTCAAAAATTGACAAGAGGCTATCTGGGGTTGCTAGATTTATGAACCATCCTGGCAGGCTAACTTATGTCAATTCTGTAGTTGCGTCTATGCCTATATTTGCTATGTGCTCTCTAAAGGTACACTACATCATTCTGGATCATGTGGATAAATCTAGTAGGAACTTCCTATGGTATGGCAAGGATATTAACAAAAAGGGGAAGTTCCTTGCCAGCTGGGATATGATCTGCAAACCTAAGGACCAAGGAGGATTGGGTGTTCTCAACCTCAGAACACAAAATAAAGCTCTTCTTATTAAACACCTATACAAGTTTCTTAACAAGGCTGATATTCCCTAGATTAGATTGATATGGGAAGCCTACTAGCAACCCAATGAGATTCCACTCCCAGGTAGCAATAAAGGATCATTTTGGTAGAAAGTCTGCCTCAAGTTTTTAGAGCTATTCAAGTCTATGACATCCTGTCTAGTCAATTCAGGCAATACTGCCATGCTATGGAATGATGATTGGGATGGAAATATTATGAGACTGAAGTTTCCTGAACTGCACTCCTTCACTCTTCAGGAGCATATATCTATTATGGCAGCTAAAAATAAGGATAACATATATAATCTCTTCTAGCTCCCATTATCAATTGTTGCCCATCAGCAACTTCACAACCTGTCAGACCAGCTTAATGACCTCAGTCAAAATAATGACAATGACAAATGGATTTTCAATTGGGGCAGGAACACTCACATGACTAAAAAGATTTATGATTTCCTCATGGGACACTCTGATACTGTTGATCCTATAAACTGGATCTGGAAAATATGATGCCTTCCTAGGCATAAGTTCTTTTGATGGTTAATGCTTAATGATAGAATAAACACATGTGACCTTCTTACCAGGAAAAGCTTTCATCTTCAATCCACATCATGTGTTTTATGCAATGATGAAGGGATGGAAGATAGAACTCATTTATTATTCTCATGCACCTTCAGCCAAAATTTTTGGTGGAATATTGGTATTGAGTGGAACACTGACCTGAGCATACATGATATGATTATTGATGCCAAGCTAAGATATAAACTGCCATTCTTCATGGAAATAATGACTTTGGGATGCTGGAGTATATGGAATCAGAGAAATGGATTGATCTTTGAGGATATCCCATGCTCTATAATTTCAGGCAGATTTGATTTCATCAAAACTTTCAAGCTGACCATGTTGAGAGCCAAGCCCAGCCTCAAGGATGGCATGTCATCCTCGATAGACAACATTTGAATAATTATTGTAATTTCCATTTATTTCTATAGACTCTATAACTCCGGTTGATCCCCCAACAACCATTGTAACTTATTTTTATTCTCCATATAATGAAAAATGACACACAGTAGGGCTTTTGCCTTACTGTTTTTATGGTCAAAAAATTATATTTCTTCAACCAGAAATAAAAGAGAAAAATGCACAGAGGGATAGGAGAGTAGTGTGTGAGATATGAAAATATCCTCATGACCCTAGTGTTATGTGGAATTTGATAAATTGAGTTGGACAATTTTAGAGGTGGAAAAATAAATCAAGTTTGAATTAAATTCAAACTTGCTCCATTTTTTAACCCAACCAAAACAAATCCAAAATGGATGATATTTGAGAGGGAGGTATAAGGCAGGAGTAAAATTATCAGGAAAAATGAACATTAATGGAGGGAATAATGTCACTTGCAATAACATGAAGGAAGAAGGAAGGGAGAGGTGATGATACATGGGCATGGTTTGAAAGAGAGAGATAGCAAGGACTGATGCACACACAACATAAAGGCCACACATAGCATGAGGATGAGTGCAATGCACATGATGCTCATGGCAACAACATGAATGGCCAAAAGCAATATGACAAGAGATAGGCATTGCAATGCAATATATCCAATGATGCACATGATGCAAGAAGAAAAATATGGCAATGGCACTCATCATGATCATGGCAACAACATAGAGGAATGAAATATGCAAAATAATTATGATAATGTAACAAACAAAATAAACACATGACAACAACGACAATAAAAGGAAGCCATCTGGAGCGTCGGTCCTGGGGTGTCACATAAAGTTAATCTTGCAAAAGACCATTAATAAATCTAGAAAGAACTGGTCTAAGAAACTTGATGATGCATTGTGGGCATACATAACTACTTATCAAAAATCCTATGGGTATTTCCCCCTATAATATGGTCTATGGGAAAGCATGTCATTTACCTCTTGAGTTAGAACATAAAGCTTATTGGGAAATTAAAGAACTTGATTATGATTTCAATCTTGCCAGTGAAAAGATGTTATTTGATATTAGTTCTTTAGATGAATGGAGGACACAAGCTTATGAAAATGCCAAATTGTTTAAAGAAAAAGTTAAGAGATGGCATGATATAAGAATTCAAAAATGGGAATTCAAAGTAGGTGACCAAGTTCTATTATACAATTCTCGTTTAAGATTCTTTGTAGGAAAGCTTCTCTCTAAAGGACCATATATCGTCGAAGAAGTTTATCGCTTCGGAGCTATCAAGATCAACAATGCCAAGGAACTAACCCGAGGGTGGTTAATGGGCAAAGAATTAGACATTATATCTCAGGTACACCCATTAATGTTGGAGATAATACTATTCAAACTATGACACTAGAGGAGCACATAGAGGAACCTTCCAAAATGCTCGAGAACCTTAAAAGGAGTAGGTATGTGGTACGGTAAGCAAACTGATACGTCTCCAATGTATCTATAATTTTTGATTGTTCCATGCTGTTATATTATCATTCTTGGATGTTTTACAATCATTCTATAGCAACTTTATATCATTTTTTGGGACTAACCTATTGACATAGTGCCCAGTGCTAGTTGTCGTTTTTTCTTGTTTTTTACTTCGCAGAATATCAGTACCAAACAGAGTCCAAACGCAACAAAACTTTTTGGAGAATTTTTTCAGACCAGAAGACACCTGTTTGGCCAAAGAAGTACCAGAGGGGGGCTCCGAGGGGAGCACAACCCACCTGGGCGCGCCTGGGGGCCAAAGCGCGCCCTGGTGGGTTGTGCCCACCTCGGCCTCCTCCTACACCGCCTATTTGCTCTATAAATACCCCGAAAAGCCAAAAACCCCAGGGGAGTCGACGAAACACAATTCTAGCCACCGCAAGTTCCAGAAACACCAGATCCAATCTAGGCACCATCACGGAGGTGTTAATCATCCTCATTAGTGCCTCTCTGATGATGCATGAGTAGTTCATTGTAGACCTACAAGTTAGTAGTTAGTAGCTAGATGGCTTCCTCTCTCTCTCTCTCTCTCTTGATTCTCAATACAATGGTCTCTTGGAGATCTATTTGATGTAACTCTTTTTGCGGTGTGTTTGTTGGGATCCGACAAACTTTGAGTTTACGATCAAATCATTTTATCCATGAAAGTTATTTGAGTTTCTTTGATCTCTTATATGCATGATTACTTATAGCGTCATATTTCTTCTTCGAATCTTTGGTTTAGTTAGGCCGACTAGATCGTTTTTCTTGCCATGGGAAGAGGTGCTTTGTGATGGGTTCGGTCGTGCAGTGTGCTTTCCCAGTGAGAGAAGGGGCAGCAAGACACGTATTGATCGTTTCTATTAAAAATAACAAGATGGCGTCTATTCCTACATGAATAGATCTTGTCTACATCATGTCATCGTTTTTATTGCATTACTCCGTTTCTCCATGAACTCAATACACTAGATGCATGTTGGATAGCGGTCGATGTGTGGAGTAATAGTAGTATATGCAGGCAGGATTCGGTCTACTAATCTTGGACATGACGCATGTATAATGATCATTGCCTGGATATCGTCATAATTATTTGAGGTTCTATCAATTTCCCAACAGTGATTTGTTTACCCACCATATGCTTATTTTCTCGAGTGAAGCCACTAGTGAAATCTACGGCCCCTGGGTCTATTTTCTCATCATATGTCTTCAGATCTATATTGTTGTTTGCCTTTTTATTTATCTGCATCTTTTATTTTTAGATCTATATTATCAAAAACCCAAAAATACCTCGCTGAATTTTACTTACTTTTATTTTATTTGCATCCACTAATCTATCATTTTACCAATCTTTTACCCAAGATGGATTGGCAACCCCTCTTTTGCGTCGGGTTGCAAGTATTTGTTCTTTGTGTGCACGTGTTTACATAATGTTGCTTGGTTCTCCTACTGGTTCGATAATCTCGGTTTCATAACTAAGGGAAATACCTACCTTCGTTGTACTGCATCATCCCTTCCTCCTTGGGGAAAATACTGATGCAAATACGATACAAGTAAGGGTCGTCACAAACCGACTCCAAAAGTTCCATAAAAGTCCTTTTTGTTTGTTTCAAAATATTTAAAAAATTAGGAAAATAATAAACAGTCAGAAAAGTGCATGAGGAAGCGACAAGTCCAGGGGGCGTGCCCTACCCTCCTGGGTGCGCCTCCCAGGCTTGTGGCTCACCCATGGACTTATTACTTGTCCTACACTAAAAAATTCATTATATATACTCTTAGATGTTTTGACCATCGTATCACAAGTTTGTCCTCTGTTCTTGTTCCGGGCTATTTTTCTGACACATCTAGATCGCCATGGAGTCTCCAAGCTCGTCCAAGGACAAGTTCTATGAGAAGGTCATCAACCCTTACCTTCCGGAGGTCATGAAACACCCTCAAGAAATTGAGATGTGTGAGGGGGTGCTTCACATCTGCGACGTTCAAGGGCCTAAGAAGACTGGAAGCGAGAAGGCTAGACTTGAAGCGGTGGAACAAGAGATCTTCAAGTGTCATGGGATGGTTGAGCATGGATGCAATGCTAACCACTCCATGATCGCAGAATTCATCCGCTAGCACAAGGTGGACAAGAAGAATAATGGGGACGCCATCTTCAAGCCCAATGACTGGATTGATTATCTTCAGGCCCAAGTTTATGATTTAGAAAACCAAAATTTTGAGTATCAAGCTAGGTTTAAAGGTATGAGTTTGGCTGTAATTTTCAGGACTCTGAAAACACGCTTGTCTTTTTATGATGGAGAGCCTATGCCTTGGTAGATGGAGGATAAGCCTACCGCTTCATCACCAGCACCATCTGCGAAGAAGCAGACTTGAGTACACGGGTATGGGCAACACCATTGGCTTGTGCCAAGTTTGGGGGATGTGACGCCCCCAATTCAATTGTACACTAATCATACACGCAAATGTGTACAATCAAGATCAGGGACTCACGGGAAGATATCACAACACAACTCTAGACACAAAATGAAATAATACAAGCTCCATATTACAAGCCAGGGGCCTCGTGGGCTCGAATATAAGCTCGACACACAAGTGTCAGCGGAAGCAACAATATCTGAGTATAGACATAAGTTAAACAAGGATGCCTTAAGCAGGCTAGCACAAAAGCAACAACGATCAAAGAGGCAAGGCCTCCTGCCTGGGACCTCCTAACTACTCCTGGTCATTGGCGATCTTCACGTAGTAGCATCCCTCGGCGGTGGCATCTGGCTCCAGGGATCCACCATCTGGTTGCATCAACCGGAAAGAAGGAAGAAGGGGAAAAATGGGTAGCAAAGCAACCGTGAGTACTCATCCAAAGTACTCGCAAACTTCATATCTATACTAAGTATGCACTGGTATCAAATGGAAGGTTTGTATCTGTGGACTGAATTGCAGAATGCCAGAATAGAGGGGGGAGGCCTAGCCTATCAAAGACTAGCATCTTCACGCAGCTCCGAGCATCTTGCAGCATGTAGAAGAGTAAAGAATAACAGTTAATATTTAACAAGCATGTTGTAACATCAATGCCCAGAGATCCTTCCTCGACTCCCTGCGAGAAAGCAATCCCGGAGCCACATATCCATCACATATCTCAAGTATCCATTTCTAGTTATATAAGATCAGGATACAAGTCTGAATGTCCATCACCATGGACACGGTATTCGAATATATATCTTCCCTGCAGGGGTGCACCACGTTACCCAATACGCTCGATTACTCTGGCCGGACACACCTTTCTGGGGTCAATGCCCGCCCTCGGAAGATCAACACGTCGCAGCCCTACCTAGGCTCAGTAGAGAGGTCCATGTCGGTCTACATCCTAAGCACTTCGGGATCTTGGGCCCATCGCCGCAGCACTCCGGGTCATTGCAAGCAGGGTGGATACCAGCACCGCCTCGGATGCCAGCACGATCCGACCGTGCTGCACTACTGAACTGGACGTCTGACAAATCTTCGGCTAATACCATGACGTCGAGGCCCATATCTATTCTTGCGTGGTGGTTAGTGCGTAAAGGCCAGAGGCCAACTCAGAACAAATACCCAAACCTGTTAGTGCATTGGGGGCTTTCGGAGACGAGCAGAGACTCACGATAAGGTGACCCCGTCGCCCCGTCTCATGGACTTACAGCAAGGGCCCAGACTGCCCGGCCGTGCCACGTGGAAAACTCGCGGGTGCTCTACGGGCCCGCCCGACTTTTACATCAACTCACGGGTACCCCTCAGGGCCGACCCGACTTCAACAATGGTCTCAAGTAATTCAAGGTAACCGTGTGTCCATACATCAAGGGGAAAACCCGAGTAATCAACCCCGGTGGATTCCACTCAATGTAATCATCAAGGTGAACGTAAGAGGGACCACCCTCGAGGTTCACACTTGAGGTATTGAATGACAGAGCCGTATCAGGAATGGTGAAAGAGGAAATCACCCTCGATGACCACGACCAGATAGCTACACTATAGATTTATCATCAAGAGTGCGTTATGAGGGATCACCCTCGGCACTCGATAGTAGCTCTGCAGAGTCCAGCAACAAAAGGGGCGTGATGTGAGGTGAGGTGTCGGGCTCTGGTCATCGATCATACTGATCGAGTCGTCGATGATGAAGCAAGGGCAACAAGGACAAGGTGGGGGGCATTGATGTATCACTAACCAACCTATACTAAGAAGTTTAGGATAAGCAGGTAGGTAACAATAGCAGATACAAAAGCAGGCTATGCATTAGAATAGGAGCAAACAATAACAGTAGCAAAATCTAATGCAAGCATGAGAGTATAGAATGGGCGATATCGGGATGATCAAAGGGGGGGCTTGCCTGGTTGCTCAGACAAGAAGGAGGGTCATCGTCGACGTATTCGATCACAGTGGCATCAGCAACGGTCACAGGGTCTACCGGAGAGAAGAGGGAGAAGAAACAGTAAATACATAGCAAGCAAGATCATAAAAGGACAACAGGCAGAGCTAGAATTTTTCTAACGCGGTGCTACACAATACCGGCGAAGGGTGATAACATCCGGGAAAGTTTTCCCGGTTCCGGACGTCTGTCAGACAGATGAACCGGAGGGGAAAAGTTCAACGTTTGCTATGCTAGGAACGTGTGGCGGATGAAAGGACCGCGTACTTGGATTCGTCTCATCGTTCTGAGCAACTTTCATGTACACAACATTTTCATCCGAGTTACAGATTATTTTATATGATTTTTCAAAGTTTTAAACATTTTCTAAAATTATTATTAATTCAAAATTGGAATTATGACGTCAGCCTGACGTCATCATGATGTCAGTAGTCAACAAAGCATTGACTGGTCAAACAGAGCAGGGGGCCCATCTGTCATTGACCTAACTAATTTAACAGGGTTAAAGTAACTAATTTAGTTAATTAGACTAATTAATCATAGTTAATTAGGTTAATTATGTACCTATTTAATTAATTAATTAATTATCATTATTATTTATTTATAAATCTCTTTTTTTACAAAACAGGGGGGGTGTGGAACCCTGTGGTCAGTGGCCCATGAGGCTAAACGGGCGCGTGGGTGACGGGTACTCGCGCCCGTCGAGGCCAAAGCCCGCCCGGGCACGGGGCAAGGCAGAGGTGAGGGGCAAGGGCGGCCAGGGGTGCAGCACGGTTGGTCGGCGGCCGGAGACGGGGCCAGGGGCGCAGGCGCGGGCCATGGTGGCGAACAGCGCGGCCAGGGGCGGCGCGAGTGGGGTGAGGACGACAGGCGAGGCCACACGTGCGGGAGCGAACGAAGAGGTTCAGGCGCGTCGGTGGTGGCGTCCTGCAGCGACGGGAGGGGGAGAGGAAGGAGATGAGGGCTCACAAGGCCCTGTAGAGGTGCTAAAGCATGCTCGGGGACGGTCGTGGTGATGCGGCGGTGAGGCGTTTGCCCCAGTGATGGAGAGGCGGGCAGGGTCGAGGAGGCGTCCGGCGGGGTCCGGTGATGGCGCGAGGTAGCGGTGATGTCGACGATGTTGAGCAGGCGTCAGGCCACGAGGGAGAGGGGGCAAGGCTGCGAGGAGGAGGTCGGGAGGGGCGGTGTTCGGCGATTCAATTGGGGGGTCGGT
>NC_041383.1:390786693-390828485 GCF_002162155.2 Triticum dicoccoides | reverse complement strand
GGGGTGGGGGAGAGGAGCAAGGGGATCGGGAAGAGTGGGGGAGGAGCGGTTGGGCTCTAGGGTTCCAGGGGGGTTATGCAGGTGCGGCTGGGCCGGCCAGCTGGGTTGGGCCAGTTGGCCGAGGCCCCGGTGAGCAGGGGGGCTTGCGGCCCTTTCTTTTTTTTTTGTTTGGTTTCCCTTTTTCTTTTATTTACTTTTGCCATTCGATTTAATTTTGAAAATTGAAACCCAAAGTGATTGAATCAACGCAAGGTTAACAACAATAAATGCGGTGACAGGGCATCATTAGCATAGGTTTATTGTAGCATAATTATCCGGGCGTCACAATTCTTCCCCACTACAATAAATCTCGTCCCGAGATTTAGGAGGTAGAAGGAAACAAAGCAGGGTATTCTTCACGAAGACGATCCTCGCGTTCCCAAGTGGCTTCGTCTTCAGAGTGATGCGACCACTGGACCTTGAGGAACTTGATCGCCTTCTGACGTGTGTAGCGTTCAGCTTGGTCGAGTATGCGGACCGGATGCTCTTTATAGGAGAGGTCTTGTTGCAACTCAAGCACTTCATGATCCACTGCTCGGATTGCGTCCTTGAAGCAGCGGCGGAGTTGTGACACGTGGAACACATCATGAACCTGAGAAAGGTTCGACGGAAGATCCAACTGGTATGCCACTTTTCCACGCCTTTCAAGAATAGTGAATGGACCAATATAGCGAGGAGCTAGCTTGCCCTTGATCCCGAAGCGGTGAGCACCCTTCATTGGTGTGACTCAAAGATAAGCCTTTTCGCCAGGTTGATAGACCATGTCCTTATGATGGCGGTCATACTGACTCTTTTGACGTGACTAAGCTGTCTTGAGATTCTCGCGAATGATGCTGACTTGTTCTTCAGCATGTTGGATAATATCCAGACTAAAGAGTGGATGTTCCCCAGTTTCTGACCAGTTCAGAGGGGTTCGGCACTTTCGTCCATATAACACTTTGAAGGGGGCCATCTTCAAACTAGCTTGATAGCTATTGTTGTAGGAGAACTCAGCATACGGGAGAGATTCCTCCCATTTCTTGCCGAAGGAAATAACACAAGCTCGAAGCATGTCTTTGAGAACTTGGTTGACGCGCTCAACTTGTCCCTGAGACTGAGGGTGAAAAGTAGTGCTGAATGACAGAAGAGTTCCCATAGCTTCTTGGAAACTAGCCCAGAATCTTGAAGTGAAAAAGCTGCCACGGTCTGAGCTGATTACCAGCGGAATACCATGAAGTGAAACAATTCTGGACATATAGAGAGTTGCTAGCTGACTAGCAGTGATCATTTCTTTGACGGCCAGAAAGTATGCAACTTTAGAAAGCCGGTCAATGACGACAAGAATAGCATCATTACCTTTCTGTGATTTGGGAAAACCAGTGACAAAGTCCATTTCAACATGGTCCCATTTCCATTCAGGAATAGAGATAGGTTGCAGAGTTCCAGCATGCCTTTGATGTTCTGCTTTGATACGACGACAAATGTCACATTCCGCAACATAACAAGCAATGTCTTGCTTCATATTTGACCACTAGAGTCTCTGACGAATGTCTTGGTACATCTTGGTGCTACCGGGATGAATAGATAAAGGCGTATCGTGAGCTTCTTTCATAACTTCCTTAGTCAAATCCAGGTTTTTCTCCTTACACGACACCACTAGGCGGCCTTTGAAGTACAAAGTGCCATCATCAGCAACAGTGAAGAATGAGGGCTTTCCTTCTGCGAGGCAGCGTTTAATCTTCTCAACTTGAGAGTCATATCCCTGCATTCTCTTGATGGAGTCCAAGAGATCTGGTTCGATAGCCAGGGTATTGAGGGAACCCTGGGAAACAACGCGAAGGTTCATCTTGCGGAATTCTGGAGGAGGGGGTGCAAGTGCACCAGGAGGAACAATATGGAGGTTCAGCTTTCTGAATTCTTCAACAAGCGAGGGCTGAACTTTTCGAACCCTGAGGTGATTGCAATATGACTTGCGGCTCAAAGCATCAGCCATTACATTAGCCTTGCCTGGTGTATAGGAAATACCCAAGTCAAAATCTGCTACCATCTCCATCCATCTCTGCTGACGGAGGTTCAGGTCTGGCTGGGTAAACAGATACTTCAGACTTTGGTGGTCGGTGAAGATCTCACAACGATTACCGAGAAGGTAATGTCACCACTGTTTTAGTGCATGTACTACAGCAGCAAGCTCGAGGTCATGAACAAGGTAGTTCTCTTCGTGAGGGTGCAATTGATGAGAGGCATAGGCAATCACTCTGTGCTCTTGCATTAGGACACAGCCTAATCCTTGTCGTGAAGCGTCGCAGTAAATGACGAAATCCTTCTTAGTATCTGGCGGAGCAAGCACTCGGGCAGAAGTCAGCTTGTCCTTGAGTGCTTGGAAACTTTCCTGACACTTTTCTGTCCAATCAAACTTGACGCCTTTGTGAAGCAGACCAGTCAGGGGCTTAGAAATCTTGGAGAAGTTCTCGACAAATCGACGGCAATAGCTGGCGAGTCCAAGAAAACTTCTAACTTGCTTGACATTCTTCGGAGGAGTCCAATCGAGAATAGCCTGAACTCGCTCTGGGTTGACGGGAATACTATCCTTGGAGATAACATGCCCAAGGTAGGTCACTTCAGGAAGCCAGAATTCACATTTAGAATACTTAGCATACAGTTGATGTTCTCGAAGCTTTTCTAGAACAGGTCGAAGGTGCTCAGCATGTTCTTCTTCATTCTTGGAATGTACAAGGATATCGTCGAGATAAACCATGACGAACTTGTCGAGGTATTCCATGAATATATAGTTCATCATACGAGAGAATGTCGCTGGAGCATTGGTCAAGCCGAAAGACATGGTGGTGTACTCGTATGAACCATTGCGAGTCACGAAAGCAGTCTTGGGAATATCCTCTTCACGAACCCGAATATGGTGGTAACCCAACCTCAAATCAAGTTTAGAGAATACCGAGGAACGAGCAAGTTGATCATACAGATCGTTGATTCTGGGAAGTGGTACTTTTTCTGAATTGTTGCCTGGTTGATAGGTCGGTAATCTTGGACCAAACGATTAGTTCCATCCTTCTTCTTGACAAAGAGAGAAGGTGCTCCCCAAGCAGATGAACTTGGACGAATGAATCCCTTGTGAAGATATTTGTTGATTTCCTCCTTAAGTTCAAGGAGTTCATGTGGCGGCATCTTGTAGGGTCGCTTGGCAATAGGAGTTGTGCCCGGTTTCAAGTCTATGACAAATTCAACAGCTCTAGCAAGGGGTATTCCTAGTAGTTCTTCTGGGAAGACATCTTTGAAATCACGAACAACTGGAATGTTCTCTATTCCCTCAAGAGGTGAAGCATTCAATGCATTCAGAACATATATCTGGTTCTCGGCATCTTGAGCTGTTCGGGCTGAGTATTGGATAGTCTGGCCAGAAGGGTGTGTAAGTTCGACTTTCTTAGCGGCACAGTCGATCAAAGCATTATGGGCTGTCAACCAATCCATACCAAGAATGATGTCTATATTGGAAGGTCCGAGCACAACAAGAGAAGCCAGAAAATATAGACCTCCAATCTCAATCTGGTTTTGAGGGCTTACCATTGTGGTTTGCCACTTGGACCCTGGGGATTGAACCGTTAGAGGAGTGGGTAATTGATACGTCTCCAACGTATCTATAATTTTTGATTGTTCCATGCTATTATATTACCCCTTTTGGATGTTTATGGGCTTTATTTTACACATTTATATCATTTTTGGGACTAACCTACTAACCGGAGGCCCAGCCCGTATTGTTGTTTTTTTTGCCTATTTCAGTATTTCGAAGAAAAAGAATATCAAACGGAGTCCAAACAGAATGAAACCTTCGGGAGCGTGATTTTTGGAATGAACATGATCCATAGGACTTGGAGTACAAGTCAAGAAGCAGCCGAGGCGGCCACGAGAGGGTAGGGTGCCCCCCTATAGGGCGCGCCCCCTGTCTCGTGGGCCCCTCGGGCGGCCACCGACGTACTTCTTCCTCCTATATAAGCCTACGTACCCCGAAAACATCCAGGGAGCCAACGAAACACAATTTCCACCGCCGTAACCTTCTGTATCCGCGAGATCCCATCTTGGAGCCTTCGTCGGCGCTCTGCCAGAGGGGGAATCAACCATGGAGGGCTTCTACATCAACACCATAGCCCCTCCGATGAGTTGTGAGTAGTTTACCACAGACCTTCGGGTCCATAGTTATTAGCTAGATGGCTTCTTCTCTCTTTTTGGATCTCAATACAATGTTCTCCCCCTCTCTTGTGGAGAACTATTCGATGTAAACTCTTTTTGTGGTGTGTTTGTCGAGATCCGATGAATTGTGGGTTTATGATCAAGTTTATCTATGAGAAATATTAGAATCTCCTCTGAATTCTTTTATGTATGATTGAGTTATCTTTGCAAGTCTCTTCGAATTATCAGTTTGGTTTGGCCTACTAGATTGATCTTTCTTGCCATGGGAGAAGTGCTTAGCTTTGGGTTCAATCTTGCGGTGTCCTTACCCAGTGACAAAAAGGGTTGCAAGGCATGTATTGTATTGTTGCCATCGAGGATAAAACATGGGGTTTATATCATATTGCATGAGTTTATCCCTCTACATCATGTCATCTTGCTTAATGCGTTACTCTGTTCTTATGAACTTAATACTCTAGATGCAGGCAGGAGTCGGTCGATGTGTGGAGTAATAGTAGTAGATGCATGCAGGAGTCGGTCTACTTGTTGTGGACGTGATGCCTATATACATGATCATGCCTAGATAATCTCATAATTATTCGCTTTTCTATCAATTGCTCAACAGTAATTTGTTCACCCACCGTAATACTTATGCTATCTTGAGAGAAGCCTCTAGTGAAACCTATGGCCCCCGGGTCTATCTCTTGTCATATTTGCTCCCAATCTACTTTTATTTGCATCTTTACTTTTCTCGTCTATATTATAAAATACCAAAAATATATTTATCTTATCATACTATCTCTATTAGATCTCACTTTCGCAAGTGGCCGTGAAGGGATTGACAACCACTTTATTGCGTTGGTTGCGAGTTCTTTGTTTGTTTGTGTAGGTGCGTGGGACTTTTCAGGAGCCTCCTACTGGATTGATACCTTGGTTCTCAAAAACTGAGGGAAATACTTACGCTACTATTGCTGCATCACCCTTTCCTCTTCAACGAAAACCAACACAAGCTCAAGACGTAGCAAGAAGGATTTCTGGCGCCGTTGCCGGGGAGGTCTTCGCTCAAGTCAAGACATACCAAGTACCCATCACAAACCCATCTCCCTCACATTTACATTATTTGCCATTTGCCTCTCGTTTTCCTCTCCCCCACTTCACCCTTGACGTTTTATTCGCCCTCTCTTTCCCAATCTCCTCCTCTCTCTTTCGCTTGCCTTTTTCTGTTTGCTTGTGTGTTGGATTACTTGTTGCCATGGTGCAAGATAATACCAAATTGTGTGATTTCTCGAATACAAATAATAATGATTTCCTTAGTACTCCGATTGCTCCTCTTAATGATGTTGAGTCTTGTGAAATCAATACTGCTTTGCTGAATCTTGTTATGAAAGATCAATTTGTCGGCCTTCCTAGTGAAGATGCCGCTACTCATCTAAACAACTTTGTTGATTTGTGTGATATGCAAAAGAAGAAAGATATGGATAACAATATTGTCAAATTTAAGTTATCTCCGTTTTCACTTAGAGATCATGCTAAAGTTTGGTTTTCGTCTTTGCCTAAAAATTGTATTGATTCTTGGAACAAGTGCAAATATGCTTTTATCTCTAAGTATTTGCCTCCTGCTAAGATCATTACTCTTAGGAACGATATTATGAATTTTAAAGAACTTGATCATGAGCATGTTGCCCAATCTTGGGAAAGAATGAAATTGATGCTTCGCAATTGCCCTACTCATGGTTTGAATTTATGGATGATCATACAAAAATTTTATGCCGGTTTGAACTTTGCTTCTAGAAATCTCTTAGATTTGGCCGTGGGAGGCACGTTCATGGAAATCATGTTAGGAGATGCTACAAAACTTCTTGATAATATTATGGCTAATTATTCTCAATGGCACACCGAAAGATCTTCTAGTAAAATAGTGCATGCTATAGAAGAAATCAATGTTTTGAGTGGAAAGATGGATGAACTTATGAAATTATTTGCTACTAAAAATACTCCTCTTGATCCCAATGATATGCCTTTGTCTACTTTGATTGAAAATAATAATGAATCTATGGATGTGAATTTTGTTGGTAGGAATAGTTTTGGAAACAACGCTTATAGAGGAAACTTTAATGCTAGACCGTTCCCTAGTAATTCCTCTAATAGTTATGGAAATTCCTACAATAATTCTTATGGTAATTTCAATAACATGCAATCTGATTTTGAGAATAGTGTGAAAGAATTTATGATTTCTCAAAAGAATTTTAATGCTTTGCTTGAAGAAAAATTGCTCAAAGTTGATGATTTGGCTAGAAACGTTGATAGACTTTCGCTTGATGTTGATTCTCTTAAACTTAGGTCTTCTCCTCCTAAGCATGATATCAATGAGTCTCTCAAAGCCATGAGAATTTCCATTGATGAGTGCAAGGAAAGAACCGCTAGATTGCGTGCGAAGAAAGATTGCTTTATAAAAGCGTGTTCTTCTAGTTTCCATGAAAATAACGATGAAGATCGTAAAGTTATTATGTGTCTCCTATTATATCTATGTTTTGCAATATGAATCTTGATAATTATGGGACTGATGATGAGTCAACTTTACCTAGAAGGCGTCCCAAGAATTCGGAGTTTTTAGATCTTGATGCTAAATTTGGTAAAGTGGGATTGGAGAGGTCACAACTTTAAATAGTATTAAACACACTATCTCGGATTTCAAGGAATTTGATTATGATAATTATTCTTTAAAAGGTTGTATTTCCTTGTTGTAATCCGTTGTTAATTCTCCTCATCCTTATAGCAAAAATAAAGCTTTTACCAAACATATTTTTGATGCCTTGATGCAATCTTATGATGAAAAACTTAATTTGGAAGTTTCTATACCTAGAAAACTTAATGATGAGTGGGAACCTACTATAAAGATTAGAATTAAAAATCATGAGTGTTTTGCTTTGTGTGATTTGGGTGCTAGTGTTTCCACGATTCCGAAAACTTTATGTGATATTCTAGGTTTCCATGATCTTGATGATTGCTCTTTAAATTTGCACCTTGCGGATTCCACCATTAAAAAGCCAATGGGAAGGATCAATGATGTTCTCATTGTTGCAAATAAAAATTTGGTGCCCGTAGATTTTATCGTTCTTGATATAGATTGCAATCTTTCTTGCCCTATTATTCTTGGTAGACCTTTCCTTAGAACGATTGGCGCGATTATTGATATGAAGGAAGGGAATATTAGATTCCAATTTCCATTAAAGAAAGGCATGGAGCACTTTCCAAGAAATAAAGTCAAATTACCTTATGAATCTATCATGCGAGCTACTTATGAATTTAGTGCCAAAGATGGTACTCGTTAAATCTATCTTTGCTTTTATGCCTAGCTAGGGGCGTTAAACGATAGCACTAGTTGGGAGGCAACCCAATTTTCTTTGTGTTTTTTGTTTTTGTTCCTGTTTAGTAATAAATCTTGCATCTACCTTCTGTTTAGATGTGTTTTTATCTTTTAATTAGTGTTTGTGCCAAGTAGAACCTATAGGATAACATGTGATGATAGTTGATTTGATTTTGCTGAAAAACAGAAACTTTGCGCGAACAAATGTAGTTTTATTAAATCACAGAAACGTGATTTTGCGTTGATTCTTTTTTCTGCTGATCAATAGACAAATTGTCCAGGACTTACTATTTTGGTAGGATTTTTAGAGTTCCATAAGTTTGCGTTAGTTACAGATTTCTACAGACTGTTCTGTTTTTGACAGATTCTGTTTTGTGTGTGTTGTTTGCTTATTTTGATGCATCTATGGCTACTAAAATAGTTTATAAACCATAGAGAAGTTGGAATACAGTAGGTTGTAGGACCTTGAAGTATGTCTAGAGGGGTGGGGGTGATTAGACTACTTGACCAATTAAAAACTTAACCTTTTCCCAATTTTAGACTTTGGCAGATTTTAGCTATACTTTACACAAGTCAAGCAATCTTCACACAATTCAAACAAGCATGCAAAGAGTATATGAGCAGAGGAAATTAAAGCATGCAACTTGCAAGAATGTAATGGGAAGGGTTTGGAGGATTCAAACGCAATTGGAGACACGGATGTTTTTTTTTCGTGGTTCCGATAGGTGGTGCAATCATACATCCACGTTGATGGAGACTTCAACCCACGAAGGGTAACGGTTGCGCGAGTCCATGGAGGGCTCCACCCACGAAGGGTCCATGAAGAAGCAACCTTGTCTATCCCACCATGGCTGTCGCCCACGAAGGACTTGCCTCACTAGCGGTAGATCTTCACGAAGTAGGCAATCTCCTTGCCCTTACAAACTCCTTGGTTCAAGTCCACAATCTTGTGGGAGGCTCCCAAGTGACACCTAGACAATCTAGGAGACACCACTCTCCAAGAAGTAACAAATGATGTGTTGTTGATGAAATCCTTGCTCTTGTGCTTCAAATGATAGTCTCCCCAACACTCAACTCTCTCTCATAGGATTTGGATCTGGTGGAAAGAAGATTTGAGCAGAAAGCAACTTGGGGAAGGCTAGAGATCAAGATTCATATGGTAGGAATGGAATACCTTGGCCTCAACACATGAGTAGGTAGTTCTCTCTCAGAACTGGAAGGTTGGAAGTGTAGGTTTGTTCTAATGGCTCTCTCCATGAATGAAGAGGAGGTAGAGGGGTATATATAGCCTCCACACAAAATCTAACCGTTACACACAATTTACCAAACTCGGTGGGACCGAATCAACAAACTCGGTCGGACCGATTCAGTAAACCTAGTGACCGTTAGTGATTTCGGTGGGACCGACATGCAACTCGGTAGGACCGATATGGTTAAGGTTAGGGCATAACGTAATCTCGGTGAGACCGATTACACAAACTCGGTGAGACCGATTTTGGTAATTAGCTAACCAGAGAGTTGGTCAGGTAAACTCGGTGGGACCGATTCGCTCTTTTCGGTGAGACCGAAATGTTACAAAAGGGAAACAGAGAGTTTAATTGCAATCTCGGTGGGACCGATCGCTCACTTCGGTTAGACCGAAACGTTACGAAGGGAAACAGAGAGATTACAATCCCATCTCGGTGAGACCGAGATCCCTATCGGTGAGACCGATTTGCCTAGGGTTTGTGGCAGTGGCTATGACATTTGAACTCGGTGGCGCCGGATAGAAAGAATCGGTGGGACCGATTTTGACTTTGGGTTTAGGTCATATGTGGATGTGAGAAAGTAGTTGAGGGTTTTTTGGAGCATATCACTAAGCACTTGAAGCAAGAGGCTCATTAAGCAACACCTCATCCCTCCTTGATAGTATTGGCTTTTCCTATAGACTCAATGTGATCTTGGATCACTAAAATGTAAAATGTAGAGTCTTGAGCTTTTGAGCTTGAGCCAATCCTTTGTCCTTAATATTTTGAGGGATCCACTTTCATCATCCATGCCATGCCATTCATTGAGCTTGCCTGAAATATTTGTCTTGGAATAGCATTAGCTCAATGAGATATATATTTTTATGAATTACCAAAACCACCTAGGGATAGTTGCACTTTCATAGGTTTAACACCAAAATAAATAAATAATGAGTTCATTACAATACCTTATGTGGTGGTTTTGTTTTCTTTCACTAATGGAGCTTATAAGATTTCCTGTTGAGTTTTGTGTTGTGAAGTTTTCAAGTTTTGGGTAAAGCTTTTATGGACTATGGAATAAGGAGTGGCAAGAGCCTAAGCTTGGGGATGCCCATGGCACCCCAAGATATTCAAGGATAGCCAAAAGCCTAAGCTTGGGGATGCCCCGGGAAGGCATCCCCTCTTTCGTCTTTGTTAATTGGTAACTTTACTTGGAGGTATATTTTTATTCGCCACATGATATGTGTTTTGCTTGGAGTGTCGTGTATTATATTAGTCCTTGCTTTTTAGTTTACCACAATCATCCTTGCTGTACACACCTTTTGGGAGAAGCCTACTTGATTGAATTTGCTAGAATACTCTATGTGCTTCACTTATATCTTTTAGAGCACGGTGGTGACTTATTTTTGTAGAAATTGCTAGTCTCTCATGCTTCACTTATATTATTTTGAGAGTCTTTTAGAACAGCATGGTATTTGCTATGGTTATAAAATTGGTCCTAGAATGGTAGGCATCCAAGTTGGGTATGATAAAAACTATCATAGGAAGTGAATTGGATGCTATGATCAATTTGATACTTGATAATTGTTTTGAGATATGGAGGTGGTGATATTAAAGTCATGCTAGTTGGGTGATTATGAATTTAAAGAATGCTTGTGTTGAAGTTAGCAAGTCCCATAGCATGCACGTATGGTTAAAATTGTGTAACAAATTTGAAACATGAAGTGTACCTGGCTTGGGCATCCTTATGAGTGGCGGTCGAGGACAAGCAGGAATTAAGCTTGGGGATGCTTGATACGTCTCCAACGTATATATAATTTTTTATTGTTCCATGCTATTATATTACCTGTTCTGAATGATTATGGGCTTTATTATACACTTTTATATTACTTTTGCGACTAACCTATTAACCGGGGGCCCAACCCATATTGTTGTTTTATTGCCTGTTTCAGTATTTCGAAGAAAAGGAATATCAAATGGAGTCCAAACGGAATGAAACCTTCGGCAGCATGATTTTTTGGAAGAATATGATCCTGGAGACGTGGAGTTCCATGCTTTTATATTACCTGTTCTGAATGATTATGGGCTTTATTATACACTTTTATATTACTTTTGGGACTAACCTATTAACCGGAGGCCCAGCCCATATTGTTGTTTTATTGCCTGTTTCAGTATTTCGAAGAAAAGGAATATCAAACGGAGTCCAAACAGAATGAAACCTTCGGCAGCGTGATTTTTTGGAAGAATATGATCCTGGAGACGTGGAGTTCAAGTTAGAAGATACTCGAGGACTCCACGAGATAGGAGGGCGCCCCCCTGTAGGGCGCGCCCCCCTGTCTCGTGGGCCCCTCGATCACCTCTCGACCGACTTCTTTCTCCTATATAGTCCCACGTACCCTAAAAACATCCACGAAGAAGATAGATCGGGAGTTCCGCCATCGCAAGCCTCTGTAGCCACCAAAAACCTCCCGGGAGCCCGTTCCGGCACCCTGCCGGAGGGGGAACCCATCATCGGTGGCCACCTTCATCATCCCGGCGCTCTCCATGACGAGGAGGGAGTAGTTCACCCTCGGGGCTGAGGGTATGTACCAGTAGCTATGTGTTTGATCTCTCTCTCTCTCTCATGTTCTCTCTCGTGTTCCCTCTATGACACGATCTTGATGTATCCCGAGCTTTGCTATTGTAGTTGGATCTTATGATGTTTCTCCCCCTCTACTCTCTTGTGATGAATTGAGTCCCCCTTTGAAGTTATCTTATCGGATTGAGTCTTTTATGAGAACACTTGATGTATGTCTTGTCGTGCTTATCTATGGTGACAATGGGATATCATGTGCCTCTTGATGTATGTTTTGGTGACCAACTTGCGGGTTCCACCCATGAACCTATGCGTAGGGGTTGGCACACGTTCTTGACTCTCCGGTAGAAACTTTGGGGCACTCTTTGAAGTACTTTGTGTTGGTTGGATGAATCTGCGATTGTGTGATGCATATCGTATAATCATGCCCACGGATACTTGAGGTGACAATGGAGTATCTAGGTGACATTAGGGTTTTGGTTGATTTGTGTCTTAAGGTGTTATTCTAGTAAGAACTCTTTAATAGATCGATCCGAAAGAATAACTTTGAGGTGGTTTCGTACCCTACCATAATCTCTACGTTTGTTCTCCGCTATTAGTGGCTTTGGAGTGACTCGTTGTTGCATGTTGAGGGATTGTTATATGATCTATCTATGTTATTATTGTTGAGAGAACTTGCACTAGTGAAAGTATGAACCCTAGGCCTTGTTTCCTATCATTGCAATATCGTTTACGCTCACTTTTATCACTTGTTACCTTGCTGTTTTTATAATTTCAGATTACAATTACCTTTATCTACTATCTATTTTGCACTTGTATCACCATCTCTTTGTCGAACTAGTGCACCTATACAATTTACCATTGTATTGGGTGTGTTAGGGACACAAGAGACTCTTTGTTATTTGGTTGTAGGGTTGCTTGAGAGAGACCATCTTCATCCTACGCCTCCTACGAATTGATAAACCTTAGGTCATCCACTTGAGGGAAATTTGCTACTGTCTTACAAACCTGTGCACTTACAGGCCCAACAACGTCTACAAGAAGAAGGTTGTGTAGTAGACATCAAGCTCTTTTCTGGCGCCGTTGCCGGGGAGGTTAGCGCTTGAAGGTATATCTTTAGATCTTGCAATCGAATCTTTTTGTTTCTTGTTTTATCACTAGTTTAGTTTATAAAAGAAAATTAAAAAAATGGAGTTAAGTTTGTCTCATATGCTTCATCTTTTTAATATCTTTCATGAGTTTGATGGAAAGGAAAATTGTGCTCGAGTGCTAGAAGAAGAATGCTTTAAAATGCTTGGTACTAAATCTTTGAATGATGAGCATGATTGCAATGTTGTTAGTATAAACTCCTTGAATATCCATAGTACTAATGATGATTGCTCTAGTCATGATGAAACTATATCTTATAAGCATGTCAACTTTTGTGAGTGCATGTTTGCATGAACACACCAAATAGAGAAGATATTTATTGCAAGAGGCATAAGCATTTAGAAACTAAATGGTTGCATGAAAGGCTAGGTGTGAGTCCTGAACATTTAAAATTCCTTTGCCGTACTTGTGAACTTTGCAATGAACGTGGTCAATTACATCTCCTATGCAAATTGTTCCATGACCGAATCGTGTCCAAAAATTGTGATGATTTGATCTCCATTGCTCATTATAATGAACTTAGTTTGCTTTTGGGTTATGAAGAGTTGAAACATTTAACTAAGCCTATTCCAAAATTTAATCTTGAGCATTTCCTTGATATTGATCTAGAAAAGATTTATATGTTTTGTGCGGTGAATTGCATTGAAAATCCTTATATTGCCAATTACCTAAAGAAAAGAAAGCAAATAGAATATGATGAGAATACTAATGAAAGGGAAGAGACTTCCCAATATCCTCCTATTATTTCTCTTGATTAATCAGGTAACGAGGAGGAGCTTTCTATTCAACCAATCTCATCAATAAGGAGCTCAAAGAGGAAGGTTGAACCTACACATAATGTGAAGAAGAAAAAGAAAAGAAGGAGCAACAAAGGTAGAAAGGTATCCCTCCCAAATTATGTTGCTCCTACTACTCATTGTGATGATGATAATTGCTTTACTATTGGTGCTATCCATATTTTTAATGATGAGGGTGATTATGCTTATGATATGAAAGAGCCCAAGCTTGGGGGAGCTATGTTTGATGAGGATGAAATACTTGAGAATATATTTGCTGAAATTAGTGTTTGTCCCAAGCTTGGGGATGCTATGTTTTATGAAGATGATATTTTTAGCATCCCAAGTTTTGATATGCAAAGTTGTTATGATGATAGCATGCCTCCTACCTATGATGATTATATTGATGAAAGTGGGTTTGGAAGAGTGTCAACTTTAGGAAGTAGTGATCCTAATATTTTGGAAGATTTTGAATCTTATTGTGATGAATATGAAAGTGGATTTGGAAGAGTGTCAACTTTATTTAGTGATTCCACTATCTTGGGAGAGGTTTCAATCGATTATGATGAGAACGAAGTTGCTACTTGTGATGATTATTGTGATGAAACTTATGCTATAAAAAGTAGTGATGATTATATTTATAAAACTTGTCATGATTATGATTACCCTTTTTCTGAACATTACTCTTTTAATGTGGAAACAATTTTTAGTGTTCAAGTCTCTTATGATACTCCCACTATTCCGAATGAGAAGAATTTTGCTTATGTGGAGAGTAGTAAATTTTCTATGCTTGTAGATCATGAAAAGAATGCTTTAGGTGCTGGTTATATTTTTGAATTCATTCATGATGGTACTGAAAATTATTATGAGGGAGGAACATATGCTTGTAGGAATTGCAATAATGTCAAGTTTCCTCTTTATGTGCTTAAAAACTTAAAGTTATGCTTGTTTTACCTTCCTATGCTTGTTGATTATTGTTTCCCCCCATTTGTTTGCTCACAAAATCCCTATGCATAGGAAGTGTGTTAGGCTTAAATGTGCTAGTCATATGCTTCATGATGCTCCCATTACGTTTCAATTCTTACCTTTTATGTGAGCATCATTGTCATCATCATGCCTAGCTAAAAAGGCATTAAAGAAAAGCGCTTTTTGGGAGACAACCCAATATTTACCCTGACTGTTTTTGTGTTTCCACATGATTATGCTACTGTAGTAATCATGTTTTATAGCTTTTGTTTCAATAAAGTGCCAAGTAGAACCTTTGGGAAGACTTGGGTGAAGTTTATGTGATCTTGCTGTGAAAAACAGAAACTTTAGCGCTCACGAGATTAGCTGTCATTTTTTACTGGAGAGTGATTTTAGGTTGATTCTATTTTAATATGATTAATAGAAAAATTTCTCAGGTCCATCAATTTATTTCATAATTTTTGGGGTTGCATAAGTATACGTTTGATACAGATTATTACAGACTGTTCTGTTTTTGACAGATTCTGTTTTCTATGTGTTGTTTGCTTATTTTGATGAATCTATGAGTAGTATCGGGGGGTATGAACCATAGAGAAGTTAGAATACAGTAGATATTACACCAATATGAATTTATAATGAGTTCATTACAGTAACTAAGTGGTGGGTTTATTTTCTTATACTAACGGAGCTTACGAGTTTTGTTTTGAGTTTTGTGTGGTTGAAGTTTTCAAGTTTTGGGTAAAGATTCGATGGACTATGGAATAACGAGTGGCAAGAGCCTAAGCTTGGGGATGCCCAAGGCACCCCAAGGTAATATTCAAGTACAACCAAGAGCCTAAGCTTGGGGATGCCCCGAAAGGCATCCCCTCTTCCGTCTTCGTTCATCGGTAACTTTACTTGGAGCTATATTTTTATTCACCACATGATATGTGTTTTGCTTGGAGCGTCATTTTATTTTGTTAGTTTTTGCTTTATGTTAGTTGGAATAATGTTTTGCATCTTTACTTTCAATAAAAATTTCAAGGATAGCCTTTGACATGCTTATTTTGCTAGTATACATGTTGCTGTTTGAAAACAGAAAGTTTACCGCTGTTGCAAAAATTCCCTACAAAAGTCAGAGAATGGTATTACGTTGAATATTTTTGAATATTGAGCTCTGATAAATTTATTACAGTGGGAATTTTAGTTCAAAATTTTTGAAGTTAGGGAAGTATTGATACTCTTGCATTCTTTAAAGACTGTACTGTTTTGACAGATTGCTGTTATGGTTGCATTGTTTGCATATGTTTGCTTGTTTAATGATTCTATTTGATGATAGGAGTATTAAATATGCAGAGGCATTTAGTATGAAATGTTGAATAATTATTTAAGTGATTTTTTGCAGTAGAAAATGATAAGGTTTTGCATTGGTTTATACTAACCTATCTCACGAGTTCTTGTTGAGTTTGTTGTGAATGAAGCTTTTGATAAAAAAAGAGAAACCATGATATGAGAGGAATTAAGGAGACACAAAAGCTCAAGCTTGGGGATGCCCAAGGCACCCCAAGATAATATTTCAAGAAGTCTCAAGAATCTAAGCTTGGGGATGCCCCGGTAATAAAATACCAAGATCTGAAATTATTTTGTTTTATCCTTCACATGAGTTGTTCACATGAGTTGTTCTATCCTTGCAATGTCATTTATTTTGTTTTGCTTGCTGTTTGAATAAGATACCAAGATCTGAAATTCTTTAATGAGAGAGAGTCTTCACATAGTTGCATAATTATTTAGCTACTCATTGATCTTCACTTATATCTTGTTGGAGTACTTTGTCGTTTACTCTAGTGCTTCACTTGTATCTTTTAGAGCACGGCGGAGGTTATATTTTGTAGAAATTGCTAGTCTCTCATGCTTCACTTATATTATTTTGAGAGTCTTAAACAGCATGGTAATTTGAACAAAAACTTTCATAGGAAGTGAATTGGATGCTATGATCAATTTGATGCTTGATAATTGTTTTGAGATATGGAGGTAGTAATATTAAAGTTATGCCAGTTGGGTGATTATGAATTTAAAGAATGCTTGTGTTGAAGTTTGTGATTCCTGTAGCATGCACTTATGGTGAACCGCTTTGTGATGAAGTTGGAGCACAATTTTATTTATTGATTGTCTTCCTTATGAGTGGCGGTCGGGGACGAGCGGTGGTCTTTTCCTACCAATCTATCCCCGTAGGAGCATGCGCGTAGTGCTTTGATTTTTGACGACTTCTAAATTTTTGCAATAAGTGCATGAGTTATTTTGACTAATGTTGAGTCCATGGATTATATGCACCTCACCCTTCCACCATTTCTAGCCTCTCTTGTATCGCACAACTTTCGCCGGTACCATACACCCACCGTATACCTTCCTCAAAACAGCCACCATACCTACCTATTATGGCATTTCCATAGTCATTCCGAGATATATTGCCATGCAACTTTCCACCGTTCCGTTCATATGACACGCATTACTTTTGTCATATTGCTCTTTGCATGCTCATGTAGTTGACATCGTATTTGTGGCAAGGCCACCTTCATAATTTTCATACATGTCGCTATTGATTCATTGCATATCCCGGTACACCGCCGGAGGCATTCATATAGAGTCATATGTTGTTCTAGCTTTGAGTTGTAAATCCATAAAAGTGTGATGATCTTCATTATTAGAGCATTGTCCTCGTGAGGAAAGGATGATGAAGGCTATGATTCCCCCACAAGTCGGGATGAGACTTCGGACTTTACAAAAAGAAAAAAATGAGAAAAGAAAAAAATGAGAAAGGCCAAAAAGAAAAAAAGGGGAAAGGCCAAAGAAAAAAAAGAAAAAAAGAAAGAAATAAAATAAGAGAAAAAGAGAGAAGGGACAATGCTACTATCTCTTTTTCCACACTTGTGCTTCAAAATAGCACCATGATCTTCATGATAGAGAGTCTCATATGTTGTCACTTTCATATATTAGTGGGAATTTTTCATTATAGAACTTGGCTTGTATATTCCAATGACGGGCTTCCTCAAAAGTTCCCTAGGTCTTCGTGAGCAAGCAAGTTGGATGCACATCCACTTAGTTTCTTTTGTTGAGCTTTAATATATTTATAGCTCTAGTGCATCCGTTGCATGGCAATCCCTACTCACTAACATTGATATCTATTAATGGGAATCTCCATAGCCCATTGATACGCCTAGTTGATGTGAGATTATCTTCTCCTTTTTGTCTTCTCCACAACCACCATTCTATTCCACATATAGTGTTATGTCCATGGCTCACGCTCATGTATTGCGTGAAAGTTGAAAGAGTTTGAGATTATTAAAGTATGAAACAATTGCTTGGCTTGTCATCGGGGTTGTGCATGATTAAATACTTTGTGTGATGAATATAGAGCAACAGCTAGACTATATGATTTTATAGGGATAACTTTCTTTGGCCATGTTATTTTGAGAAGACATGATTACCTTGATTAGTATGCTTGAAGTGTTACTATTTCTTATGTCAATATGAACTTTTATTTTGAATCATTTGGATCTGAACATTCATGCCACAGTAAAACAAAATTACTTTGATAATTATGCTAGGTAGCATTCCACATCAAAAAAAATCTGTTTTTATCATTTACCTACTCGAGGACGAGCAGGAATTAAGCTTGGGGATGCTTGATACGTCTCCAACGTATCTATAATTTTTGATTGTTCCATGCTATTATATTACCTGTTTTGAATGATTATGGGCTTTATTATACACTTTTATATTACTTTTGGGACTAACCTATTAACCGGAGGCCCAGCCCATATTGTTGTTTAATTGCATGTTTCAGTATTTCGAAGAAAAGGAATATCAAACGGAGTCCAAACGGAATGAAACCTTCGGCAGCGTGATTTTTTGGAAGAATATGATCCTGGAGACATGGAGTTCAAGTCAGAAGATACTCGAGGACTCCACGAGATAGGAGCCCCCCCTGTAGGGCGCGCCCCCTATCTCGTGGGCCCCTCGAGCACCTCCCGGCCGACTTCTTTCGCATATATAGTCCCACGTACCCTAAAAACATCCACAGAGAAGATAGATCGGGAGTTCCGCCACCGCAAGCCTCTGTAGCCACCAAAAACCTCTCGGGAGCCCGTTCCAGCACCCTGTTGGAGGGGGAATCCATCATCGGTGGCCATCTTCATCATCCCGGCGCTCTCCATGATGAGGAGGGAGTAGTTTACCCTCGGGGCTGAGGGTATGTACCAGTAGCTATGTGTTTGATCTCTCTCTCTCTCTCTCATGTTCTCTCTCGTGTTCCCTCTATGGCACGATCTTGATGTATCTCGAGCTTTGCTATTGTAGTTGAATCTTATGATGTTTCTCCCCCTCTACTCTCTTGTGATGAATTGAGTTCCCCCTTTGAAGTTATCTTATCGGATTGAGTCTTTTATGAGAACACTTGATGTATGTCTTGCCGTGCTTATCTGTGGTGACAATGGGATATCATGTGCCTCTTGATGTATGTTTTGGTGACCAACTTGCGGGTTCCACCCATGAACCTATGCATAGGGGTTGGCACACGTTCTTGACTCTCCGGTAGAAACTTTGGGGCACTCTTTGAAGTACTTTGTGTTGGTTGGATGAATCTGCGATTGTGTGATGCATATCACATAATCATGCCCACGGATACTTGAGGTGACAATGGAGTATCTAGGTGACATTTGGGTTTTGGTTGATTTGTGTCTTAAGGTGTTATTCTAGTACGAACTCTTTAATAGATTGATCCGGAAGAATAACTTTGAGGTGGTTCCGTACCCTACCATAATCTCTACGTTTGTTCTCCGCTATTAGTGACTTTGGAGTGACTCTTTGTTGCATGTTGAGGGATTGTTATATGATCTATCTATGTTATTATTGTTGAGAGAACTTGCACTAGTGAAAGTATGAACCCTAGGCCTTGTTTCCTATCATTGCAATATCGTTTACGCTCACTTTTATCACTTGTTACCTTGCTGTTTTTATAATTTCAGATTACAATTACCTTTATCTACTATCTATTTTGCACTTGTATCACCATCTCTTTGCCGAACTAGTGCACCTATACAATTTACCATTGTATTGGGTGTGTTGGGGACACAAGAGACTCTTTGTTATTTGGTTGCAGGGTTGCTTGAGAGAGACCATCTTCATCCTACGCCTCCTACGGATTGATAAACCTTAGGTCATCCACTTGAGGGAAATTTGCTACTGTCCTACAAACCTGTGCACTTGCAGGCCCAACAACGTCTACAAGAAGAAGGTTGTGTAGTAGACATCAATGGGCATCTCCATAGCCCGTTGATTATCCTCGTCAATATGACACTTTCTCCTTTTTTGTATTTTCCACACAATCCCCATCATCATATTCTATTCCACCCATAGTGCTATATCCATGGCTCGCGCTCATGTATTGCTTGAAGGTTGAAAAAGTTTGAGATTAATTAAGTATGAGACAATTGCTTGGCTTGTCATCGGCGGTATAGAAGTTGGGAACATCTTTGTGTGACGAAAATGAAGCATAGCCTAACTATATGATTTTGTAGGGATGAACTTTCTTTTGCCATGTTATTTTGAGAAGACATGGTTACTTTGATTAGTATGCTTGAAGTGTTACTATTTTTTTATCAATATGAACTTTTATTTTGAATCATTTGGATCTGAACATTCATGCCACAATAAAGAAAATTGCATTGAGAATTATGCTAGGTAGCATTCCACATCAAAAATTTCTTTTTATTATCATTTACCTACTCGAGGACGAGCAGGAATTAAGCTTGAGGATGCTTGATACGTCTCCAACGTATCTATAATTTTTTATTGTTCCATGCTATTATATTACCCCTTTTGGATGTTTATGGGCTTTATTTTACACATTTATATCATTTTTGGGATTAACCTACTAACCAGAGGCCCAACCCGTATTGCTGTTTTTTTGCCTATTTTAGTATTCAAAGAAAAGGAATATCAAAAGGAGTCCAAACGGAATGAAACCTTCGGGAGCGTGATTTTTGGAACGAACGTGATCCAGAGGACTAGGAGTGCAAGTCAAGAAGCAGCCGAGGCGGCTACGAGAGGGTAGGGCGCCCCCCCTATAGGGCGCGCCCCCTGTCTCGTGGGCCCCTTGGGCGGCCACCGACGTACTTCTTCCTCCTATATAAGCCTACGTACCCCGAAAACATCTAGGGAGCCAACAAAACACAATTTCCACCGTCGTAACCTTCTGTATCCGCGAGAGCCCATCTTGGAGCCTTCGCCGGTGCTCTGCCGGAGGGGGAATCGACCATGGAGGGCTTCTACATCAACACCATAGCCCCTCCAATGAGTTGTGAGTAGTTTACCACAGACCTTCAGGTTCATAGTTATTAGCTAGATGGCTTCTTCTCTCTTTTTGGATCTCAATACAATGTTCTCCCCCTCTCTTGTGGAGATCTATTCGATGTAAACTCTTTTTGCGGTGTGTTTGTCGAGATCCGATGAATTGTGGGTTTATGATCAAGTTTATCTATGAGAAATATTTGAATCTCCTCTGAATTCTTTTATGTATGATTGAGTTATCTTTGCAAGTCTCTTCAAATTATCAGTTTGGTTTGGCCTACTAGATTGATCTTTCTTGCCATGGGAGAAGTGCTTAGCTTTGGGTTCAATCTTGCGGTGTCCTTACCCAGTGACAGAAAGGGTTGCAAGGCACGTATTGTATTGTTGCCATCGAGGATAAAAAGATGGGGTTTATATCATATTGCATGAGTTTATCCCTCTACATCATGTCATCTTGCTTAATGCATTACTCTGTTCTTATGAACTTAATACTCTAGATGCAGGCAGGAGTCGGTCGATGTGTGGAGTAATAGTAGTAGATGCAGGCAGGAGTTGGTCTACTTGTTGCGGACGTGATGCCTATATACACAATCATGCCTAGATAATCTCATAATTATTCGCTTTTCTATCAATTGCTCGACAGTAATTTCTTCACCCACCGTAATACTTATGCTATCTTGAGAGAAGCCTCTAGTGAAACCTATGGCCCCCGGGTCTATCTCTTATCATATTTGCTCCCAATCTACTTTTATTTGCATCTTTACCTTTTGCATCTATATTATAAAATACCGAAAATATATTTATCTTATCATACTATCTCTATTAGATCTCACTTTCTCAAGTGGCCGTGAAGGGATTGACAACCCCTTTATTGTGTTGGTTGCGAGTTCTTTGTTTGTTTGTGTAGGTGCGTGGGACTTTTGAGGAGCCTCCTACTGGATTGATACCTTGGTTCTCAAAAACTGAGGGAAATACTTACGCTACTAGTGCTGCATCACCATTTCCTCTTCAAGGAAAACCAACGCAAGCTCAAGACGTAGCAGTAATTCTTCCATGCCTAGTCCATGCAACTGAGCAAACCGTTGGGACACAAAAGCATGTGATGCTCCTGAATCAAAGAGGACAGAGGCTGGTACTGAACTAACAGAGATAGTTCCCAGCACGATAGTTGGTTCCTCCTGAGCCTTTTCAGCATCGACATGATTGGCATGGCCAAGTACAATAGCAGGCGGTATGATAGTACGGTTTCTGAACCGGCAGTTTCAGCAACTCTTCTCACGGTCAACAAGAAGATGTGGTGCATCCTAAGACTGACCCTGGTGACAATCGAGGGTAAGGTGTCCTTGCTGTCCACCCTGAATCTTTAGTTGTCTCGGCGGCGGAGGCAGACGAGGTGCAACATAAGACGGCCTTGGTGTTGGAGCAGGTCGGTGATGAACATTGTGTGGGATCCAGACTCGCCGTTTCTGAGCAGGCTGACTCGAGGATGGGCCAACATCTCTGGTACACTTGAGCGACTCCTGGTACTCAATCAGACCAGTTTCAGTTCGAAAAGCTTGGCTGACAAGCATCGCAAAGTCCGCGCAATCATGAGCAACAAGTGCGAGCTTTATATCGAGATGCAGTCCTTCACGGAATTTCTCTTGCTTGAGAGCATCAGTGCAGACGTCATCCGCAGCATAGCGAGATAATTCAAGGAATTTCCTCTGATATTCATCCACAGTCATTGAGCCTTGTGAGAGTTTGCGGAACTCCTTCTTCTTCTAGTCCATCAAGCCTTGAGAATGTGTCGTGCATGGAAGGCTAAATGAAATTCCTGCCAAGTTGTTACATTATTGCGGCTCTAGGGTTCTAGGGGGGTTATGCAGGTGCGGCTGGTCCGGCCAGTTGGGTTTGGCCGGTTGGCCGAGGCCCCGGTGGGTAGGGGGGCTTGCGGCCCTTTCTTTTTTTGTTTGGTTTCCCTTTTTCTTTTATTTACTTTTGCCGTTTGATTTAATTTTGAAAATTGAAACCTAAAGTGATTGAATCAATGCAAGGTTAAGAATAGTAAATGCGGTGACATGGCATCATTAGCATAGGATTATTGTAGCATAATTATCCGGGCGTCACAGGGGAGGTGCCCCGATATCGTAACACCATCACGTTTATCATCATTTTCTATCTTAGTTCGATCCTTAGTTATTTCGTGATTTAGAAGAATAAAGTTTTAGTTCGATCTATTTTCAAGTGCTTGCTTAGTGATCTATCTATCTATGTAATCGAGTGTGAGAGATATAATAAACAGTAGTTTGAGTTGAGTTGTTTTACCTTCGTGTTTCAAAATAAATTGAATAAAGAGAACAAAAAGATCATATGCTAATCCCATGGGGAGTTATGACTTCACATAAAAGAAGTATAATTGATGAAATTTGTTGGAAGTTAACAAACATAGAATTGGTCATTGTTGCAATCCATGAAAAAGTAATAAAGAAACACAGGTCTCACATATAGATATAGTATCTTGGACATCTTTTATGATTGTGAGCCCCCATTAAAATATTCTATATCAATTAGTTGACGTTGGACAAGGAAGACGGCGTAATGAGTTATGTTTGTTTATATTAACATAGAAGTTATATTGTCATGGATCCTCTAACATGTGGTGCTTACTCACTATCTTTTGCTAGCCAAAAATCTGCACTAAGTAGAGATACTACTTGTGCATCCAAAACCCCTTAAACCCAGTTTCATGTCATGAGAGTCCACTATATCTACCTATGGATTGAATAAGATCATTCAAGTAAGTTGTAATCAGTGCAAAAGCAATTAGAATTGCTCCTAAATATGTATGATCTTTTACTATAAGGAAAAATAAGCTTTGTATGAACTTGTGGTGGTGAAGAAATAAAAGCAACGGACCGCATAATAAAGCGTTCTATCACAAGGGGCAATATAAAGTGATGTTCCTTTACATTAATAGCTTGCACATCCAAAAACAAAAAGCGCATGACAACCTATGCTTCCCTTTGCGAAGGGCATATCTTTTACTTTATGTATTTACTTTTATACAAGAGTCAATAGTGTTCTTCTCTATTCTGTTTTTATCTTCTCTCTTGGCAAGCATCATGTGGTGGGGAAAGATCTAGGCATATATATCTAGTTGAATGTAGGTGTCATGAGTTATTATTGTTGGCATTACCCTTGAGGTAAATAAGTTGGGAGGCGAAACTATAAGCCCCTATATTTCTATGTGTCTGACTGAAACTTCTGCTCCATAAATATGTCATGAGTGTCGGCAATCATGAAATACTAAATGATAGTTGAGTATGTGAATTTGCCAATTAAAGCTCTTACATAGACCTTTTCTGATAATATGATAAAGTGAAATTGCTTCTGTGACGAGATCATAATTTGTTAGTTTTCAATGAAGTTTATGGTTCATACTTTATCTTGTGAACGAATTGTCACATATTTATGAGAAGTTTTATGATGATATATTGTTGTTATAATAAAGATCATGATGCTTTCATGTCTGTATTTTGTTTTTATCGACACCTCTCTCTCTCTAAACATGTGGTCATGATTATCGATATTGGCTTTTGCTTGAGGATAAGCAAGGTTTAAGCTTGGGGGAGTTGATATGTCCATTTTGTATCATGTTTTCCTGCTGTTATTTATTGTGTTTTGGATCATTATTTCACTTTATGATACAATTCTATACATTTTCTCTCTTATTTTGCAAGTTTCCCATGAAGAGGGAGATTGCCGGTAGCTGGAATTCTGGACCAGAAAGGGATACATCAGAGATACCTATTCTACACAACTCCAAATGACCTGAAAAGTTATGGAGAATTTTTTTGGAATATATAAAAAAATAATGGCTGAAGAAACACTAGGAGAGGACCCACCATGAAGCCACGAGCCTGGGGGGCGTGCCCTACCCCCAAAGGCGCCCCCCTGAGCTTGTGGGGGCCCTGGCAGGCCTCCAGAGCCCATCTTCTTCTATATGATGCCATTTGACCTAGAAAAAAATCAGAAGGAAGGTTTCGGGATGAAGCACCGCCATATCAAGGCGGAACCTGGGCAGGAGCACTTATGCTCTCCGGCGGAGCGATTCCGACGGGGAAACTTCCCTTCGGGAGGGGGAAATCAAAGCCATCGTCATCACCAACAATCCTCTCATCATGGGAGGACTAATCTCCATCAACATATTCACCAGCACCATCTCATCTCAAATCCTAGTTCATCTCTTGTATTCAATCTTTGTCTCAAAACCACATATTGGTACCTGTGGGTTGCTAGTAGTGTTGATTACATCATGTATTTGATGCTAGTTGGTTTATTTGATGGAAGATTATATGTTTGGATCCTTAATGATATTCGATGCCCTCTAATCTTGAACATGAATATGATTTGTGAGTAGTTACTTGTGAGTAGTTACTTTTGTTCCTGAGGACATGAGAGAAGTTCGGTTATAAGTAATCATGTGAATTTGGTATTCGTTCAATATTGAGATGATATGTATGTTGTTGCTTCCTTTAGTGGTGTCATGTGAACATCGACTACATGACACTTCACCATACTTGGGCCTAAGGGAAGGAATTGTGGAGTAGTAATTAGATGATGGGTTGCTAGAGTGACATAAGCTTAAACTCTAGTTTATGCGCTATTCCATAAGGGGCTGATTTGGATCCATATGTTTCAGGCTATGGTTAGATTTATCTTAATTCTTCTTTCATAGTTGCGGATGCTTGTGAGAGGGAGGCTTTTTCAAGTAAGAACAACACCCAAGCACCGGTCCACCCACATATCAAATTATCAAAGTAGCGAACGCGAATCAAATAAACATGATGAAAGTGACTAGATGAATTTCATGTGTCCTCAAGAACACTCTGCTTACTATAACAGAACATTTCGGCCTGTCCTTTGCTAAAAAAAGGATTGAGCCATCTTGCTGCACCTTTTTTACTATTTCTACTTGTCACTTGTTACAAATTACCTTGCTACCAAACTACTCCTTCCATCCCAAAATAAGTGACTCAACTATGTACTAGCTTTAGTACAAAGCTAGTACAAAGTTGAGTCACTTATTTTGGGATAGAGGGAGTATCTGTTACCGATAAGTTCAGTGCTTGCAGAGAATACCTTGTTGAAAACCACTTGTCATTTCCTTCTGCTCCTTGTTCGGTTCGACACTATTACTTATTGAAAGGACTATGATTGATCCCATATACTTGTGGGTCATCAGTGGGCGTCCAGTCGTGCCCGCCACACATAGGCTAAGCTATGGACTGTCCAAATTCAACTTAAAGATTGCCGTCCGCCACCCCAAGTTAGCAGTGGCGGGTCATCAGGCGCGCCCATCGCATGGGATGAGCACTATTTGCACGTGCACGCCCCGTCCCCTCCCCCTACCCCACTCTCACTCTCACTCCCCATCTCGCTCTCGTCGCCATCCTCGCCGTCCACTGCGGCACTGCCCATGTTGTCATTGTCGTCCATACCATCCGCTGCCACCGCCGTCCTCGTCATACTCGTCGCCACCCCCACTGCCCTCACCCTCGACCTGCTGCCATGTCGTCGTCCGCTCTAGCAGGTATTCTATGGCCGTCCCCGCCACTCTTTTCGGTTGTCCTTCTTGCCACCCGCAGCAGCGGCCGCCATGCACACGGACAGTCGCGACAGCAACCACGTTTAACTACGGTTCGGGGTCCTAATGTATAGTTTTTAGTTTAGTTTCTAGCTAGTTATAGTTTGATAGTTGTAGTTTCTATTTGTATAGTTTTAGTTGTATAGTTTATAATGCACACATTAAAACAAATGGTAGTTGTAGTTTGATATTTCTGGTTGTAGTTTGATAGTTGTAGCTTATAGTTCTAGTCAGTAGTTAAAACTAGCCTTAATATGAATTCACCAGCCAAATATGTAATCATCAACAAGGAAAACCAGATCATGGGCGGGGAGGGGGGTCTTGTGTATATATCGCATTATTGTGTACATTACTTCTGTTCATACTATCCATACGCACTAAAGTTTTGGTGAAACGTTGATTTATTTCTGTTTCGTCAAATTTCTAGCACTTAATGTGTCCATTTTTATGCAGAGGTCATGCCAAATTTCCTTGTTTATTTTTTATTCATATTGTGCCATAGTATATGTCTTAAGTCTTTACATGGATTCATACTATAAGCACTAAAGTTTTGACAAAACATTGATTTATTTATGTTTTGCCAAATTTGCAGCACTTAATGTGTCCATTTTTATGCAGAGGTCATGCCATTTTTTGTTAGTTTTTAATTCATATTGTGTTGTGGTAGATTTCTTCAGTTCTTCCGCCAAATTTATTTATCTGCATGTTCTAGGTCATTTTTCCCCAAAATGGCGAACAACGGCAGGTACCGTGGTGTTTACTAGAGGCCTTGAGGAAGAGGGGCCCCAAATCCAAAACCCCATCACTAACAAGAAACAATGGCTTGGCATGTTCGACATCACCAAGGAAGTGGCGCGCGCTTATGATGCCTTGGCGCTCGAGTACCAAGGGCCTGCGAAGGGCCCAACTCAACTTTCCTCAAAATGCTTGGCGCGTGAGTCAGACAACGCCTCATAACATGAGGATAGTCTCGAAGGCAAGGAGCAGGAGCACCTAAAGGCCGAGGCGCTCATGAGGGCCCGTGAATGGCAGAGCACCGATCCCTTGCTGGAACATTATCTTTGGGAGGATCCGCATCTCTATGCCATTAATGAGGCATTGTTGATGACCGCACTCAACTAGAAGGATGTCGAGGATAACCCAACAGACTAAGAACGAGTCGCCGAGTCCTCCGACGAGGATGACAACTTCGGTTGTGGCGTCGAATTAGATTAGGAGTTGCTCTCTCCACCATGGCTAGTTGTATAACTCCATGCTTCAGATGTTTGAACCTTTAATGTAGTACTTATGAAACTTGCTATGGCGTACTATATATGTTTGTGACTTTGTAGAGCCTTTTTTGTGAATGTGATAATCCTGCTTATATATCATTGTACTACCTGGTTGTGGCAGTGTTGGTGATCTCTGATCATACCTCATCGTGATGACATTTTCCCTGCCGATTTTTTATGCCGCTTCTCAATATTACTTCCATGACTTAGCACCAATGATAACAACGTTTAACTTCTTGATGGAGGGATCATGGTCCGTAAGGTCTGCAATGTCTGCAAAAATCCCTGTAGGGATAGTTTATTGATATGTCTCCAACGTATCTACCTTTCCAAACTCTTTTGCCCTTGGTTTGGACTCTAATTTGCATGATTTGAATGCAACTAACCCGGACTGGCGCTGTTTTCAGCAGAATTGCCATGGCGCTATTTTTGTGCAGAAATAAAAGTTCTTGGAATGACCTAAAACTTCACAAAGATAACTTTTGGAATTAATAAAAAAATACTGGCAAAAGAATCAGCCGAAGGGGGCCCACACCCTGGCCATGAGGGTGGGGAGCACGCCCTACCCCCCTGGGCATGCCCTCCTACTTCATGGGCCCCCTGGACCTCCACTGACCTCAACTTCAACTCCATATATTCACGTTCGATCAGAAAAAACAGAGAGAAGGATTCATCGCAATTTACGATACGGAGCCGCAGCCAAGCCCTGTTCTTCCTTGGGGGCAGATGTTGAGTTCGTTCGGGGCTCCGGAGAGGGGAATCTGTCGCATCGTCATCATCAACCATCCTCCATCACCAATTTCATGATGCTCACTGTCGTGCGTGAGTAATCCCATCGTAGGCTTGTTGGACGGTGATGGGGTGGATGAGATTTACCATGTAATCGAGTTAGTTTTCTTAGGGTCTGATCCCTAGTATCCATTATGTTCTAAGATTGATGTTGCTATGACTTTGCCATACTTAATGCTTCTCACTAGGGCCCGAGTGCCATGATTTCATAGCTGAACCTATTATGTTTTGATGAATATATGAGTGTTCTTGATCCTATCTTGCAAGTTATAGTCACCTACTACGTGTTATGATCCGGCAACCCGGAGTGACAATAGCCGGGACATTTCCCGGTGATGACCGTAGTTTGAGGAGTTCATGTATTCACTAAGTGCTAATGCTTTGGTATGGTACTCTATTAAAAGGAGGCCTTAATATCCCTTAGTTTCCATTAGGACCCCGCTGCCACGGGAGGGTAGGACAAAAGATGCCATGCAAGTTCTTTTCCATAAGCACATATGACTATATTTGGAATACATGCCTACATTATATTGATGAATTGGAGCTAGTTCTGTGTCACCCTATGTTATAACTGTTGCATGATGAATGCCATCAACATAATTATCCATCATTGATCCATTGCCTACGAGCTCGTTTCATATTGATCTTTGCTAGCTTACTTCTCCGTTGCCACTGTTACGATTGCTACAAAACTGCTACTGTTACTTTTGCCACTGTTTTCCAAACTACTTTGCTACTAAATACTTTGCTGCAGATATTAAGTCTTTCAGGTGCAGTTGAATTGACAACTAATACTTGAGAATATTCTTTGGCTCCCCTTGTGTCGAATCAATAAATTTGGGTTGAATACTCTACCCTCGAAAACTGTTGCGATCCCCTATACTTGTGGGTTATCATTTATCTCATGTAGTAGAATTCGAGCTCTTCTTGAGGGAGGGGTTCGAAAAATCTGTGGTAACAATGTTTATCATTCAATTCTAACCATTTGCTGAATTCATGCATACCATTAATTATTAACTACATTATTCTTAATTGTTACATAGTGTATCCCATGCAACATAAAGGTCCAATTCAATAATTTAATCAATGACAATTTCAACTTTTTGGATGGTCAAGGACAATCATACAAAATTGATGTTTGTAGCTCAAGGCACACTCTGGGTGATCTCCCCCTCCTACGCAAGGATGAAATCTTGTAATAGGCTAGATTTCCCCTCATTCGCTTGCTAGCTCTAGATGTTTTGCTGAACTAATTGCTACCTGATGCAGCTTCCTTTCCCTTATGCTCTTTTTAGTTGTAGTTGCTTTTATTCTAGCCTGCTACTTTGGCTAGGTCCGAGAGCTACTAATATGGTTTGGATGCTATCCTACATTTTATCCAATAAAATGGAGAGGGGGGAAACCTCTTTTGTTTCAAGAAAATTGGCATTTGTAAACAAAAGGATAAAACCATCATAGGAGGCGATGGATGGAACAAGTACATTTCAAATAATAAGCTCATCGGGGGAGAGTACATAGGCTTTTACGTGAAGAAAGCAGTCAACAAGTTAAGGATTAAGTATTTCTCCGACTAAGATGATGAGCTTGATGAAGATGATGATGATGATGATGATGATGATGATGATGATGAGAGCCAGGATGATGATGATGCTAGCCAGGATGACGATAGCCAGGAGCATGAGGATGAGGATGAGGAAGATGATGAGGGTAGCAGATATGATGATGATGATCCATACAATTCTGTAATTTTCTCTCAAAGAATGAAACGGCTTACTGAGGATGAGAAGGCCAATCTCATCGCAATCCAACCATGAAGTGTGCACTACTTGGGGAGGCCATTTGTGCACGATTTTCTAACACCAACATCATGAAACATACCATGGTATGTTTTGCATCTTTTCTCTATTTTTTGTTCATAAAACTATATGGCGAGATGTCTAAGATTGTGTGCTCTATTCTGCTTTTAATCACGGGGTTAATAGAAATTACCTATGAACATGATTTCTGGCGAGGACGTCCCTGTTGTCGGCATGGCTGGAGTACACCTTGGAGCAGCAGGTCATGTCACCAGCGTTCAATACAAGACGGACAAAAATGACCGCATGTCATT
Source organism: Triticum dicoccoides (assembly GCF_002162155.2). Classification (NCBI taxonomy): domain Eukaryota; kingdom Viridiplantae; phylum Streptophyta; class Magnoliopsida; order Poales; family Poaceae; genus Triticum; species Triticum dicoccoides. The sequence continues at coordinate 390,798,103 of NC_041383.1, read as the reverse complement.
CTATGAGGTCATATGGCGGGAATTCCTGAAGGGAAAAACATGACTAAGAGTTGACACAACAATGGTCATCACAATAAGGAACAACACGAACAACGACTTCCAAATGATGGTTGTTGTAGACCTTTTTTAGAAATAAGGTCCAAGTCAAACATCTCCAAGCCGATGAGATCTTATTTACTTAGTTAAGATGCATGTGATACTTTGATGTTCGTTTGTTAACTCGAACAAATTTGAAGTGTTAGTAGTTGTTATGAAGAGTACAAATTACCTAGTGAACTTGCATGCCTAAGCTTACAATGCGTGCTTTATTTGCTTCTAGTGTTGAATTTATTAAATTGTATTTATGCAAATGCAGCCATGGTAGCACAATTGTTGCCGTGGCTGCAAAAAAATTAATTCGCATGCCTAAGATTTCAGTGGCGAGCGCTCTAATACGCCCGCCATTGCAACATGAATAAATAGTGGCGGGAAACTAAGCTTCGCCCGCCACTATAGAGACTCCACCAGTGGCGGATGAGTACGCATCTCCCACCACTATAGGGGCTCTACTAGTGGCGGGCGGGCGATCGCCACTGATGCAGTTATAGCAGTGGCAGGAGGTCGCTGTCGGGCACCCCTGGCAGCCTGGCCCGCCACTACTAGCGTTTTTGCGCCTGCCACTCCTAGGTATTCCTTTAGTATTGATATCATGGAATAACGGAGGCTTGTAGCGATGATAAAATTGTTTCGGGTCTCTCTAGGGGTTTCTAGACTTTAGGGAATTTATAGCGCTGGATTTAGGTTAAACGGAGGCTTGTGGGTCCCACAAGCTCAGGTGGCGCATCCCCTGGGGGCGCACCCCTTGAGCTTGTAGCCCACTAGCAGGTCTTCTACCCCTCCCCTGAAGCTTCTAGGGTCCCTTCTCGTCCATAAAAAATCACTGTAATGTTTCATCGTCTTTGGAGTTCATTTAGTATGGTTTTTCTACCAAACAAAGAAAAAGGCAAAAAACAGGAATTGGCACTCGGCACTGAGTTAATAGGTTAGTTTCCAAAATGATGTAAAATGGCATAAAGCATGCAAGATTGATAATATAGTAGTATGAAATAATCAAAAATTATAGATACGTTGGACACGTATTAGCATCCCCAAGCTTAACTCCTGCTCATCCTCGAGTAAGTATATGATAAAAACAGAATTTTTGATGTAAAATGATACCTAACATGTCTTAGCCATGTAATTCTTTTTATAGTATGAATATTGAGAAGTAATGAATTAATAGTTATTAAAATGATAATACAAAAGAATGCTAAAACTAATCATTGCTCTTCAAAATAACAATGCTAAAGCATGTTATTCCTACTCACTTGATCATGTAAGCATGTCATAACTCTGAAGGAAATATGCCCTAGAGGCAATAATAAAGTTATAATTTATTCCCTTATTTCATGATAAATGTTTATTATTCATGCTATAATTGTATTAACGGGAAACTTAGTACATGTGTGAATACATAGACAAAACATGGTGTCCCTAGTATGCATCTACTTGACTAGCTCGTTAATCAAAGATGGTTATGTTTCTTAACCATAGACATGTGTTGTCATTTGATGAATGGGATCACATCATTAGGAGAATGATGTTATGGACATGACCCATCCGTTAGCTTAGCATTATGATCTTTACAGTTTCATTGCTACTGCTCTCCTCATGACTTATACATGTTCCTCAGACTATGAGATTATGCAACTCCCGAATACCGAAGGAACACTTTGTGTGCTACCAAACGTCACAACATAAATGGGTGATTATAAAGGTTCTCTACAGGTGTCTCTAAAGGTGTTTGTTGGGTTGGCATAGATGAAGATTAGGATTTGTCCCACCGTGATTCGGAGAGCTATCTCTGGGCCCTCTCGGTAATACTCATCACTATAAGCCTTGCAAGCGTTGTGACTAATGAGTTAGTTGTGGGATGAAGTATTACGGAATGAGTAAAGAGACTTGCCGGTAACGAGAATGAACTAGGTATTATGATACCGATGATCAAATCTCGGGCAAGTAACATACTGATGACAAAGGGAACGACGTATGTTGTTATGCGGTTTGACCGATAAAGATCTTCATAGAACATGTAGGAGCCAATATGAGCATCCAAGTTCTGCTATTGGTTATTGACCGATCATGTGTCTCGGTCATGTCTACATAGTTCTCGAACTCGTAGGGTCCACACGCTTAACGTTCGATGACGATTTGTATTATGAGTTATGTGATTTGATGACCGAAGTTTGTTAGAAGTCCCGGATGAGATCACATACGTGACGAGGAGTCTCGCAATGGTCGAGACATAAAGATCGATATATTGGAAGGCTATATTCCGACATCGGAAAGGTTCCGAGTGATTCAGGTATTTCTCGGAGTGCCGGAGAGTTACGGGAATTCGCCGGGGGAAGGAATGGGCCTTAATGGGCCATACGGGAAAGGAGAGAAGGGCCTCAAGGGGTGCCCCCCCATGAGCTGGTCCGAATTGGACTAGGAGGGGGCGGCGCCCTCCTCCTTCCTTCTCCCCTCTTCCTCCTTCCCTCCTTCTCCTACTAGGAATAGGAAAGAGGAGGGGAATCGTACTTGGAGTGGGGAGTCCTAGTAGGATTCCCCACACCTGGCGCGCACCCCTTGGGCCAGCCACCTCTTCTTTATATACGTGACCAGGGGGCACCCCATAGACACACAAGTTGATCTTTAGTCGTGTGCGCTGCCCCCCTCCATAGTTTTCCACCTCGGTCATATCGTCGTAGTGCTTAGGCGAAGCCCTGCGCTGGTAACTTCATCATCACCGTCACTACGCCGTCGTGCTGACGGAATGCTCCCTCGGCCTCGGCTGGATCTAGAGCGAGAGAAGTCACCGAGCTGAATGTGTACAAATCGCGGAGGTGCCGTGCGTTTGGTACTTGATCAGTTGGATCGCGAAGACATTCGAATACATCAACCGCATTACTGAACGCTTCCGCTTTTGGTCTACGAGGGTACATGGACACACTCTCCCTCTCATTGCTATGCATCACCTAGATAGATCTTGCGTGATCGTAGGAATTTTTTTGAAATTACTACGTTCCCCAACAGTGGCATCAGAGCCAGGTCTATGCGTAGATGTTATATGCACGAGTAGAACACAAAGAGTTGTGGGCAATAATAGTCATACTGCTTACCAGCATGTCATACTTTGATTCAGCGCTATTGTTGGATGAAGCGACCCAGACCGACATTGCATGACCGCATTCATGAGAGTGGTTCTACCGATGTGCTTATGCACATAGGTGGCTGGCGGGTGTCTGTTTCTCCAACTTTAGTTGAATCGAGTGTGGCTACACCCGATCCTTGTTGAAGGTTAAAACAGCACACTTGACGAAAAATCATTGTGGTTTTGATGCATAGGTAAGAACGGTTCTTGCTAGAAGCCCGTAGCAGCCACGTAAAATTTGCAACAACAAAGTAGAGGACGTCTAACTTGTTCTTGCAGGGCTTGTTGTGGTGTGATATGGTCAAGGCATGATGCGATATAAATTGTTGTATGAGATGATCATGTTTTGTAACAAAGTAATCGGCAACTAGCAGGAGCCATATGGTTGTCGCTTTATTGTATGCAATGCAATCGCCATGTAATTGTTTTACTTTATCACTAAGTGGTAGCGATAGTCGTAGTAACGATAGTTGGCGAGACGACAACGATGCTACGATGAAGATCAAGGTGTCGCGCCGGTGACGATGGAGATCATGACGATGCTTCACTAATGGAGATCATGAGCACAAGATGATGATGGCCATATCATGTCACATATTTTGATTGCACGTGATATTTATCTTTTATGCATCTTATTTTGCTTAGTACGGTGGTAGCATTATAAGATGAGCCCTTACTAAATTTCAAGGTATAAGTGTTCTCCCTGAGTATGCTCCGTTGCTACAGTTCTTTGTGCTGAGACACCACGTGATGATCGGTTGTGATAAGGTCTACATTCACATACAACCGGTGCAAGCCAGTTTTGCACATGCAGAATACTCGGGTTAAACTTGACGATCCTAGCATATGTAGATATGGCCTCAGAACACTGGAGACCGAAAGGTCGAGCGTGAATCATATAGTAGATATGATCAACATAGAGATGTTCACAATTGAAAACTACTCCATCGCACGTGATGATTAGACATGGTTTAGGTGACATGGATCACGTGATCACTTAGATGACTAGAGGGATGTCTATCTAAGTGTGAGTTCTTAAGTAATATGATTAATTGAACTTTAATTTATCATGAACTTAGTCCTGATAGTATTTTGCAAATTATGTTGTAGATCAATAGCTCGCGTTATAGCTTCCTATGTTTTTTATATGTTCCTAAAGGAAACTAAGTTGAGATATGATAGTAGCAATGATGCGGACTGGGTCCATGATCTAAGGAGTATCCTCATTGCTACACAGAAGAATTATGTCCTTGATGCACCGCTAGGTGACAGACCTATTGCAGTAGCAGATGCAGACATTATGAACGTTTGGCTAGCTCAATATGATAACTACTTCATAGTTTAGTGCACCATGCTTTACGACTTAGAACCGGGACTTCAAAAACGTTTTTGAAATGTCACGGAGCATATGATATGTTCCAAGAGCTCAAATTGGTATTTCAGACTCATGCCCATGTCAAGAGGTATGAGACCTCCGACAAGTACTTTGCCTAAAAGATGGAGGAGAATTGCTCAACTAGTGAGCATGTGCTCAGAATGTCTGGGTACTACAATCACTTGAATCAAGTGGGAGTTAATCTTCCAGATAAGATAGTGATTAACAGAGTTCTCTAGTCACCATCACCAAGTTACTGGAACTTTGTGATGAACTATAGTATGCAAGGGACGACGAAAACGATTCTCGAGATCTTCGTGATGTTGAAATCGATGAAGGTACAAATCAAGGAAGAGCATCAAGTGTTGATGATTAAACAAGACCACTCATTTCAAGAAAAGGGCAAAGAGAAAGAAAGGGAACTTCAAGAAGAATGACAAGCAAGTTGTCACTCCCGTGAAGAAGCCCAAAGCTGGACCTAAGCCTAAAACGGAGTGCTTCTACTGCAAAGGAAATAGTCAATGGAAGTGGAACTGCCCCAAATATTTGGCGGATAAGAAGGATGGCAAAGTGAACAAAGGTATATTTGATATACATATTATTGATGTGCACCTTACTAGTGCTCGTAGTAATCCCTGGGTATTTGATACTTGTTCGGTTGCTAAGATTAGTAACTCGAAACAGGAGTTGTAGAATAAATAGAGACTAGTTGAGGATGAAGTGACGATGTGTGTTGGAAGTGGTTCCAAGATTGATATGATCATCATCAAGCACTCCCTATACTTTCGGGATTAGTGTTGAACCTAAATAAATATTATTTGGTGTTTGCATTGAGCATGAATATGATTAGATCATGTTAATTGTAATACGGTTATTCATTTAAGACAGAGAATAATTGTTATTCTGTTTACATGAATAAAACCTTTATGGTCATACACCCAATGTTGATGGTTTATTGAATCTCGATCGTGGTAATACACATATTCATAGTATTGATGCCAAAAGATGCAAAGTTGATAATGATAGTGCAACTTATTTGTGGCACTACCGTTTGGGTCATATCGGTGTATAGTGCATAAAGAAACTCCATAAAGATGGACTTTTGGAATCATTTGATTATGAATCATTTGATGCTTGCAAACCGTGCCTTATGGGCAAGATGACTAAAACTCTGTTCCCCGGAACAATGGAACGAGCTAGTGACTTATTGGAAATAATACATACCGATGTATGCGGTCTAATGAGTGTTGATGCTCGTGGCGGGTATCATTATTTTCTAACCTTCACAGATGATTTAAGCATATATGGGTATATCTACTTAATGAAACACAAGTCTGAAACATTTGAAAAGTTCAAAGAATTTCAGTGTGAAGTGGAGAATTATCGTAACAAGAAAATAAAGTTTCTATGATCTGATCGTGGAGGAGAATATTTGAGTTACGAGTTTGGCCTTCATTTAAAACAATGTGGAATAGTTTCACAGCTCACGCCACTTGGAACACCACAATGTAATGGTGTGTCCGAACATCGTAACCCCACTTTATTGGATATGGTGCAATCTATGATGTCTCTTATCGATTTACCACTATCATTTTGCGGTTATGCATTAGAGACAACTGCATTCACTTTGAATAGGGCACCATCAAAATCCGTTGAGACGACGCCTTATGAACTGTGGTTTGGCAAGAAACCAAAGTTGTTGTTTCTTAAAGTTTGGGGCTACGATGCTTATGTGAAAAAGCTTCAACCTAGTAAGCTCAAACCCAAATCGGAGAAGTGCATCTTCATAGAATACCCAAAGGAAACTATTGGGTACACCTTCTATCACAAGATCCGAAGGCAAGATATTCATTGCTAAGAATGGATCCTTTCTAGAGAAGGAGTTTCTCTCGAAAGAAGTGAGTGGGAGGAAAGTAGAACTTGATGAGGTAATTGTACCTCCTCCCGAATTAGAAAGTAGTTCATTAGAGAAATCAGTTCCACTGATTCCTACACCAATTAGTGAGAAAGCTAATGATGATGATCATGAAACTTCACATCAAGTTATTACCAAACCTCGTAGGTATTCCAGAGTACAATCCGCACCAGAGTGGTACGGTAATCCTATTCTGGAAGTCATGTTATTAGACCATGATGAACCTACGAATTATGAGGAAGCGATGATGAGCCCAGATTCCGCGAAATGGCTTGAGGCCATGAAATCTGAGACGGGATCCATGTATGAGAACAAAGTGTGGACTTTGGTGGACTTGCTCGATGATCAGCAAGCCATAGAAAATAAATGGATCTTCGAGAGGAAGACGTACACTAATAGTAGTGTTACTATCTACAAAGCTCGACTTGTCACAAAAGGTTTTCGACAAGTTCAAGGTGTTGACTACAATGAGATTTTTGCCAACTGTAGTGATGCTTAAATCCATCCGAATCATGTTAGTAGTTGCCATATTTTATGAAATCGGGCAGATGGATGTCAAAACTGCATTCCTGAATGGATTTATGGAAGAAGGTTGTATATGATACAACCAGAAGGTTTTGTCGATCCAAAGGGTGCTAACAAAGTGTGCAAGCTCCAGCGATCCATTTATGGACTAGTGCAAGCCTCTCGGAGTTGGAATAAACGCTTTGATAGTGTGATCAAAGCATATAGTTTTATACAGGCTTGCGGTGAAGCCTGTATTTACAAGAAAATGAGTGGGAGCTCTGTCGCATTTCTAATATTATATGTGTATGACATATTGTTGATTGGAAATTATATAGAATTTCTGGATAGCATAAAGGGATACTTGAATAAGTCTTTTTCAATGAAAGACCTTGGTGAAGCTGCTTACATATTGGGCATCAAGATCTATAGAGATAGATCAAGACGCTTGATAAGATTTTTCAATGAGTAAATACCTTGATAAGTTTTTGAAAGAGTTCAAAATGGATCAGTCAAAGAAGGAGTTCTTCTCTGTATTACAAGGTGTAAAGTTGAGTAAGACTCAAAGCCCGACCATGGCAGAAGATAGAAAGAGAATGAAAGTCATTCCCTATGCCACAATCATAGGTTCTATAAAGTATGTTGTGCTGTGTACCAAACCTATTGTTTACCTTTCCATGAGTTTGGCAGGGGGTACAATAGTGATCTAAGAGTAGATCACAGGACATCGGTCAAAATTATCCTTAGTGAGGACTAAGGAAATGTTTCTCAATGATGGGGGTGATAAAGAGTTTGTCGTAAAGAGTTACATCGATGCAAGCTTTTACACCGATCCAGATGACTCTAAGTCTTAATCTGGATACATATTGAAAGTGGGAGCAATTAGCTAGAGTAGCTCCATACAGAGCATTGTAGACACATAATATTTGCAAAATACATATGGCTCTGAATGTGACAGACCCATTGACTAAACTTCTCTCATAAGCAAAACATGATCACACCTTAGTAATGTTTGGGTGTTAATCACATAGCAATGTGAACTAGATTATTGACTCTAGTAAAACCTTTGGTTGTTGTTCACATGGCGATGTGAACTATAGGTGTTAATCACATACAGATGTGAACTATTGATGTTAAATCGCATGGCAGTGTGAACTAGATTATTGACTCTAGTGCAAGTGGGAGACTGAAGGAAATATGCCCTAGAGGCAATAATAAAGTTATTATTTATTTCCTTATTTCATGATAAGTGTTTATTATTCATGCTATAATTGTACTAACCGAAAACTTAGTACATGTGTGAATACATAGACAAAACATAGCGTCCTTAGTATGCCTCTACTTGACTAGCTCGTTAATCAAACATGGTTATGTTTCCTAACCATAGACATGTGTTGTCATTTGATGAACAAGATCACATCATTAGGAGAATGATGTGATGGACATGACCCATCCGTTATCTTAGCATTATGATTGTTACAGTTTCATTGCTACTGCTCTCTTCATGACGTATACATGTTCCTCAGACTATGAGATTATGCAACTCTTAAATACCGGAGGAACACTTTGTGTGCTACCAAATGTCACAACGTAAATGGGTGATTATAAAGGTTCTCTACAGGTGTCTCCGAAGGTGTTTGTTGGGTTGGCATAGATCGAGATTAGGATTTGTCACTCCGTGTTTTGGAGAGGTATCTCTGGGCCCTCTCGGTAATACTCATCACTATAAGCCTTGCCAGCATTGTGACTAATGAGTTAGTTGCGGGATGAAGTATTACGGAACGAGTAAAGAGACTTGTCGGTAACGAGATTGAACTTGGTATGATGATACCGACGATCAAATCTCGGGCAAGATGACAAAGGGAACAACGTATGTTGTTATGAGGTTTGACAGATAAAGATCTTCATAGAATATGTAGGAGCCAATATGAGCATCCAGGTTCCTCTATTGTTTATTGACCGGTGATGTGTCTCGGTCATGTCTACATAGTTCGTGAACCCGTAGGGTCCGCACGCTTGATGTTCGATGATGATTTGTATTATGAGTTATGTGATTTGATGGCCGAAGTTTGTTCGGAGTCCCAGATGAGATTACAGACGTGACGAAGAGTCTCGAAATGGTCGAGACATAAAGATCGATATATTGGAAGGCTATATTCGGACATCAGAAAGGTTCCGAGTGATTCAGGTATTTTTCGGAGTACCGGAGAGTTACGGGAATTCGCCGGGGGAAGTAATGGGCCTTAATGGGCCATACGGGAAAGGAGAGAAGGGCCTCGAGGGGTGGCCGCGCCCCCCCCCCCCCATGAGCTGGTCCGAATTGGACTAGGAGGGGGCGGCGCCCCCCCTCCTTCCTTCTCCTCTCTTCTTCCTTCCCTCCTTCTCCTACTAGGAATAGGAAAGAGGAGGGGAATCCTACTTGGACTGGGGAGTCCTAGTAGGATTCCCCACACCTGGCCCGCCCCCCTTGGGACGGCCACCTCTTCCCTCCCCTCCTTTATATACGTGACCAGGGGGCACCCCATAGACACATAAGTTGATCTTTAGCCGTGTACGGTGCCCCCCTCCACAGTTTTCCACCTCGGTCATATCGGCGTAGTGCTTAGGCGAAGCCCTGTGTTGGTAAGTTCATCATCACCGTCACCACGCCGTCGTGCTGACGGAACTCTCCCTCGGCCTCAGTTGGATCTAGAGTTCGAGGGACATCACCGACCTGAATGTGTGCTGATCGCGGAGGTGTCGTGCCTTCGGTACTTGATCGGTTGGATCGCGAAGATGTTCGACTACATCAACCGCATTACTGAACGCTTCCGCTTTCGGTCAACGAGGGTACGTGGACACACTCTCCCTCTCGTTTCTATGAATCACCAAGATAGATCTTGCGCGATCGTAGGAATTTTTTTGAAATTAATACGTTCTCCAACAAAATCGTCTTCCTAGTATAAAGTATAAATCATGAACACCACGGTGCCAAACCAAGCAATCGTATCATACTTTTTCTCGCTTCAGCATTTTCAACTCCACTCAATACGTGAGTGTGAGCCATGGACTTAGCAGTTTGGATGGCAAAGAGAATGATGGTAGGGGTTTATAAGGGAAGACAAAAAGTTGAGAAAGTCCTGCATCAATGCGGTGGATTGTTAGGCAATGGAGAGGCCTTACAATCGATGTCAATGCGACGAGTAGGGATTGTCATGCAACGGATGCACTAGAGTTGTAAGTGTATGAAAGCTCCCTATGAAACTAAGTGGGTGTACACATGCAAAAACTAAACATTATATCTAGTTGGTATGCACATACGTAAAGTAGAGAACCAATCATAGAACGATAAGCTTTCTGACTAAAATATTTACCGCACACATTTACATCCAGATGTCCATTCATTTGCATTGGAATTTTGAGTCCTTTGTAGTCTTACATTTTGAACTTCTTCAAGCAGTCCTTCAGATATTTCTCCTAGGAGATAAATGTCCGGTTGTCCTGCTGAAGAATTTGTAGTCCGAGAAAGAACGTTGGCTCACCCATCATGGACATCTTATATTTCTTGGACATCATTATCCCAGATTCGACAGTACAGGCGGAAATAATATCATCCACATATATACACGAAAAGATCACCATCATAAGATGGTGTGAAAAGAGTGAAATTAGTGGAGCCAGGCTTGAATTCTTTTTGTATAAAGAATTTCTTTAGTGTATCATACCAAGCCCGAGGATCTTGCTTCAGCCCATAGAGAGCCTTTTTCAATCTGTACACTTTGTTAGGAAATACAGAATCCTCAAAGCCTGGTGCCTGCCTAACATACACTTCTTATTCAATCTTACTATTGTGAATTGCACATTTTTTGGTAGAAAACAAAAAGAAATCGCCCTACGATCACCCAGGAACAATATGAAGATGCATACCGTGTTTGGATCAACGACCTTACCAACTCCGGAGTGTAGCGAAAGTAGAAGAGTCGGTGTAGATTGTACTTGGAGTCCCTCAAACATCCATGACGATCCCGTGAACCTCCCTCAGATAGAAGACCGAAAGCACGACCTCTCTACTTGGTTGCAAGCGTACGGTCTTCATGATCCGACATCGCTTTGTCGTCTAAAGCTAATCATCACCAGAAAATTAGATGCAGGAGATTAGAACCAAATGGGACTTCTAATTATGAGGGTTAGAGGTGGCTAGGGTTAGCTCTAATTGATCAACTAGGACGAACAAGAACTAGAACTAGATCAACTAGAAGAGGCTCCAAAACTCGTATCAACATAGGGTAGAAATCTTTTAATATATATATAGGTTGAAGGAGGAGGAGGAGGAGGAGAGGGAAGCCCCCAAGGGGGGAAAGTCCCCCTCGGGGTGACGGCCCAGGGAGAGGGAGTTGGACTCCTCCCCTTGTCCAATCCCCCC